>NC_143551.1:130888888-131201666 GCF_054136105.1 Typopeltis vanoorti
GGAGGTAGGGTTTTTTTTGCACCCGGAACGAAAAACCCGAAACTCGGGTTTTTCGTCCCCCAGTACAGCAAACCAGCCCCGTGAACACACGCTTCCACAGACATGGTAAGATGTGTGGGTCTACGTGTGAGCGTAAATTAGGATTAATTTAGTACAGTAATTACAGTTACTAGAGTGTAAGTGTTGTCACAAACCTGTTGCACAATTCGAGCACATTGAGTTCACCCATGCGAAAGAGGACTTGTCGCCACTATTTTCGTGGCCTAGAAATTGCATCCTGTACATAACACATGGTTAAAGGAATATTCGTCGCAGTCCGTGATATGTTATCCTTTAATGCCTCCGAGTTCGAGACACCACCATAAGCCCACACCTAAGAATTGAATGGAGTAATATCAGGGGTGCGAGGTGGCCGTGCATCTTGAAAGAAGCGACTAATCACACTTTCGTCTGTGAAGTGATGCCGTAGAAACTGCAGTACTTTCCTACAATGTGTATGTGTGTGTGTGGGGGGGGGGGGGGGAGTGATCCATCTTGCACAAAATGGTCTCCTCCAGAGTTGCTGAAGTAGCAGAATGACAAAACTATTCAGCATATTGCGATATTTCTGTGCGTGATGGAACAAGTAACTGGTTATGTTCGATTGATGTCCTCAAAAATAACGGCCCTATTATAAAGCCTGCTGTGAAGCCAAACCACGCAATTTTCGGTGATTATAATGGGAATTTCTGGGCGTTTATACCCAGGAACTTCAAACAATTTTGGGTGTTTAGAGTCCCGTTCAGATAAAAAAAAAATAATAATAATTCCTCTGCATTATTTTCCAAGGCCAAGCATCGTCGACTTCCAATGTGGCCAGAAATGTCTGCACAAATCAATCTCTTATCATATTCATCGTGACGCATCTAATGTCCAACTTCATGCTTTTCAGTTTACTCACCAACTTATCATGCGACAATATATCAAAGGTCTTTGCAAAATCTAATATCACTGTATATGCATCACATTTATCCAGTGCATTGGTCAAATTGTTATAATAAGCAGATTACTAAAAACGATCTTCCTTTAGTAAATTCATGCTGACCATCAAAGAAAGAGTGATGCTGTTATCAACCAAATTCTGAATCTTGGTCCTGACCAACTTTTCCAATACTTTAATTATAATTCCCTGTTCTGACACAGATTGGTCTGTAATTCGAAACTTTAGTGTTCTCGCCTTCCTTATGAAGCAGAATGACTTTACCCTCTTTCCATTCCTTTGGAACTCGGATCAATGCAAGAGTCAGGTTGTAAAGGTATGTCAAAGGTGTTAACTGTGGAACATTGCTTCACATCACGAGGTGATATATTATCAAGCTCTACTGTCTTATTAACCTCAACTTTATGCAATTCCTCATATAACTCTTATTCCTCCTCCCAGGGCCGGCAGGGGCCCGGGTGCAAGAAACCTTTTGGGACCCTAAAATATTTTTCAAAGGTAAAAATTAAAGGATTCGAAATTAACGTATTGTAAAACCTCTTACCTGCAAATGATTTTGGTACAGGAAAACAAAAAAACACATTCGAGATACAGCTTGACATAACGTTTACTGAACACAAAAGTATTAAATAATTAAAATAAATAAATATTTAACACAAACAAAAATAACCTGGCTCACCAACTAGCGCACAAAAACTATTTACAATTAATTATTGTTTAAAGTAATAAAAAAATTAATTTAAGCACATAAAAAAATAAAGAGGTTTACTATTTAGGGGACTAGTTTTACTAACGCATTGCTTAATATGTATTTATTTAAATATGCGATTTTTTTTTTTTTTTTTTTTTGCCATGTCATTAATCATTTGCGAAAAATTACAATTTTTGGCAATTTCTTTTTCGATGCTTAATATAGCAAGTGCATTTAAGCGTTCTTCGCACATACTTGACCGAAAATAATTGGAAATAGTTCATTATAACTATTATTTAATATATATTGCAATATGTCTTGCACGTTATTTAAATTTTTTTGGTCCAAGATCAATTCTCGTAACAAATCAATTTCCTGGATTAAGTCTTCATTTACATCTTTACTATAATATTTTACAAAAACCCTTGAGCGGTTTTCTAGTTCATTTTTTTTTAAATGTTTTTATATCAGTGATTAATTTAAAATAAGAAATAACATTGGGTATATTTTTAAATCTCTCATCTATTTGTACAATAACAGTATCAATCACAACGTTGAAAAAGTGACATCTAAATTCCTCTACCGGGTTTAGTAAAACTTCATCTTCTGCTAGTTCGGAAAATAATCTTTTTCGAATTCTTTTTTCAGGGAAGTCTTCGGAAATATTCAAGTTTCGTGCTATCATTTTTACGTCGTCTAAAAATGTGTTAAATTTTGATCTTAAATTTTGGATTTCATTTTTAATTTTATTCACTAAATTAAAAGCAGAGTCAAGAACAATTGTTTTTGCTTGAAATAGTTTGTTGATACTATTAATTTTTGACAATATTGTTAACCACACCGATAAGCTTAAAAGAAATTGCATTTCTTGTAATGAATCTAGTAGACTTTTAGCTTTGGATACTGCTGTGTTATCGTTAATTGCACCAATAAATTCTTCTAAGGCATTATAAGTGTGTTCAAACTGTGTATACACTGCTTTGACTGCATCTATTTTGGCTTTCTATCGACGAGTATCACATAATGGTTTAAGCGTAATATTTAAATGCTTTTGTATAATTTCCCACCTTTTTGTAGATGCAGAAAATACGCAGTATAAACGTTGCAATATTCGGAAATTTTTTTTACAATATATACTACTGGAAGCAGCATCACAAATTATCAAATTAAAAGAACGCGATAAGCAAGGTACATAAATTGCATGAGAGTTTAAACTAATTATTCTAGATTGTACGCCTTTATATGTTCCCTTCATATTGCTACCGTTATCGTATGCTTGCCCTCTACAATTCATAATATCTAAATCAAGCTCATCTGTTCTTTTTAAAAGCGAATTTGCTAGTCCTTCACCAGTCACATCAGTTACTTCAATAAATCCTATAAATGACTCATTTATAATTAATTTTTTGTCTACAAAATTTACATATCTAATAATTATTGAAGTTTGTTCCTCGTGAGAAATATCAGGAGTACAATACATTTGGATACTGTGATACAGGGATTCCCAACCTTTTTGTTTCCTAGAGTAGTGCTCCCCAAACTTCTGGATGTCAGGGCCCCCTTTGCAAAATTTAAATATTTCACGCCTCCCCCTCGAAAAAAAATCGTAATAGAGAGATATATTATTATAATATTTATTGTATTTATATTCAATACAAAACATACACAGCGAATATTGCAAAAATCAAATGCATATATCACATTTTTTGCCTCTTACCGTTTGGCTCTGAAGACGATGCGGGCTGTTCTGGTAAAATCTGACATACTGTCTTTTTTTTTTTGAGTCTTTCTGCTTCTGATTGTTCGCGGGATTTTTTTTTTAATTTTTTATCAGCTACTTATCCATCTCAGGGTTAAATTTTTTAACGTAGAATAGATCAAATAATATCACCACTTACTTATACTGGCACATCACAGACTGATAACATGAACTTAGTGAATATTACCTGAATAAGGGAATCCTCGGACCAGGAACATTTTTCTCTTTTGTGACTTTTCTCCCTTTACGGTAATCAAGCCTAACGCGAAACAGACAGCAATGGCAGGTTATTAAAACGTGCATATAATTGGTGCGGTATTAACAAAAGATCGCGCAACCGAAAGATAAAAGCATAGCTGACAATTGAGTTGAAATGCTAACTCTCTTCAACTGAATTCCATATGTGAAACTGCCATAACATTCATTATATATATATTACTTAGTTTTAACACTTTTACGAATTTTAACACGTTCGGTGTGATGATGTAATGATGTAATTTTTTCATGTAGTACTGTCATATCCTGTACACCCCTTGAGGGTACATGGCAGGAATTTGATGATGATGATGAACACGTTCGGTTGAAATGCTAACTCTCTTCAACTGAATTCCATATGTGAAACTACCATAACATTCATTATATATATATATATATATATATATATATAATGAAATAATGCCTCTAAGTATTATTACTTAGAGGCAATGAAATTGCCTCTAAGTAATATATATATATATATATATATATATTACTTAGTTTTAACACTTTTGCGAATTTTAACACGTTCGGTTGAATTTTATTGCTGACTTGGAAAATCGAACTCACACACATAATTAATAACAATAGTTTTTAGTTAGATACTGTGCTTGCCCATGCAACATATGGTTTTGTTTCAGTCTATACAACATAGTTTCTGTATGAGGGAACATGTGATTCATTAATTAGTGTGTTTTTATCCAAGTTGTCTCTAATTGCACTATTTGTTGAGAAATATACACAGACTCCTCATACCTGGCATAATAAAATACTTGTTTTTATTGCCTCTACAGTATATTGGCTGTTAGGGAGGGCGTGTTGTTTACCACTGCAAGCCAGTTGCTATCTCCCCACATGAACTTGTTTAAGGTATATGCGAAACTTTTATTGGTAACAGAAAACCAGCTCGGATGACAGTGATAATATAAAACGAGTTTTGATATGTATATAAAGTCAATATCAACCGTCCCTTATTACGAAACGCGCGTGATGAAAGGGACAGGAAGATTTGGAGCTTCCCTGGAGAGCATTCGAAGTAAATACAATTAACCACTGCTTTGAAATGAAACATGTGAATAGGCAATATTTATTAATATTCATTAAGTGCCGAAATACGCAGGAAGCAAAGTTTGTGAACCAACACCAATGTGTGAATTTCTCCATTAAAATAAAAAAATAACAAAAAAGGAATAATAAAAGTTGAATACGTTTCTTTTAAAATAAAAATCTACTAAGTCTTAAAACATTTTAAATTTGTTTTCATTATTTCACGGCCCCCCTCAACAAAACCTACTGCCCCCAAGGGGGCTGCAGCCTGCAGTTTTGGAAGCCCTGTCCTAGAGCACATTCTAAAATACCGGTAGGCATCTATTTTTTCGGAATTGCAACGCTACTGTTGCACAACAAACAAACACAATTATCTTTAAAATTAACGAAACAATATGTTTCCTCCCAGTCAGTGTTAAAATTATAGGTTCGTTGTCTTTTACTTGATTTACTCATTTTAGGATTAAATAAATCAAAATATTTCAAAAATTTAAGTACAAGACACTGTTAAAATTATGCGCATATAACTAGCAACAGATAATGAACAACTCCGAATTGTGCATCTACTTTACATTGTATGCATTTAATACTCGTCATGTGTCATTAACACATATGTCATAGCATGCCATGAATTGTTGTGTGATGTGCACATGATTATTTCAAACTATACGGCACACGGTTGAACAGCGGCGGGCACACACAAATTGGTCGACGGTCGTCATGGTGCCCACGGGCATAGGGTTGGAAACGACGCTTGCTCTAATATATGGCTGCTTTTATATTGTCTTTAATTTTATTAAGGACTTCATTACCTAATGCAGCAATTATTTCCTCTTGAAATCTATGCGCCAAATGATGCATAATTCTTTTTTTCGTATTTTTAATTCTGTTTACATGATTCATTAGCACAGGATCATATTTACTTAATAATTCTATTAAACTTAAAAAATTTCCATTATTCGGCATTCCTATTGTTTCATGGGATCCTCAAAATGACATTATTACTTGCTAAAAATAGAATTACATATACAATTCTTTGGAATAGTAATTTTAGACGTTCCATTTCTTTATTTATATTAATTTGATTTGTTCTGTCAACAGTCGAACATAAATTAAGCCTTTTTAATAATTCTTGCAAAGCAATAAAAGAATTAAAGTGACCAAGAGAAATCTCATGATCTCGAATTACAGATGACAGTTTTCTCCATTTATTAAAACCATATATAAATCGTGTTGATTGATCTTTTCCTCTTCTTTTAGAAAATAATACACAACAAAAGCAAAATACTGAGTCTTGAGCTTTTGAGTAAACTAACCAGCTGCGAAGCTGAGTTTCACCATTTGGCATTTTTTAAAAATAGTACGATGTAGAAAATGATCTACTTTCAACATTTTTAACGAGTGCGTCTTGATGATGTCGTTTAGGTCTGGTTTTAACACAAAATAATCTAAATTTATCAGTTATAATATTTGGCCACAAACCTGGATCATTTATATTCACTTGATCACCATCGTTATTATTGTTTATATCGTTATTCGCTGTATCCAAAACGTTTGTATAATCAGACGCGTCTTTTTCGACGATTTCCACAGTTTCTACATTTAAAAGTTGTGTAGCTTGTTTGGAGTTTTCTTCTTCAGTTGAAATTTGAATCGCAACTGCTGAAGTAGTAGCAATTTCGTTGTCAGATTTATTTTGTAGCCATGAAAACAAATCTACTTGTGACTTTTTGAGATTTTACTTTTCTTCTTTTTTCTGCTGATTTACTTTTTTGACACCCAGAGGGATACTTTCTTGGCATGGATATTATGGGTTAGGCTTTGTCTGTCGAATAAGTAAATAATATTAAATATGCCATCCATCTAGGTATTTGCTTACGCTTGGAATCGCCGAACTTTATACAGTTTCTACTATATTCTGCATGAAACTCTTTGAGTTTCTTATTCGGCTAAGAAACTATATGGGATGTAATATCCCTTAACTTAAACAAATAATATTAAATATTTAATCCCATGAATTAACAAAAATTTAAATATGTACATACTTTTTACAGTATTACAAAATTTTAGAAACACTCAAGGAGTATAATTGAGAGGGAAATGGTAAATCCCATTTTATTTTATAGCCGGGTACGAAACCAGAGTTCGTACCCGGCTATAAAATAAAATGAGATTTACCATCTCCCTCTCAATTAACAAATTCACCGGTAAAATAGCCTTTCAGCTTATTATCTTTGTACTCAAGGAGTGAGTTTATTTTTTCCGTTTGTTTACTTCAGTACATCAGTTTCACCCTTATCTATCACTATTAACTGAGTTGAAATTAACGTAGTTGAGATCTAATCACGTGCAGACAACGCTTCATAATCCTGAATATTGATAATACATTTCACATAGCTTTAAAAATAACTTTCCGTATTTACTGGAATATAACTGATTTTACTTTGCGAAAAAAGGAAATTGAAAAGTTTCGCGTAACCTCGCACAGAAAAAAATAGTTTAAGCACGTTCACCTCATGGCAGTAGATCCCGTGGCAAACCACACCCTCTCCGTACTAGCCAATACGTCTGCAGACGCAAGTAAAAGCAGGTCGTTTTATTGTATCACTGAATGAGGTATAAACATTTGCTGTCTCTGTAATATATTTCTCAACAAATAGTGCAATTAGAGACAGCTGGGATAAAAATAGCACTAACTAATGAATCGCATGTCCCTTCTCCCAAAAACTATGCTATTTACTCGCAGCAAAACCATACGTTACACTGGCAAACACTTAAAACTAGATGTGTGGGAGTCTGTTCCCCCTAGCTCAAATGCAGAGCAACAATAAAAATCAACAGAAAGTGTTAAAATTCGTAAACGTGTTAAAGCTAGGAAATATATAGTGAATATTGTTATGGCACTTTCAGATATTGAATTTGGGTGAAGAGAATTAGTATTTCAATTTAAAGATTGTCTGCTGACTTTTATCTTTGACTCGCGTGATCTTTTCTTAATACCGCACTAATCATATGCACATATCTTTACTGGCCTAGTACCATGGCTGTCTGTTCAATAGTCATTCGTGAAGGATTGTTCATTAAGTATCTCAACTCTTGTAAATTACTGCTGATTTTTGCTTGAAATAATGGGAAAGCAGATGGTGCTATTTGGGTGGGATGCACACAAGGAAACTGCTCTCTAGGCAAGAAAGAGCAATTGCAATATATGCGGGGATTTACGAAAAAAACTGAAAACTTTAGTTTCTGATAATCACTGTAAAGGAAATTTGCTTTTATATCTAATAAGTTAAATATATTCATTGACAATAAATACTTCCAATCCATATTTTAATGACTTGCGATTTAATAAAATCCAAATCCAAATACACTTTAGAAAACGGATACGTTCTTTACGAAACATGAAAAGATATGTGAAATGATGGTTAAGGAGTCACGTCACTTCGGATGCCTAACGAATAATGCAACAACTGAACTATCAACTTTACTGATACTGATATAAGGTGTGAAGCAAAAACTTTTCATATTCTGGGCTATCTTGAGAGAAACTGAGTGGAGAAAGTTTATGAGCTAATTGCTCGCCCTGAGCGGGCTAGGAGATTAGTCCTCAGTGTTGAAGTTTAGGATGGCTTTAGGTCTTTTATGTTTGAAATAATCCATTGCGTCATAATCTGCAGCCAGTTGGATCAGTTTGTTAGACTGCACAGATGCTTTTGAGAAGAATTTGTTTGCTATAGTCTGCATGAAAGTGTAAATATAGGGGACATTTGTGTCCTGATGTAGCTGGACAGTATGGATGAACCATGGGGCACCCAGGAACATTCTGAGACATTTATTCTGGATATGTTGTAATTTGAGAATATTAGTATTTGAAGTATGACTACAGGCCGATGAAGCGTAGGTGAGTATTGGACGAACCATCAGTTTGTATATGAGAAGTTTGATTCTGGTGCTCAACTTACTGTTTCTGTTAATTAGCGGGTAGAGCTGGGCTATGGTTTTTGATGTGTTTGCACAGAGAGTCTTGATATGGGAGCTGAAAGTCAGTTTTCACCAAGATATTTGATCTCAGTTTTCCACGGAATTTTAGGTGTTGAAAAGGACAATATCTTCTTTAGGAAGCACTGATCTTCTAGAGAATAGGACGGCTACGCTCTTCAGGGGATTCACTTGGAGTTGCCATTTGGAGAAATATTGTTCGATTAGCAGTAGGTTTTCTTACAGTTTCTTGATGGCTAGGTGAGGCTTTAAAGATCTGGCCAATATCGCTGTATCATCAGTGTATAGAGTTTAATTGAAGATATGGGTTGTGCGGTATATCATACAAGTATAAGGGGAATAGGATTGGTGCTAGTAAGGATCCTTGTAGAACTCCAGCCAAGATTCGTTTTTGTGTCGAGACTACCCCACACATCCTGACTTGCATGCGCCTATCGTAGAGGTATGCCTCTATAAGATGAATGATTGCCATTGGTACACCAGATGATATCAATTTGTATAGCAAACCATAATGCCAAACCTTGTCAAATGCACTGGTTATGTCAAGGAAAACAGCCCCAGTGCATTGATGCCAGTTAAAACCCGTGATGTGTTCCACTAATCTGTGTATTTGTTGCGTGGTGCTATGCAATTGTCAGAAGCCAAACTGCTCCTCAGGCAGGATATTTAGTCGGAGTACTGAATCTTGGAGTCTGGTAAGAATTACCTTCTCGGCAAGTTTGCCGAGATTTGAGATGAGGCTGATTGGTCTGTAATTTTGAGGCAATCTGGTATCTTTTTCAGGTTTATGGATCGGTATTATGCCCGCCAGTTTCCCGTAGGAAGGGAAATGTGTGTAGTGAAGATGGAGTTAATTATATTTGTCAGATGGACAATAGCTCTACGTGGTAGAAGCTTTATTACTTTGTTTGAGATACCATCAGGTCCAGGAGCTTTTTTGTTCTTGAACTTCTTAATAATAGCATATATTTCAGCAGGTGAGGTTAGTGCAATTTGAGTGGAATATGTGAGAGCAGAATTGAGTGAATATCTGACGTTATGGTGGATCTTGTATATATGGTTAAAATCGAGGTGATCGTATGCAGGTTTACATTGTTTTTCAAGATGATTTGCTATTGCTTCAGCTTTATCAGCATCAGTGTGGATGAGACCTGAATCTGTTTGGAAGCGGGGGGGGGGGAGAGGTTTATTTCTGTTTTTAATCTTTCGGATGAGATTCCATATGGAGTGGTTATCAGTAGACATGGAGGTCAGTTTTTCTTCCCAGAGTTGAGTTCTATGGGCTGCGAGGGCATTTCTCACTGCAGAGTTGAACCTGTTCAAGACCTGTTTGTCTTGCAGCACCCTGGTGTTGTGGTATCTTTTTCTTGCCTCATTTTTTTCTCTAATCAGATTCGTAATATCTTCTAGCAAGTGGTTGGATTTGCGGGTAGTTGCAAGGGTAGTAACTGCTGCACAGGCTGCTTTAATCTGTTCTGTTAGATTTTTAACAACTGTTTTAATTTCCTCTTTTGATTTAATGATGGGAACAGGATCTATATATTTTGGAAGTACCTTGGAGAGCCTTTCCTAAGGAATGAATGAGTGAAGTTTTCCCAATTTTAACCGTATTGGGTTATGGTCTGGTGACTGATCGTTAATCGTCATTAAATTGTATTGGAGTCTGATGTGCTGCAATATGGCTATGTCCAACACATCAGCCCGACCATAAGTGTTGTGATGGGTGTGGTCAGCGGGACCTATTACATGAAGGTTGTTGAAACCAGCATAGTTTTGTAGTATCTGTCCATTTTTGTTTGTGGAACGGCTATTCCAGGTTGAATGCTTGGCATTTAAATCACCTGCCACAATGATAGGCTCTCTGGTATTGAATAAGGCGTTCAAATCCGAGAACAATAATGATTTTTGTGGAGGATGATATGCTGCGAATATTTTTAATTTGCCGACAGAATTCGTGAGAATCTCAATGCCGGTGACCTCGAGGTTGGTGGTAGTAGGGATGTTTATGGATTGATGAGAGATGAAATTTTTAATGAAAATTACTGTGCCTCCTCCTCTGTGGGATAGTCTATCAGGTCTGTACAGTTGGGATCTACAAATTTTGGGGGTTGACTGAAGGTCTTAGGTGCATCTCATTTAGTAAAAGGACATCTGGCTGATGTCTTTGGACGAAATGAAGTTCTAAAATCTTACTCCTGAGGCCGTTCGCGTTCCACGCAATGATCTCTAGAGATTCTGGTTGTAATTTGTTACTGTTCATTAGTGAGCACTGAAATAATGGCTCGTGTGT
Organism: Typopeltis vanoorti; assembly: GCF_054136105.1. Taxonomy (NCBI): domain Eukaryota; kingdom Metazoa; phylum Arthropoda; class Arachnida; order Uropygi; family Thelyphonidae; genus Typopeltis; species Typopeltis vanoorti. Next base: position 130,899,909 of record NC_143551.1, read on the forward strand.
CCTTTAGAAATCTGTTAATAGAACTTTGTGATGGGTTGGATCTGCTAAAATCCAACAGCATATTTGCAAGAGAAGAGGTAATGATAGCTGTCAGATTTGTGTGTGGTGGTGTCTGTTCACGGGATGACTGTTTAGGACGAGTTACATCCGCATGTGACCTAGATGGTTGTTGTGGAGTTACTCTTTTGGGAACTTCTTTCTTCGTCTGAAGGGCGTCTGACGTTTTATATTGAACTTCAGGAAACTGTGAAGTAATCTCTGATATAGGTGTGCCGAGTGAGGAAGAAAATGTTTCTGCTTCTGATTTTCTATTTCTTGGATTGTGAGCGCATCCTTTGTAATTGGCAGTGTGAGGACCACCACAATTGGCACATTTAGCCGGGGTAGATTTTGGTTTAGTGCATGTATTTGTTGGGTGGACGACCCCACATTTTAGACATCTGAATTCAGCTCTGAAGCATGGCCAAATCTTTGACATCTGTGGCACTGCCCTGTTGAAGCTTTTTTCTTAGTGGTTCTATAGTAATTTTTAGTCCACAGATGGATGTCAGATCATATATGTACTTATAAGTTGACTGATCTCAATTAGAACCAGTGGCATTGGAGTCTTGTCTTTTTTTGGTCATTCTACTGACCTTAACGGGTGGTAGGTCTTGGTGGTCTAGATCTGCAACCACTTCTATGGATAGGTCTTCCGAGATAACTCTGATTACTACCTTGAGGTTTCTTTCTGATCCTAGTGAAAAGGTGTGATAACTGTATACCTTTGGCATCCAATTCACCAGTCAACCTTCGATAATCCATCACTGAGCAGGACTGTATTTTAACCCCTTAACATACAAAGACGTATGTGACACGTCTTTTTTATATATTGCACCAAAATTGATTTTGAATTTTGGTTTCACATATAAATACAATCGAATATAGACGCTAGATAATCTTGTGCCTATTTCCTTTCAGCCGAGAAAAGTTGCCAACGGCGTGTATCGGCTATTTCGTTTGCTTTTGCACAAATTCATCATTATTTGAAAAATAATGATGAATTTGATCCAGCAAATCACCCTCGCCCAAACAATTGGCAGAAAAACGACCGCTTTCTAATTTTTAACTGGCACGTTAAGGTGGTAATACTTTCTGTGACATTCTTTAATCTTTAAATTAGACATCATAGTCCTTAGGGACATCCATTTTTTTCTTTTCTCGCAGAATAATCGGAGGTATCTTTTCCCTTGAGGAGGTAGGATAGTCCTGGTCAGGACCGTCTTCTTCCATTCGGTCCGCTTTGGGTGGTTCAGAGGCTGCAGTTTTACGTTTTTTGCGAGCGCGAACCTCCTGATAATCGCTGTGATCTGCAATGGAATTGTCATCTGCAGTTGTTTCTGTTACGCTGGTACCATCTTGATGGATACTGGGAAGAAATTCAGAGTTGAGGATCATCTGAATCAACCTCTTCTATTTGATGAATTACGACTTTACCTGGCCATTTAGTGTGCAGTAGCTTGCCTACATGCTTGAAGATAGCCAGAAGTTCTTTGAAATTTAGTTCATATGGTGCCTCCATGATGGCCCCAAAGTCTGTTCTGTGGGGCAGAACATGCCTTGCCCTTGTCACGATAGCAAATAGACATTTGCTTATGATTACAAGATATGAAACAATGGCGGTACTAGCGGCAGTAGGCCTTGCGTATCGCCCTTGTAATTTCAATTGACTTACTTGGATAAACCACTATGGAAAAATAAAGTGTTTGTTTATGGTAGCAAGCAATTAACTACTATTACTAATGAATAAGCATAAATCGCTAAAAAACATATCAATCAAATTCACAATTCACCATCAATAATACACGAAACAGTAACACGCGAGCCGCCATCACGAAAATTTGAAAATTCACAATCACAACTGAACTGGACAAAACTTGTTCATCAGTATGTCGCGGAGATATATCGATGGCTTGGAAATAGGATGTTTGTTTCTAATTTTCTTCTTATTATTATTATGAAACAGTTGGTAGAGTTTAATCAATTGCATTTTTATATTCTATAGCTGTACTTAATAAAATTGTATTAAGTTAAAATATGTGTCAGCGAAGATGTTTGAAATGTATTTTTTTATTTAATTATATTTTAAGATGAGCCCTGGATTGCGTGCCTGAAAACTTCATTGGCGTGCCACATTTGGCAGGCATGTTAACCACCCCTGCTCTAGAGTAACCATATATAAATAATATAATAAATATTTTTTCAATGGTTTTCGATAGCGAGCCAAATGATATAAATGTGTAACAGATTAGAAAAAAATTAATGATGAATCAGGCATTTTAGGGTAAAAACGAAATCATGTTTGTTAATTTTTATACACTGCATAAACGCATCAAAAGGGTTAAGCAAACACCCTAATATAATAGAGAAACACAGAGATATTATTATTACCGGGGGCACTAAAATCCTGTCGATGAAATCCCTTTAATTATAAGCAAAATTAGAAGAAGAAAAAAATAAAATAAAATAAAAAATACGTTTCCGCAAATGTGTACCGACTGTGCCCAATCGATCATGGGGCCCGGGTGCTTTGCACTTAACTTACCCCGGAGATCGTCGGCCCTGCCTCCTCCTCCCTACCTACTGTATACAAATGCAATGTTACATTCCCAGAATAAAATACATTTATGAAATGCTCATGAAACATCTCTTCTATATCCTTGCGATTTTTAATATTCTAATATTAACACCAACTGGTATCGTCTTTTCATAACTTGCAAAAAAAAAAAATTCCCTCTGCTAGCTAGTTCTTGAGGGTCCAAGCAGCATTAATATCCTTTCAGTTCCTTATTCCATATTGATCCAACCTGTTTCCTAAGCTTCGCATAATCACCAACCTTATAGTTCCACATGTAGCCCTTTCTAACAGAAGTTTTCATATGTATAGTCACTCTCCAAGTGATCACATATGAACACTTTAGCCAACTGGTGGAAGATTTGACGCCTCATTTATAATATAATCTGATAAGATGATCAAATCTAAGCCCCTTGATCCTCGTGTACCATCTAATATGTACTTCCTAAGGTCTCAAAAATTCAGTACATTTGCTTCTATCCTCCATCTCTTCATTCCAATATATTACCATAACTCAAATCACACATAATGATCATTCTTTTCTTATTTACTAGGCTAATTTGCCTGTACATTTCCTTTTCACTGCCCTCCACATTTATTATTATTATTGTTAAGAGAGACCTTCAGGGAGTCATTGAAGGAGGCCACATGCTGCACACACTAGCTATACTTATTACAGAATTCATTCTCACTACTTACACTCATAACATCCAATGGCAAACCATTCCAGTCACGCACCACCCTAGAGTGAAAAATCTAGCCCTCACCCACTTCTTCTTCGGCATTCTCAGCTTCCTCTTATCCTTTCCCCACCCTCCATAAAATGAAAAATTCCATCAGTTGAAAATTTCGGTAGAACCCTTTCAGAAGTTTGTAAGTCTCAATCATGTCACCCATCTTTCTCCTATTTGCTAGTGTCTTCATAATCAGTATTCCACAATCCTTATATCATTTTTAACACTCTCCTTTGTACTCCCTCTCCAATATATCAATTACAACGGAAATGAGGAGACCAGACCTGTTCACAATAGTCCAACTGAGGTCTTATCAAGGCGTTGTAAAGAGGCAAAATGGCATCCTTATCTTTACATGTCAACGTTCGTTTCAGCATTGCAATTATCTTTTGAGTTGTATTTGCCACATGGCCCCTGAGCTTCAACTTCCTATCTACTAACACTCCAAGATCCTTGGCCTCATCAGATTCTTGTAGCATAATCCTACCAGTATAATACGACATTGGATATTTAATCACGCCGAAGGAAATGACTTTACGTTTACTGACATTGAACTGACACCCATTTCCCCCTGCCCATAATTCCATCCTATTCAAATCATTCTGCAAGTACTGCATATCAGCTGCATTCCTGATTACCCTACTCATCTTTGCATCATCAGGAAATAGCTGTATGTAGCTCAAATCCTTCCCAATATCATTAATGTATAGATTGAATAACAGTGGACCAAGCACTGATCCTTGTGGTACATCACCGGTTGCCATAAATATTGCAGACTCGCATCCTGGTATACCACTTTTTGATATCTGTCAGTCCGCCATCCTCTTATCCATGCTAATATTCTATAACCCAAACCCATTTTCTCCAGTTTATGCAACAGACTATCATGCTCTATACTGTCAAAAGCATCATGGTGTATCCATTCTCCTTGTCTAGTTCAATGGTAATATTGTTATAGAATGTGATCAAGTTACAGAAACATGACCTTCCCCTGGTAAACCTATGTTATTCATTGCAAAGTAGAGATTCACTGTCAACCCATTTTCTGAATGCGAGCCCTAACCAATTTTACCAAATCCTCACCACCACTCCTGAGATACTAATCGGTTGATAGTTAGGTACGTCAGTCTTTGCGCCACCCTAGTGCGATGGGATTACCATACATTCTTTCCATTCCTGTGCAATATTCCCTGTTCTGAGACTCTATTAAAGAGCTTGGTCAAAAGAATAGCCAGTTCAGCTGAACACGTTTTTATCGCACGTGTTGATATTTCATCAGTCCCTATTGCTGAATTATTATTCAGTTTGTGCAACAGCCCTAATACCTTATACACCTAATTTTCTTCATCTAGTGGAGAGGCAGCAGTGAGCTCAATGTCACGTACACCGGGTTGATAGCTTTGAACAAAACGTGCACTGATTATTTGAACCACCTCTTATTCATCTGCCTCACGTCATTTGCATTTAGAAGAGTTATTCTTTCATATTCATTCTTTCTTTTACTTGCAGTATATCGAAAGAATTTTTTTGGGTTCTTTTTAGCACACAGAGCGTTTCTTTTCATACTCAGATTCGGAAAAAAAACGAAAGAGAAAAAAGATTGAAACTGAGAAAAGAGTACTAGTAAAGAACACCACAATTGGACAATGAGAATTGGGCTCGTGTACTTTTTAGTGACGAGTCCAATCTTCAGTCTGCAACCAGATAACCGACGTATCTTGATATGGCATGAAAGTGGAACAAGAAATAATCCACAGTTTGTTCGTGAAAGATCCTAACATCAAGGTGGGAGTTTGATGGTATGGCATGGAATAAGTATATGTGACCATACTGATCCCTGTTTTTATCAGAAACGGTTCCTTAACAGTCCAAAGGTATTGCCATGAGATTTTGGAACCTATAGTTCGTCCATATGCTGCTGCTGCAATTAGCCAAGAATTCATTTTTATGGATGACATATGCTCATCTGCATCGTGCAAATTTGGTACAAGAGTAATTTGAGGCAGAAGGTATTGAAAGAATGGACTGGCCTGCCTGTTTACCGGATTGTAATCCAATCGAAAATGCTTGGCATGCTTTAGGTATACGCGTTTCTACTCGACTGGTGCCACCACGATCGCTTCAAGAGCTCGAAATTGCTCTCACAGAAGAGTGGGGAAATATCCCACAAGAACTGTATGATCATCTTATCCGGTCCATGCAATCGGGATGTACTACTGTTTTGGCTGTTAATGGAGACAATACGTCCTATTAAAAATTAACAAAAGCGTTTTTGGCTATTCTTGTTAAAATTATTTCACACAAAAAATGTATAATTTGTTAAATTTGTAATAAATATCGATTATTTAAACAAATCATCAATTACACCCTACCCATAAGTAAGAAGTATTTATCCATATATAAAGTATCCAATAGTTATAGTTATTTGCAGAAATTTATAATTATCCGACAGAAACTAAAATATTCCCTAATTGTTTTGCATAAGTATTGTGTGAATATTTGTTAAGGCATGATAAATTGTAAATTGGCCTCTCACAGTGAATGTATGAACTCCATGGGGGATGCCTGTATAATAATAATGACTAGCATCCCCTGCTTATTGGAGGCCTGAAGTGACCGCAAAAAGTTTCGTTTGGTCTGTAGTGCATGGTTTCCAGATTATGCAAAAAAATAATAATTAAATTGATAAAAATAGAAAAGCAAAATCCCTGACTGGATGGGTATTAAAGAAATTTGGTACTTGCTTTCTGTATTAAGATTTTTGGAGGGGTTTATTATTATTATTCGTGACACCTCCAAGGAGTCTGAAGACTCATCGCGGGAGGACACCTATTGTACAACTCTCCATCTCCACCACTACACTGAACTTCTACTACCAATCATCTACATCAGAGCCATCTACCGCCCACCACAACTAGTATTTTTTATCTTTAAATTGCGTGTTTCATTTTGGACCATTTTTGGCAGAAAATTATGCAAAATAAAATAAGCCAAGAATTGGTTGCAGTTGATAGACTTCTCTTTAATTCTTTACACACTAGTCAATTTTTTATGGTAACTATCATTACAACCAAACTCTTGCCATGTATTTTTGACATGTTATTGATAATAAAGAGCAAAAATTCAACTGTATACAATTTCGAAATAGTGCTACATATAAACAAATTATAAGCGTCTAGCAGCATATGTATATTTGGCCACGTGTACGGTTTGTTTATGTATATAGTCTTCTCCATCATATGTTTATAATGGGTGTTAAGAAAGCAGATGGATCACTTAGGGAACAAACGGGAATTAAATATAAATAATTTGATATTCACATGACATGGCTATCATTACTAAGGCATGTTTGTAGCTGTTAAATCTATTAGACAAATAGAGAGCTCAGAAGAGGTGGGCTTGTTTAATTTATTTAAATATTAGGATGATAAAAGTTATTGCTCTTGGCTTAATGGATAGTGTGAGAATGAAATTAAAAGGAGGATAGTTATGTGGGAAAAAAAAGTATATCAAGTTTGGTTAAAATATAGAATCATTAGAACAATGGTCTCTCCACATACATTGTATGAAACTTTTCTATTAAGAAAGAAAGGGAATTGAATAGTTTGCGTTATGGACTTGAGACAAAGAATTCCATGAGTACTGGAAAAACTAATAAAACATTAAAAAAAATCTCTTTATCTCTTTGGAAACATTGATCACTAAGAAGCTAGTACGGTCTTGACATATTATGTGAGCAGGTGCATGATTGGGGGGGGGGGAACACACACACACACACACACACACACACACACACACGAGGGTGGTCTGAAAAGTTCTCGGCCTCGACCATAGATGGCAACACTATCGGCAAGATTTTTTTTTTTAGTAGTACATCTGTCATAAGCATCCGTGTGAAATTGCAAGTCATTCTATCAAGTAGTTTATTTTATACAGCTGTCTGAAACAAAAGTGTAAACAAAAGTATCCCTTGAAATGGATAAAATTGAGTATCGTGCGGTTATAAAATTCTTTGTAAAAGAAGGTTTAACGCCAAGAGAAATTTATTCGAAGTTCATAAAAGCTTATGGGCACCCTTCTCCTTCGTCTTCGACAATTAAGAAATGGGCTGCCGAGTTTAAACGTGGCCGTACCAGCCTTGAAGATGATCCATGTGAAGGACGTCCAAAAAGTGTAAACACCAGAAATCATTGATCAGTTACACGATATAGTATTGGATGACCGGCGAGTCAAAGTGGGTGAAATTGCTGAGACTATAGGCATTTCAAAAGAAAGTGTGGGATATATTTTGCATGAAGAATTGCAAATAAAAAAGATTTGCCCAAGATAGGTGCCACACTTGCTCACAGCAGATCAAAAACGCACTCACATGAAAATCTCTGAACAGTGCTTAGAGCATTTTAACAAGAATAAAACATATTTTGGGTATCAATTTATTACTATGGGTGAGACTTGGATTCACCGTTACAATTATCTTGAAAAGGGTAAAATTTATTTAAAAATTAAAAATTTGGATCTTTTAACCAAACTAGACGAAAAAATTCTTGAGAAAAGACCCGGTTTACAGAAGAAAAAATCATCTTTCATCAGGACAATGCACCTGCTCACAAAGGTGTTTTGGTAATGGGAAAATTTAGGGATCTGCACTATGAATTGTTGGAACATCCACCCTATTCGCCAGATTTGGCTCCCTCTGACTTCTTTTTCTTCCCAAAACTAAAACTCTTCCTCGCTGTTCAACGTTTTTCTTCGAATGAAGAGGTGATTGCAGCTGTAGAGGGGTATTTTGCGGATCTTGCTGAGAATCACTGCAGGCATGGGATAATGGCGCTGGAGCATCGCTGGAATAAATGTCTTAAGGGAGATTATGTTGTAAAATAAAAATAATTTTGAAATTATAAATTCGTATTTTTATTGTCAGGCCGAGTACTTTTTCAGACCACCTTCGTGTGTGTGTGTGTGTGTGTGTGTACACACTATTAAAACAGTACTAGTTTCGGCTTGTAACAGCCTTCATCAGGTGACATTATAAAAGAAAGAAAAAAGAAAAAACACTAAAACACTGAAGCTTAAATAAACTAAGAACATCATAGAGAGTTTCTATACATAATTAACATTAAAACGTTGTGGTTGTATTTAAAGCTGTTAAAGGAGAATATACTTTGAGAGACTTTTGAATGAGGAAAATGCAGAGACTTAGAGAAGATGGGCAGCCTTCTGAAGGGATGGTGCAGAATGTCAGTAGAGTGGAAGTGACAGAGGCCATGAAGAGAATGAGGAATGGAAAATCGGTGGACCCCGACAGGATTCCAGTGGAGGCATGGAAGGCACTTGGGGAAGAGGGAATTGACCTGCTGTTGGACCTGTTCGTGAAAGTTTGCCAACAGGAAAATATATCCGAGGAATGGAGGGAGAGTACTCTTGTTCCCATCTACAAGGGTAAAGGGGATGCACAAGACTTTAAAAATTACAGAGGAATAAAGTTGATGTGCCACACAATGAAAATCCTAGAAAGGGTTCTTGATGGAAGATTGAGGAAGGAGGTGGAGATTGCAAAGGAACAATTTGGCTTCATGCCTGGTAGATCAACAACAGATACTATCTTTGGGTTACGGCAGATGATGGAAAAGTTTCGAGAGAAACAACGGGAGCTACATCTGGCATTTATTATTGATCTGGAGAAAGCATACGATAGAGTGCCAAAGCAAGAAGTCTGGAGGTGTCTGAGGGAGAAGGTTCCGGAGAAATATGTCAGGTTGGTGCGGGAGATGTACAGAAATGTGAAGACGTGTTCGGACCTGTCTGGGACAGACAGAAAGTTTTCAAGTAACAGTTGGTTTGCATCAAGGGTCAGCATTAAGTCCGTTTCTGTTTAACATTATGATGGAGGTGGTGACGGAGGAGGTGTGAGAAGATGCGCCTTGGACAATGTTGTATGCAGATGACATCTTGCTGTGTGCAGATTCAAGAGAAGAAGCGGGAACTAAACTGGAAAGATGGAGAAAAGTACTGGAAGAGAGAGGTATGAGACTGAGCAGAAGTAAGACAGAGTATATGTGTTGCACAGTGGGCGGCAGACAGATCTGGAGCTGGAAGGAAATGTCATCAGGAAGGTGAGGGACTTTAGATACTTAGATTCAACAGTGGAAGAAGATGGAGGAGGTGAGAAGGAAGTGGGATGCAGGATATAAGCAGGTTGGAGGAACTGGAGGGAGATGACTGGAGTGTTATGCGATAAGAGTGTGCCGATCAATCTGAAAGGCAAAATCTATAGGACAGTAGTGAGGCCAGCTATGACGTATGCTATAGAAACTGTGGCCCTGAGGAAAAATAACAGCAGGATGAAAGTAGCAGAGATGAGAATGCTTAGGTGGATGTGTGGTGTGACCAGAAAGGATCGTCTGAGAAATGACTGTGAGGGGAACAATGAAAGTTACGAACTTAGGAGCGAAGATACAGGAGGCAAGGTTGAGATAGTTTGGTCATGTGATGAGGAGGGAGGACGAATATGTGGGAAGAAGGGTCATTCAGATGGATGTGCAAGGAAGGAGTAAGCGTGGGCGGCCAAAGAAGAGATGGAGGGAGCTGGTAGAAGAGGACTTGTGGATGAAGAACTTGGATGTAGTGACAGCCCAAGACAGGAGGATGTGGAGGAGACATCATCAACAGTTACCCCACTTAAGTGGGAGAAGCTGCAGAAGAAAAAGAAGTTGTATTTAAAGCTGTTCTTTCGTTTGTGGTATTGTTGGGAAAGTATACGTGCTAGTAGCATCTCGTGAACGAAGATGATTTTCCTAGATTCTACGATTTTTCTCTCTAGTTCATCATTGCAATGGAAGATGTTAGTAGATTTTTCCCAGCAGACTTTGTGACTTTGGCTTTCATCATTAGGATTAGCCGAGAAAAGTATATGACTTGATAATGCACTGGCTCGCTGTCTCTTGTAAGTAATGTCCCTCATGTGTTCTTCCATACGAAATTCGACAGATTTGTCTGTCTGCCCAAAATAAGGAATATCACAATCACACAATATTTTATATACATCAGGGTATTTTAGATGATGATGACAAGGTTTTGGGTGGCTTATTAAGAAACGGATTTTTGAAAGTGGAGTGAACAAGGTTCTGTTATTGTATTTTCTTAGTACTTTTGCTAATGTGTGATTGTGATATTCCTTATTTTGGGCAGACAGACAAATCTGTCGAATTGCGTATGGAAGAACACGAGGGACATTACTTACAAGAGACAGCGAGCCAGTGCATTATCAAGTCATATCCTTTTCTCGGCTAATCCTAATGATGAAAGCCAAAGTCAAAGTCTGCTGGGAAAAATCTACTAACATCTTCCGTTGCAATGATGAACTAGAGAGAAAAATCGTAGAATCTAGGGAAATCATCTTCAATCCTGTTCATTTAAATAATAACTTCAGCTACAACCTCCCAGATAGTCATTCAGCTGTAATCATGTACTGGCGTTCACGAGATGCTACTAGCACGTACTTCCCCAACAATACCACAAACGAAAGAACAGTTTTAAATACAACCACAACGTTTTAATGTTAATTATGTATAGAGACTCTCTATGATGTTCTTAGTTTATTTAAGCTTCAGTGTTTTTCTTTTTTCTTTCTTTTATAATGTCACCTGATGAAGGCTGTTACAAGCCGAAACTAGTAGTGTTTAATATTAAAACCTTTTTACTTAAATTTCGGTTCTAGTCATTCAATTCTTTTAAAAAATATGTATGTTAACCGAGTTAATGATCATTCATTCATATATGTGTGTGTGTGTGTGTGCGCGCGCGCGCGCGCGCGCGAGATACCAAGTAATTTTATATAAACTTGGTTTTTAATCCTATTTCCCAAGTGAGCAAACAGACAAGTAAGTCAAGTTTGCTCCCTGCACGTAGTACAAGTCTGAGGCAACTCATGGTAGTGCCACTCTAGGCAACTTGTGATAAAGGTGGATTAATTGATCAGAGCTTAATCCACCTTTACCATGAGATGGTTAGCCCTATGCCTGCCGGTGTGTCCTATGTCTGTAGATGCATGTGTTCTTGAGAAACAAAAAATCTGAGTTTCCGGGTGGAAAAAACTTACCTCAGTGTGAGAACCGGCTAACTCACCTTTCGTCGAAAGAGACCAGATAAAGGTTCCTCACGAGTATCGAACCTAGTTCTCTCCGATTAAAGGTCTTCGTCTATAACGATTGGGCTACGAATGCTCTTTCTTTATACCAAAACAGAGGGATCCATAGAACATAATGCGCGAAATTGTATGTTACATTTTAAGATTTTTGTTTATTTTTACTAAATAAAAAAAAAAAAGAAAGAAAGAAAAAAGTGGTTACTAGGTCGAATTTCCTGTTTCATTTGATTCTTAAAAGCAAGTCATTAATGTGTATTATGTTTGATTACCTCATATTGGAATCGGAATATGTAACTGCGTTTGATTGTAATTTAGTTTTGGCTGTGCAAACCAACACTCATTTTTATATTGGATTTTGAATTCAAGCAAAGTGTGATTGCTCACTACTAAGAGCTTTGTTACAACCTTTATGACCAAATGTTAAGTTGCAGAGTATAGATAAATTTGCCTTCTCCATGTTGTCATTGGTTGCTACGTGGTCCCTTCTTGGAGTATGTTATGGGCGTTTCCTTGTGGCTCGCGCTTCGCGATCAATACTTGCGGGTGCGCATTTCCTGACACAGTATTCATGAGCCTGCCGATCTCCCCTCTCTTTTAAATGTGATGCCCTTGCTGTAGCGGCCAGCTTTATTTACTCCCGTTAGTCCGCTGTGGACGTCTCCCTTGACGACACTAGTTTGTCTGACGTCCTTCTGTATGTCTTTTCTTGTGTGTGTCTCGAACACGGGAACCGGACTTGTTCATCCCGTTTCCCCAAATAGTAAGGGATTGAATACACAGCAGATCGTTATTATTAGCAAAAAGAAAAATAGCATGCAGTGTTGGTTACTGTTCTTCCCATGATGAGGCCAATTATATAGCAGGTGCGTGTGTCCGAGTGAAGAGATGTCGTTGATTTTGTGTGCATGTGAGATACGGAAATATCCACATATGGAAGCCGAATACCGGCTAGTCCATCATCGTCGATGGTGGTATCACACGTCGCAGCGGCTACCCAAGGAATAGCCATGATGCTTTTCTGATTTATTGTTGAAAACCTAAAAAATGCAGTGATGTTAGTGGATAGGTTGTGCTGATGATAGTAGGAATTGTGACATTGTTTTCACTGCCAGTAAGTGAAAAAAAAACGATATTAGTTTTAATAAAGATTTCCCCCTATGTATAAATCGTTTGATTTATTTAAGTAAATCCTTCTCTTTTGTCACTTCGGGTATATGCTATTTTAAGACGGCAAAAAAATTATATATGTATATATATATTTTGATCCGGATATCAATTTGAAATGAAGCCATAAATATATTTTGTAATCAGACTGGAGAATAATGATATCACTTACTATGACTACATTTCCAGCTAGTGTTTTAAATGATCTAATTTTGATCTGTATTGGAGGGGACTTAGTATTAAATGTGTGGTGTAACACGAACAGACTTAAACATGGATAACTGCAAAAATATGTTTGGGATGTTGATTTATTTCCATTAGGTGATAGATATAGTATTATCTTGTTTTGTTCCTGTACAAAGTCGAAAAATGGAGAGTATTAGGAATTCTAAGAAAAGCACTATATCACCTGATTATTATAGCATGTTTAGTGCTCATGTGGAACAGGCAGTTGATGCATTTATGGAAAGGTTAGGTGGGCGTTTGGGAGAACTGGAGGTTGAACTCCGTTATGCATGGAGAGCTGTAGATTTGCTTTCTCAGGAATATGTGAAAATGTGGGAAAAGTTGGAACGCTTAGAAATTTTGCTTTATGAACAACAGTCTGTTATTGCTCAGTTACTCTCAGTCATTAAAAATGGTGCAGAAAATCAGGATGTTGAATATCTTCATGGAAGAGATTCTGTTGCTAGCGATGCTTCTTTAAAAGAGAGGCTTGGTTTTAAACATGGTGTAGATCTAGAGTCTAGTGATATATCGGAATCTGATATAGTAGGTGTTTCTGTGTATGGTCTTGATGGTCATGATGAAAGCAGTGAAAGTGAACAGAGTGGTATTAAATGGAATAAAAAATGTCCTGTATTTTCCCATGGTAATACACCCAGATATACAGACTCATCAAATCCAGAAACACCTGATTGGGAACGGCATACTCAAGAAGATTCCACTTACCTTCAAAATGAATATAGAAATGAGGAAGGGAAAAGCTTATGTAAAGAAATCTTCACATCTTCAGATTATAAGAAATATCGTGGAGGATCACCATGTATAAGTGAGAAAGATTTGGAAGAACTTGATAGATTGTCTGCTAATTTGCATAAGGTATCTTCCACTCCATCAAGTGTTGACAGTGCACGTGATTTTTATAAAACTCTTAGCCACCTTCGTGGAAGTCCTTTAAGACACTTAGAATCTCGTAATATTCAAGGTGGAGCAGCACCTGATACTTTTGATGAAGAATGCAAAACACAAGGAAATGTTTTGGATAGGGTTAAACTACCAACATATGATGAATATGCTAAAAGTGCAGGAACAACAGATGACTCTTTAGATCTTCAGACGAGTGATTCAGAAGGATTGAGATTTACTCCTGAATCTCCTCTTCGTGCCAAAGATTCAGAATCTCTTGATCATGGACTAAGTGGGCAGTGTGATTTTACTGGAAGAACTGGTATTGGTAAAAGTACATGGAATGATATGAACAGTTCTACTCCAAGAAAAAATCCTGAAAGAATTTTTAGTTCATATTCTTCAGTAGTTGCCAGAGTTTCTCTTGCACATTTAGACAGTGATCATACTGTTACTAGCCCTATGTCTGGTTGTCATTATGAACTGAATGAACACTTTTTATCACTTGATCAAGGAGAAAGACAAAAAAGTCATGCACTAACTCCTGTCACTGAAATAAGTCCAGAATTTGTGGCATCAGATATAGTAAGTAGTGGTAATGGAGTTGCAAAGAGGGAGGAAGAGGAAATGGAACCTTTGTGTTCATCTTGTGTTTCTTCTCCTGGAGCAGAGGGTTCTACTGTAGAAACAAAAGTGATTAGAGCAGAAGTACATACAGTAGAAAAGAAAAATAACTTGGAACAAAATTATTCAAATATAAATGCATGTAATGAGGAAAATGCTCCAATTTATGAAAACATACCCCATAGTACATATCAATCTATATCTTATCAAGAACCTGAGGAGTATGTAATTACGAACAACTATAGAGATGTTGTGTTTGATGATCAGTTGGTTCATCACGAAAAAATTGATCCACATTATGAATCTAATCCTAGTAATTGCCTTTCTTCATCACCTAAATTGGTATCTCCAGTAAAATTAAAAGGGCAGCTCTATGAAACTGGAAATATTGAGATTTGCACTGAGCAACCATCTTCTCTCCCAGATACCATGATCACTACTTCTGTTGTAAGTACTGAACACCCATCTGATGTAGTTTTAGTCCTTTCACCTCATAAAGGTGCAGAACCATGCCTAGAAATGACTTTTATGCATGAGGCAGATCTACCATTTGTTCAGTATTCAGAAGAAGCATTTTATGTGAATGAACAAAATCTAGACCCATGCCCTGTCATTAGTAACATGAAAATTTCACCACAACTAGAGTATGACGTAACAGTTTCATCTGAACAACAGCAACAATATTTTGAACCAGTAAGTGTGCCACAACATTATGAAGATACTAATAATACAGTAAGTTACATGACACCACAGCAGTACAGTGATTCTCCTTTTACATCCGAACTTTCACCATCTCATTTAAATCAGCAGAGGTGTGTAGAACATTTAAATTTATCACCTCATCAACTAGTTGAGCCACAGGCATCTCTTTCTCCATCAACACTGTCTTCACTAACCCAGTCTTCTCCTACAGGTATTAGCACTATTCATTCTAATGTTAAAAATATTTCTACCGCAACCACCTCTGTAATTGATAACCAAAAGAATGTTTCTTCAGAAATAACATCGATATTTAGTGTTTTCTCAAGTAAAGTTACAAAAGGCTATCGGATGATGAGTATGCCAACACTTATGAGAAAAGATTCTAAGGGGCATACAGGCAATATAGGTGAGAGTAAACCAGTGGAAGGTAAAAGTGGAAGTACATCAAGTTTGTTTAATCTTGGTTCTAGTTTGGATAGTTTAAAATTTGGATCTAAGCTAAAAGTGCGATCAAACAGTGTAAAAAGTGAAAGTGAATTGCCAATCTTTGATCAAGATTCAAATATGCATGAAGGAAGTAGATTATCTGTAGAAAATATTCCATTCACTCAACATTCTTCACCAGAGGCAAGTTTAACAGACAGCACATTGCAGTATGAAGATACAGAAGTTTTTGTTCCTGAGAGTGCTGTGAGAAATTCAGAAACTACTTGTCCAGTAGAGCAACAAGATGTTCATGTGAATTCTGTTGTGATACCATATCCAACTATGAACAATGAAAAAACAAACATTCAGCCTGAGTTTAAAGAAGAGAATGAAACCACTGTAAATCAAGATAGTTCAGTATCTTCAGTATCATTATTTCCTACTGTTGGTGTTGTTAAGAGGCAGTTATCTAAAGAACACTACACTTCTAGAGAGGATTCTACTGAAATTGATTTAACTTCAAGTTTGTCTATAGAGTCTGCATTTTTTTCGTGTGTAAGTGATAGCAGGCAGAGTTCATTTGCACAATCAGAATATGGAAGCATCGAGTCTACTGAGTCTGTAATTGCTACAACATCATTTGGAAATCAGGAATCACAAATACATTTATCTGAGAAAGATGATAAAAGTATATTAGATGAACAAATGGTACTTTCTGGGAATATAGAACATGAATATTCTGAGGAAGAAGAAAATGTGGAAGTAGAAATAAATGAGAATTCCAAAGAAATGAATGAAAAAGAAGAATTGCTTACTCTTATATTACAGTCTAGCAAGGAAATAAATAAACCTGTGGATGATGTGAATGACCATTTACCGAATGGTGTACCAGTTGAGATGCAAACTGAAAATGAACCAACAAGAAGATCAAGTCAGAATCGAAGAAGCATGAAAAGCAAGTGGATGACTCTTGTGGTTGGTATCATTAGTATTTTATTTATTTGTTATTATTATTATTTTTAAAGTTGTGTTTAAAACTAAGATTCTAATTTTTAAGCTGCTAAGGTTTGGCTGAGTGGTTAGTGCATTTGCTCTCCAACCAACAGACTGTGGGCTCAGGTACTCTGGCAATGCATTCTGTGCTCCAACTACTCTCCAATTACTTCTTATGATCTTTCATAAATGATTTTTAGTGTCTTCAGGTTGTAGATGAATTTCATCATTTGGTATGAGAATGTACTTATTGGAAACCGAAATTGGCTTAAAGATCTCTAGAGCAGGTTTCTGGATTAGCCTATCCACTATATTAATGTATTACTTGCTACCTTTTGTGGGATTCACATTTATATATATATATAAAGTTTATGGATACATGTATGTGAATCATTGGTTTTAGTTCTTAATATTCTGGCATGAATGATAAAATTAAGGTGCTATAATTCTTTCAGGGAAGATGGAGATGGATGGAAGTGAGATGAAGATAAATAATAATTTGGTGAGAAGGGTAGGGGTTTGGTGACTGATAAATACCAGGAAGTTGTACATTGTCATATTTTTCTGATATATTTTCTCAAAGGATATATTACGTAACTTGATAATACAATACATTTAATATTTTGGACTATTTTCCTATCACTAACTTGCTTCCAAATTGGTCTTATTTGTTGAGTCCTTGATTTGATCATCTACATTTTTGATATTCTAAAGAAGTTTTGCATTTTTATATGAATCTTAGACCACAAAAAGGCATAAACCTATTTCATATGGGTTAATAAATCTAGGCACCTTATTCTTGAGACCAAAGGTGATATTTTTTCAAGCTTCATCAATCCAGTAAGCCTGGTCTCACACTGGGCATTGAACTCATCAGCATTGTAAAACAAGCTCAATCCACATATATCTTGCTCTTGTTCTGTGTATTTTCCTTGCTATTTTTGACTCAAACACAAATGTTTTGTTAAACTGTCATCTCCTATTCTATGCGACTGTTCATCTTAGTTTTGTGCACACACATTCTTGGATATTAATGTCAAGTTCTGCTTGATAATCTCTGTTTTTATTGCATAAAAGACAGCTTTTATCATTTGTTTTATCTCTAATCTTACAAAGCATTTCATAAAATTGGTTTGAACTCTGTCAGTGTAGGTTAGTATTTTAGTTCTGTTGTTCCATGAATTTATTCAGTAGGTTCCTACCACTGCTTTTTTATTTTATTTTATTTTTTTATTTTATTTATTTCTGTATTTTATTTGCCATATTCATATTATTTAAAATTGTGCTTTAGTAGGTAGAATGTTGACTCTCTTCTACAGGTTCACTATACCGAGAATACAGTTGATATTTCTCAAGTTCTCTGCTGGCTTATGTTTTTTTTTTTTTTTTTCCCATACAGATTTTGCCATCACGATTTTGACTGTTGCATAGTTTGCATGATTTTATCACAGCAATTTTGACTCAATATGCCCAAAGATAATTATTCTGAACATCCACAGTCAGAGCATTCCCCCTGGGAGGTTCTTCTTAGACAACACAAACTATATCTTATCACTCCTGAAACTTGCTATCTTCACTCTTGTATACTTTCAGGCAATGCATTCTATGCTTATGCTTCTACTGCTCTCCCAATTATTTCTTATCATCTTATATAACCTTCAGGAATGACTTCTTCTTTTCTGAAATTTGAAAGGATGACCTCTTGTCCCATACAAAAAATCTTCCAGAAGTCAATGTTAGTAAATACCTCTTAAAAAGTTTAAATGTCTGTCATATTACCCACTCATCTCCTTTGCACCAAGCCAACATTCCTTCTTCTAATTTTTGCTAGCTCATGTGCACATGAATAACATTTCGTGCACAAGTTTCCATTCTCAGACTCAGTGTTTGTAAGTTACCGTTCTCACAATAGCAAAAGTCAGAAACTCGTGTTCAGTAGGGTTGAGATCAGGGCTCTGTAGAGACCAGTCAAGTATAGTGATGTTCATGTCCACAAATCATGCAGTTACAGCAGCAGCCTTACCACATGGTGCATTATCTTTTGCTGAAAGAGACAGTGGTCAGTTCTGTAGAAACTTCACGAAGTAGAAAGAATTGAATTCTCCAGAATGTTCAGATACCTCTCGGAGTTCAGTGTTCATGGCACTGCAAACTTAGGCCAAACCTGGAAAAACAAGACGATACCATCACACTGCCACCTCCCAGTTTTCACAGTTGGGGATTATGCACTCCGGTAAAATACAGTCATGGGGCATCCTCCACATCTATGCCTGTTTATCTGGTTAGTAGAGAGTATTGTATGATTTGCCGATCAATAACACAGCTTTCCAAACTTCGATGTTCCATAGTACATGCATGCTCTTTGCACTACTGAAGACAACATTGCATGTTGGGTCAGGTAATGTAGGGCTTGCATATTGTAGTCCTACCATGGTAGGACCATGGGTTACCATAAGCCTTAGTTCTGATTGTTTTTGTGCACATCTGTGTTACAGTTGTTGTCCAGAACACTGCATTCAACATCCTGGCTGATTATTTGCCAGGATGTTGAATGCAGGCCAACATTCCTTCTAATTTTTGCTAGCTCATGTGCATATGAGCTAGCAGAGTAGGAAATGAATGCAGAGTTCTGTTGACAAATTGGACCATCCCAGGTCAAGAATCAGTGATATGATACTGAGATGGAAGTGAAGGGAGTCAACCACAGGTACCATGTGCAATGGATGACCCACCACACTTCCATCTCAGTATTGTATCACTGATTCTTGACCTGGGATGGCTCAATTTGTCAACTTGTGACATTAAGATTATAATATATAGACACATTTACACAAGAATATTATAATTTTTGAATGATCAATTGTTGGTATTCTACCTTGTTAAAAAACTGTTCCTATGTAGCCACTGAAGATAGTCTGTTATTTTCAGACTGAAATATTTGGCAAATTAAAATATAATATTCTTGTGTAAACATGTCTATATATTATAATTTGTCAACAGTTTGCTGAATAGATAGGCTTATAAAATGGCATCTTATTCCAATGCCTCTTTCAAACTCTGTCATTTCCCTTCTTGCAGCTATTTCCCCCAGACACAGTTGCATTGACTTTAGAGCATCATATTCCTTCCATTTATACCAGCTACAAACATGACTCATTACATGGCATGATGTATCTTATCCATGGGGGTGTCTGACTTGTTTTCAAGCATTATGTTTCTATAAAAATAAACTAAACTCTTACATTGCATTTAGTTTATTCCTTCAGCTACTTAAATCCTGCATATACAGGCAGTTAAAAAACAGTTTCTCATGTTTGTTCAGCCACTCAAAGTTAAACGAATTTCTGGATCTCTTTATCAATTTTGATAGTAACATTTTTAAATGATTAACATACTAAAACTGCTAATGTAATATTTCTCATATGTTAATGTTACCCTTTTTTCATCTGGCTATAACCTGTAAAATTGCAAGCAATAAATTAATTCATTTAAGTTCACATAGTTATAAAAATCCATCACCTTTTGCACGAATTTGATGGCTGTACTCTAGATAGTAGATGCCAAATGGATATGCCATTTCATCTTGCAGATTTCAGCATCAATTCGCCCATGCAATGCAGGCTAAAAGTAACTAATTAGTGTATTAAGTTGGAATGGGTTGGAGTAATATTCAAGTAGAAACAATTGAGAAATTACTAAATAAAATAAGTGACAATTATGATTTATCATGCAATTTCATTTTATAATATATTCAAAAGTTTTCATTTGTAAATTGAATTCTAAAAAAAAAAAAAATTGTGTGCACAGTTATTGGCATACACTACATGCCCATAGCTTAGAGGGAACATTGCACTAGACTGTGCAGATTACTTGCCCAAAGTCTGTAACAAGTATTCTGTATTCCCAGTGTCATTTTTGTTATCTGCATCTGCATCCTCTCCACAGTTACTTCATTCCCTTCAAATCCTAGTGATCATATATGAGCACTGTATTAGATGTGGTCTGATCAAGTCTTTATACAGTGGAACTCCCCTGTCCCCTTTTTCTCTGCTAGTCAGCATTTTCAGTACTGCAGCTTTCCTCTGGTTCTTCAAAATCTTTTGCAATATGCACCTCAAATTTCTTTCTGTGATCACCCCAGGACAACTTCTTCCTATATAGCTGGAGATAGGATGCATTCTCCCATTAGTGGATCTCAAATTTCAAAACTTATATTTATCTACATTCTTTTTGTAAGAGAACCAGGGCAAACAGGGAAAAGTCATCTACTAGAATGGACTCAAGTTCACAATCTAGAAGAAGAAGAACAACAAATTTCACACCAGCAGAAATGAAAATAGAAACCATCAATATAAACACTATTAATGGAAAGAAAATCAAACTTGCAGAAGAACTGGAAAAGTGCAATGTGGATAAAATTGGCATTACTGAAACAGAGAAAACAAAACAGAAACATAAGTAATAAATATAGGATGTTATATTCAGGGTAATGATCAAGGAAAGGAAGTAGTAGTGATAGCATTCATTACTAAACATGAAGATAAACTTCATAATTGGAAGTCAGTTGCAAGTAGAGTTATGTGGGCGAAATGGACAATGAAACTTGTTTGTGCCTATGGTCCCACAGAAGATTCTCCTAAGGAAGAAGTGGAGGAATTTTTTGAGTCACTAGAGCAGTCATATGATATAAAGAAAATGGGAAAAGTGGTTCGTGGAGATCTAAACAGCAGAGTAGGAAATGAATCCCAACAGGCATCTAGACATATTTTGGTCAAATTTGGAGAAAAGGGCAAAACTAGTAATAACGGTATTTGATTTAGGATATAAGAGTGTATGAAGCATTTGAAATTGGAAGTGACCATTAGTTTTAAGTGGGATAAAACTGAATAGCTCACTTAAAAACCAGTATGTAAAAAAAAGTTTTAAAAAGAATTAGTCGAGCAACTTTTACAGGTGAACTGTAGACTCAACTGTATATGCATCATTGAAGAAAGAATGAAATGGCTGAAAACAAGAACTAAACTTTGCAGTCTCAGTGGCAAACTGGAGAAAACACTGATTGATTCAGCTGGGAAGGTATGTGGTGCTGTTCTCTTCAAGGATAGCTAAATAAAAACACCATGAAGTTACATGAAAGAGGATACACAAAGTTAAAGAAGTCCTGAAAAGAAGAAAGCATACTGAAAGTTCCTAGTAAATAAGTTGGCATTTTCCCTAAAAGAATTCAGAGAAAAATGTAAGTTAAACTAATTGTGAAAATATCTAAACAAAAGTCATGGAAATATTTTGGTAAGAGTATCATCATCATCATCAAATTAATGATACATACCCTCAAAGGGTGTACAGGTCATGATAGTACTACATGAAAAATTACATCATTACTAATCTAACAGATAAGCTTAGGTGTTCACAGTTATTCGTGACTTAAGTTTTTAATGGTATTAACAACACCAAACAATTTAATCAAAAGATGTTTAATTGAATGCTTATATTTTGCCGAATTTCAAATCATCATTATCAGAGCACAACACACTTGTACACACGACAGTGAGTAAGTAAAACAATAAAATTGCAGTGTACAAAAGATCTAAAGTGCCCTCTAATGTTAAAAAAAAAAAAAAAAAATCATTACAACTATGTGGGAGTTGCTCTTAGGATGACAGTCTCCCAAATTTTTGGCAAATTAATGCAACCATATTTGGTTCAGGTTAGGAGAATTCTTCAAAGCTTCAGACTAGGCAGGTCTTCATGAATAATATCACCATCATCTTTGTTATAATCTCTTCCAAGTTTTTACAGAATCTTAACCACAGGAGAAATGCAAACTGGTCTGCAGTTTGATACCATCATTCTTCCATCACACATCTTTGGAGTTGCCATACTTCTGTTAAATGGCCAGATCAATGGTTGAGTCAAATCTTCTGCACATTCTCTTAAAATGTGCTAAGGAACTTACCAGGATGAAACATTGTAATAAAGTGATAATTAAACAACTCTACTGTAACATCTGTAGATGTTACAGTAGAGTTGGTAACCTGACTACTGTTTCCATCCAGCAAGATAGTTGACAGTTGACCATTGACAGTTCTCACTGACCATGTGTGTGTGTGTGTGTGTGTGTGTGTGTGTGTGTGTGTGTGTGTGTGTGTGTGTGTGTGTGTGTGTGTTAAAAAAATCTTCTGAGGATTCTCTCTGAATTGCAGTGCTTTGTTACCTCTCATATTCAAAACTTTCTCTTCTCACTGCATTTGTCACTTTCCTAACTTGAACCTTATATTCCTTCTGCAACTGTACTCTGTGTCTCCCTCCTTTGTCTTCCCTAACATCTTTTCATCTGCAGTTCCTATTTGCTATCTCTAATCATTCATTTTACTCCAAATCACTTTGTCATTTTCACTTGATGTAGGTAGTTTTCCATTGATGCTAACAAATGTTTCTTAACTAGCTCACATCCTCTGCTAACCTCCCTTCCTTGATATTCTTCTGTCCATTGCACTGCCCCAAGCTGGTCTCTAAGTCTACAATAATGACTGGCCTTATAATTCCACATAAATTTCTTTCTCTTTGGTACTTTTTTATGCCTATTTATTGTCTAAGTCAGAACTATATGTCATATTTGACCCAATTGCTGAAAATAACCATGTGGTCCTGACAAACTGAGGTTCCCTCACCACTTGATGCCATTTGAAGACATTTGTTCCTCAAGAATTCCAGAAATTCATTTGCCCCCATTATTGAATGCTCTTTTCTCTGCCAGTTTATATTGTTATAATCAAAGTTCTTCTTAATGAACATTTGTTTTACACTTTCCAAACTAATTTGACTAAACATTTTATGCTTATCACACTATATTTCCCAGGCTATAGCATCATCTACTAAATATCATGTCCTGTTCACTTCTACCTCACATAATATACTCCCTAAGCCATTACTAATGGCTTAGGGAGTATATGATGCCCCTTCTGATTCTGTATCCTTAGAGGATATAATGAAGCATCTTATTGCTATACAGCCCAAAATCTTGGCACCCAGGATTTGTTGCGTCCAGCTCTGTCTGTCCTAAACTTTACTTCTTCAGTTCAGACATTGTAATATGATGCCATTTCCTGAAAATTTAAAAGCTATTGTAATGCGATGTTGCTGTTTCGACTAATTGCATGTATCCATCTTATTCTAGGTTTTCCTTTGTATTTTACCAAGAATTTTACTATTGATTGTCTTACAGATACTGTCATTTTGGTTTCTTTATAAATGTTGTGGGTTCTTTATAAAGTAGATATAACTCATATTTGTACCTGATCCTCCAGACAGCATTATTGCTCACTGGACCAAATATTTTTCTAAGGATTTTCCTTTAAAAACCTGAAATCAAATTCTCCACACTTGCTCGTAAATATCAGGGTTTCACAATCTATAGGTAACAACTGGATGGATTATTAATTTATATATATTTACTTTAGTCTTCCAGTGAATGTCTTTTGAACTGAGTACACATGAGAGAGGAAAAACCTCATTACCTTACTTTATTCAATTCTGCACTTCCACTTTCTCATTTGGTTGGCAAGTGATCATTACTCCTGAATATTTAAGTTGTTCCACTTTTTCTATTTCAAGGTTTCCATTTTTCTCACTTGTATCATTTTACTGATCCTAACTGGTATTAATCATTATTTTGATTTTTTGTTGATTAATTTTTAGCCCCATCTCTTTTGCTGATTTTTCTAGTTCCAAATTTATTTCTTCTGCTTTCTGTTTGGTTTCTGATAAGATGTTAATGTCATCTGCATCTGCTACAATCTGCACTGACTTGTTATTAGAGATCTAATGGCAATGATCGGATAATAATCTATCATTGATGTGCATACCTTCTTTTGGTATGTACTCAGTGGTTATTTTTTCAACCTTTCATCTGGCAATCTACTAATATGGCCAACCCATTTCCATGCTTTACAACACTTCGTAATATCTTCTACTCCCATCATCTCTCTGATTCTAGTATTCATGTATTACAAATACATATATTTTTAATCATATAGCCAAGAAAAATAAAAAACTCCACAAGGCAAGACTAGAGCCAGGGCTGCTGTTCTAAGAGTTAAGGCATTACAGTTCCAAGTTGTGTCTGTTAGCTAGTTCATGATAGAGTTTGCTGTAGATGTAGGAAATAATAAGAACACTTTTTTTATAAAGAGCATGGATTTCTTTTTTTGGTGACTGGGAATTTGGGGTTTAGCTTTTTTGTGCTATGATTTTTGAATAGTTTTAGAGTTTACTTTTTCTTTAGTCTTGTTTGGAGTGTTGGTGCCTCCCAGTCGAGAGCAGTTTCCCAGCCTTGCCACTTGATCTAGTGAAGTTGAGGTTGTTTATTTCTTCATGCCAGTGAGCTTTTCTACCATCATTCAAGGACCTTTAACTTAGTTTATCCAAATGTTTTTGGTAAGTTAGACTATGGTCAAGTGTGATACCAAGTAACAAGGGTTACTTTCATGGATTAGAGTCCTTTTGCAGAAGTTTAGTTTTCTATGAACCTCGTGGTTATTTAGGCAGAAAGCAGAAATACTAGTTTTGCAGGGATCAGGAGATAGTCTCCAGCATTCAAAGTAATTTTGTAGTAAGCTCAGATCTTTGCTTAGTGTTTCCTCAAGGTCTTGGAAGGTACTGTCTTGAGTGGTGATAGCTACGTCATCAGCATAAACTTTCTACTTGCTATTGGAAGGTATCGCTTGTGTACAGGTTGAATACAGCTGGGGCAAGGACTGATCCTTGTTGCAAGCCATCCTGTAAGATAAGTGTTCTACTTTTTTGTGAATTCAGATGAATTTTTATTTCCTATTGAAGAGCATTTGGTATAGTAATTTTAGTGTTTTTTTTTTTTTTTGGCAATTGATTATTTTAAGTGAGTTATACAGTAAACATTTCTTCTGTACATTGTTATAAACTTATGTTAGATCAGTAAAAGCAGTACCTGTTTTTAAACCATTTTGAAATCCAGTGTCTAGGGCCTGATCATAGCAGCTTCTGCCAAGTCTAAACCCAGCCTGTTCACTGGGTAAGATGGCTTCTATTTTAGGAGAAATTCTAAAGACGATAAACCTTTCAAAAAGTTTATAAGGATTGCAGATTAATGCTATAGGGTCATCAGTTGACTTATTAGGTTTTGGCAGGGCTATTATCTTTGATTCATCCCAAATTTTTGGAAGCCGTTCATCATTTATTATTGTGAAATTAGCCAGGATTTTGCTCTTGGGCCAGTGTGAGTAAGAAAGTCTGGAAGAATGCCATCATCAATACTAGGAGCTTTACTTGTTTTAGTTAGTTTGAGTGCTGAATCGATTTGATCTATAGTTACTGGATTGGAGTTTGCTGTAGATGTAGGAAATAATAAGAACACTTTTTTATAAAGACCATGGATTTCTTTTTTTGGTGACTGGGAATTTGGGGTTTAGCATTTTTATGCTATGATTTTTGCAATACTTTCAGAGTTTACTTTTTCTTTAGTCCTGTTTGGAATGTTGGTGCCTCCCAGTCGACAGAGCAGTGACCATGCCTTGCCACTTGATCTAGTAAAGTTGAGGTTGTTTATTTCTTCATGCCAGTGAGCTCTTCTACCATTATTCAAGGACCTTAAGATGGCAGAAGCGGTGTCTGGATGGTTCTATTGTTCATAGCCTATCAAAAGAATCCTACTTTTGGTTGACCAGCATGGTGTATTGATTTTTTTTTTAAATTCTCTCTGGATGTGTTTCTTGCCAGATGCTATGAGAAGTTTCGTGAATCTTTCATAGTTATCAACTTCAGGTGGAATTATGTTGATGTTGTTTTTGATAAATTCAGTAAATTTTTGCCAGTTTGCTTTCCTGAGATTACATCAGGGTATTGAAAAGCTGTTTATTCTGGGGATTATAATTCCTATACTAATTAGGCGTGGTCTGTGGGCAAAAGGGAGCAGTACTTGATAGGTTGAAGTGAGAGGGGGTTCCTTCTATATCAGTGCTGACCTCTGTATACCAGCAGTGAACAATATGTTTTATTATATTGGCTTCAGTCTTGTACCAGATACCCTCAAACGAACCATCTCTACTGACCTGACATTCTCCTTAACTTTGATGACAATTGAAATTATTCATTTGTCATCACTCCTTTCGGTAGTGTTTCTTCTGTCTTATTCCCTCTGTCCTCCCTGAAAATGCAATACCCCTTACATTCACTTACTGTAACTATATGATTTTTATATCAACCAGGTATTGCTGATGCTGATAATTTTGGCCAAGTTGAGCTGACCAATACTAAAAACTCCTCTCCTTTATTTCTAATCCTTCTGGCATTCATGTACATTCATTTCAGCATCTCCTTCGACACACGCACAGTCACCCTTGCTAATAATTTCTGTACACATTTGTCCCAGAGGTGGCTGAACCCACACTTGATGCATTTGCCCTCCCACTGAGTTTCACTGATTTGCACTTTCAACCTCTTGCTGAACCATCCGCTCTCTTCAAATGCTTAACTCCCAAACCATTCAAATGCAATTTTCAGACATATGCAAGTCCTTTTGTCCATCAAATTTACTCCACTCATCTATAAACAGTACATGATGCCTCCTCCAACTCCTGCATAGTTTTCTCATTACCACTGGTCTTTCTTTTCAATTCAGTTGCCAGCCTGGTTGACCAAATGGTTAGTGTAGCTATTTTCCAACCAACAGGTTGTGGTTTCAAATCCAGCTGTGGGCTTGAATGTGTGTGTGATTGTATTACCTTGTGTACTGCTATAACCTTTGATATGGCACAGTATGACCTTTGCTGTCCTTGCACCATTAAAACAGTAAATCATCATCAGTTCAGTCCTGTCATACCAAGTCAACAGAATGACTACTAATCTTTACTTTCTTACTCACGTTTGACTTCTATCAGTCACACTCTCATATCTTCTCTCATTGCATATTCCTCACATTTTCAAATCATTCTCATTTCCCAAAACAATTAGTTCTTTCACTTCTCTTCCCTGCTTTCTTCCCTGATACATTCTTTATCTTTTGCACTTGGGAAACATTATTTGCAACCTTAAGTACACCTCTTATCATCAAATCTTCATACAATACCCTCTCATTATTTCTGGTTTCTTGCTCTTTCAGACTTTCTCCATTCATTTCTTCATTCATTGTCCCTCCCACTGTGCCACATGTTCTGTATCCAGTTTATTTAAAATGTTATGTACAGTGAGATAAGTAAGTTTTGAATAATAAGAAAGAATGCAAAGGGTTTGGGGATTGAACCACCCACACTCTTTGTAGCTTGAAACAGCTGAGCTAATGAATCAATAACAATTGGAGTGTGTTATTTAATTATTGATGTTGGTTGTGTACAAAGGAATGTTCATGCATATCTACTATCAGTATATCATTAGACTTCTGATAAATATTCTGGAATAGGTGTACAAGATACTATAATAGTACTACATGACTGCTATTATTGCTGATTCTTTGTGAACAATTTTCCTTCAAATTCTTATGTCATTAGTCAATACACTAGTGTAGTCAGATTTTATATTTATTTTCTGGGACACTTCTAACTCCATTAATCCAACTAGATGTTGCTCTTCCTCTGAGCATTTTTCCTGCCATCTTGAAAACAAACAGGTTGGGCAATTGGTAGAGCCTCTGTTACTAATAGCTCAGCAAAAAGTTAAGTAAGTTTGAGCACTGTTAGTAGTTGGAAGGAGATCAATCATTCGATGCTGTTGGCACACTCTCCCTCGATGAGTCTTTGGACTCCCTGGAGGTGTCAGATAATAATAATAATAAACACCTGTCTTGTTAGCTTTTCCTGTCTCATTTTTTTTTAAATTAACCATACCACTTGAGATTATCTATTTTCCCACATGAATGCTAACAGTGTCAAATTCCTGCCTAAAATCTTCATTTTTTGTCTGATGTACCATTTATGACATCTGTTCACTATTCTGATTTTTCTAAGAACCTTCATATCTGAAGTCAGTAGTCTTTGATCAACTATTTCATTTCTAACTCAGCACTGATTTCCTTAAATTAAAATTGTGTTGTATACTGTTTTGTATGCAGCTAATTTAGGATTTTGATTTCATTGACCTTCTTTAATGAAATTAGTTGTGCTAAATGGCTGAAATATTTTACTTTTCTATAGGTTCTGTTTGCAGGATGCAGGTGATTTTCAGTTTTCTTGCCAGTTTTCATGGTCTTTTTCTTGCTGAATTCATTTCGAATTTGTTACAGAAATTACTCAGTTTAGGTAAGGAATCCTAAACGCTTGTACTGAATTGATTGAAGAGCTAAGAGTAATATCATTGATTTTGATATCATGATTATGCCACTTTCCTTCATAATGTGATTCATATAGATAATGAATAAGAAGAGAGATAATATGCACCTTTATTTTACATTTGATTTTACATCAAACCATCTTGTACTTTTTTTTTCAATTCTGACTGCTGACTTGGAACTTAAAGACTATATACTGGTCTGTATAATGTCTCATTTACACCATATAATTGTAATATTTTTTTAGACCTTTTATTGTTGCACTCTATCATATACTTCTCCTAGATCTACGAAACTTGAATTTAAATCATTTTGTTTCATGAATTCTCAACTATTTGTCATTAAGTGAAAATCTGATTCTGACAACTCTTATGTGGCCTGAATCCAGCTGGTTCTTCGTAAAGTTTTGCTTCCATAATTTTCTCCGACTTGTTTCAAGTCTGCTTGCATTAATCTTCTTGGAATTAAAGAGAAGTTTCTTGGAAATTTCTCTTTAATTCTCATATTCAGTTTTATTTCCTTTTTTTATAGATGGTACTATGAGAGAGAGAGAGAGAGAGAGAGAGAGAGAACGAACGAACGAACTTTGGGCTTGTCATCTGGAGTTTGAGTTTCAGACCACATCTCCTGAATTATGCTGTATAAATGACTGCAAAACTTTTAACCATCCCTATTTAAGAAATTTCTGGTTGAATATCATCTATTTCCAGTTGCATTTGTACATTTCAGGGTTCTAAGGGTTTCACCACCAGAATAGTTGATATAAGTATAAAAAAATATAAATATAAAAAGTATCTTACTAATTTGCCAGGTACTTTTGATATATTTTCTTCTTTTCCTGAACTATCTTTTACTTTTTTTTGCATTCAGCATGAAGTTTGGATTTTTATATTCTTTCAAGCAATTTCAGAACATGTTTCCCTAGTTGAACTAATGAATGTTCTCTTCAGAGTTTGCCACTGAGATTCCAATGTATCTTTCTTGTTTTCAAACTCTTTCATTTCTTCTTGAATAATATTTACATAAAAAAATAATATTTACATAATTGAGTCTATGGTTTACTTCCAAAAGCTGCTTAACATCAATTATTTTTTAAAACCATTATTAAATATTTTATTTTTAATTTGATATTCACTTTCATCCTGCTTAGAATTAAACGATAATGACTTCCTGTTTCAAGTGGTTGTATATCCTGAACCATTGTGAACATATCAGTATTGTTAATAACATAGTAAGACTTTTCTTATGCCAAACATTTAATGAAATGATAAAAAAGGAATGAATAAAAGTTTCATGCTTCTGGTATTTCTTATTCATCAGTACTTTGTCATAGAGGTTCAACATAATGTAACATGTATACACAAGCAACACAAAGTGAAGTGAAACTTTAGTAGACTGAAGTCTAAGAGTCCTAACTATCAAGAGTGTGTCATCTGTGGGTCTTAGTAGGAGGCCTATATTGCAAATTTGAATTTCTGACAATTGCTGTTCCTAATTTTAGTAAGTTGAACACATCTATAATTATGTATTAGGTTATTTTTTAAGTACAGCTGTAAATTCTGCAAAAAAAAAACCCTCTTCTATTTGAACTTATGCAATAAAGCATTGCAGTTTTTTTTTTCTATCTCTGCACACAGAAATTCTTATTTGATTCTCTGTGTGGTATCCAAGGCCTGGTCTGCTAGATCCCAAATCCATTAGTCACAATTACAGATGTATTTTTTATGTTTTTCCATACAGATATTGGGTAGTCCTAGTCTGTCCATAACCAATTTGCAAGAACAAGGAACCATCCCATACATACCCAGAATGGAGAGAAAATGGTTCTTAGGGGAATGTATGAGGGCAGCCAGTTTTAAGTAGGACTTGGAATACAGAGCAAAGATTTTTTTTTTTTTTCCCTCAGAATTATAGCAGCTATTTTTTCTGACATATCCTGGCCATAGGGAAGCATCACTGTAGTCTTTGTATGGGGAAAGTCTAGAATTAGAGAAAGGATAAAGTTATTTTGTTAATTCTTAGAATTGTAGCCATTAGATAAAAAGGTGTGTCACATATGGTTAAGGTCAGCTGCAATCATATTTCATTAGAACAGAGATTAATAACTCTATTGGAATTGAATAATGCCATACTACATATTTTTACATATGTGGGTGAAATGATGTGAAAGGTTTGTGAACAATTCTACCAGTGTGAGTAGGTTTTCTGTATACTGTAAAACAGAGGTCAAAGACATGACATTTCAGATGCCAGGACTTCTTAGCCTCCTGAAATTACCAAAGAAGTAAAACCTTTAAGTTCCCTCCATGATATATGAATTACCTAATATATCACGGAAATTAGCAGAATTAGTAGTTCTGCTAATTTCCTCTTCTCCCCACAGATTATGAAAACAATTTTCAAAATCGCTTGCTGTACTTCCAACCATACCTCTTTTTACATTAAAATTCTTCACCATTTTAAAGGTTTTATCAAGAATTTAATTTTTGATTATTTTGATATGGAGGTTACTTAAGGATCAAAGACAGATAATTGGATGGAGACCTCCACCTTATCCTTTATGGAATGCAGAGAATAGACTACAGCTTCTGATTTAATGTCTCCAATCTCGCACTTCATCCACTGGATATTGAATGAATGAGTATGGGCTGCCAATTTGAGACTTTTATTCTTATTATTATTATCGACAGCCTGGTTGGCCGAGTGGTTAGTGTATCCGCTCTCCAGCCAAAAGGCTGCTGTAGAGTAGAGACAGTTGTAGAGTAGGTGCCCCCCCCCCCTCAATCAGTCTTTGGATTCCCTGGAGGTGTCATATAATAAATAATTCGCAGACAGATATTTTGCTGGCCTGGTTGGCCGACTGGTTAGCAGATCTGTCCTCCAGCCAAAAGGCTGCGGGTTCGAATCTCGCTGTGGGCATGGATGTTTGTGATTGTCTGTGAAAATACTAGTGGTCGTGGTCAGTGGTAGATGGTGGAGTGGTAGAAATGGAGAGTTGTAGAATAGGTGTACCTCAATGAGTCTTTGGACTACCTGGAGGTGTTATGTAATAATAATTATTCAGTTCTCCATAGAGTGAAACACTCATCGTGTGAGGTCCTTCCTAGGAAACACAAGGTCTATCATATCACTCCTTGAGCTTATTGACCATTCTTGCTCTCACCACTCTATCAGGCAATGCATTCCATGGTTCAACCATCCTCCATGCAAAGGAACCACTCCTTACCCTCTTGCTCACAACTTCCTTTTGCAACTTCCAGGGATGGCCCCCTGTCATCACTCTTTCCTGCTGTTCCACCCATGTGAAAGAACTCTCCCAGTGTCTACCCTGTAACTGCCTCTCAACAGTTTAAAAGTCTCGATCATATCACCTCTCCTTCTATCTACCAAAGCTGCAGTCCATAGTCTCTCAGCCAATCCTCATAACTAACACTGTACAGTCCTGAAACCATCTTTGTTATCTGCCTCCATACCCTTTTCACCATTAATTTATCCCTTCAAATCCTGAGGACCAAATTTGAAAACAATAGTCTAAGTGTGATCTGATCAGGGTCTTATACAATGGAACGATAACTCTTTTATCTCTGCAATCCTCTGGGTTATTATCTTCACCACCTTTGCAATATGCTCCCTGAATTTCAGTTTTCTATCAGTCATCACCCCCCCAGAACTCTTGTCTCCCCTACTTCCTCCAGTACAGCTCCTCCAATTGAGTATGCAGCCTCCCATCGATGTTTCCCAAACTTCAAGACTTTACATTTTGTTACATTAAACCGAAATCCCCATTCGTTTGCCCATCTGTCTAGTTTATTCAATCCTCTTGAAGGGCTGATACATAGGCACTATTACTAATAACCCTTCCCAGCTTCACATCATCTGCAAACAACTGAATATCCCCCCCCCCTGCGATCCATTGACAATGTCATTGGTATAAAGGATAAATAATACAGGTCCCAGTACTGAGCCCTGTATTATTATTTAACTACCCCACCATACACAAATCTTTGATACCTATCAGACCACAATCCTGAATCCATTTGACTAACTGACATCTAAACCCATGTGTTGCAACTTAAGCTTATCATGCAGCATCCTCTCAAATGCCTTTTGCAAAATCCAAAAAAATGGCTGTATATACCTTTCCCTCATCAACTGCTCTTGTCACTTTATTATAAAAGGCAATCATATTACTAAAGCAAGATGGCCCCTTAACAAATCCATGTTGACTCTCACAGACAACATTACTGTCATCTGCCCAACGCTGTATATGGTCCCTCACTGATTTTAACAACTACTGATGAAACACAAACTGGACTATAGTTAGACACATCCTGTCTGCTACCATGCTTATGCAATGGCACTATCTTACCTTCCTTCCATTCCTTGGGTACCTTTCCCATAACCAGTCTTTCATTGAAAAGCCAGGTCAACAGAGCTGTCAGTTCAATAGCACATTCTCTTAAAACCTGCAGTGAAATATCATCCAGTCACACAACTTTACTGACATCCAGGGTATTCAGTATTTGGAACTCTCCTCTAAAACCTCGAAACTGCCCTAATCCCTTTAGTATTAAAACTTGCTTCTCCAGGATGAAATACTCCAATAAAGTGTTTATCGAACAACTCCACTTGGTCCTCTGCATCAGTCACTCTATTCCCATTTTTTCCCCACAATGTCATTCTTCCACAATCATTTCTCCTCCTACTGGCCATATAGCTAAAAAATTCCCTAGGATTTTCTTTGGATCTTAGGGCCAATCTCTTCTCATATTCCAGTTTTGCCTTCCTTACCATATTAGTCACTCTCCTGGCCTGAGTCTTATATTCTTCATGCATGTGCTCTCCACCCCTCTCCTTATATCTTTTCCATAACCTCTTTTTCACCTACAGTTCCTGTTTTACACAAAATTGTGTCCTCTTCTTCACTCGTGGAATACAGCTTACTATTGCTGCTAACAAATATTCCTTCACAATTTCCCAAGCACTAATGATATCCCAGCCTTCTAATTCTGCCCTCCATGGAATTGCCTCAAGTTGATATCTAAGACTATTATAATCACCTGCCTTATAATTCCACATATGTTCCCTTTTCTTTGATAATCCTGCATGTCTATTCATCTTCCAAGTCAAAACCATATAGTCATTCTCTCTAAGAAGGGGGGAGATGCCATCTCAGTTATTATCAGCTCTTCTGATGCTATGACCAAATCCAAAACTCTTGAACCTCTTGTTCCCTCTGTTACATGTTACCTAAGACATCTGTCCCTCAAGAATTCCAGAAATTTTATTCCCTTGTTACTACATGCATTTTCTCTTCCCAACTTATACTGCTGTAGTTAAAATCTCCCGTAACAATCATTCTCCTTGCACTTGCCAAGTTCAACTGCCTAATCATCTCCTGCTAAGAAATTTTTTTTTTTTTTTTTCCCACTGGAAGCTTATACCAGGAACAAAAATGATGGGATAAAATTTCATGCAGACTGGGACATTACCAGTTTAAACAAGAACTCCCTGTTTTCACATGGAAATGAGGATGAACAATGTAAAGTCAGCTACCGGAACAAACTCAGTGACATCAGAATTGAAGATATGCATTATTAATGTAGGTATCAATGGAAAAGAAATCCGCTTGGTAAAAGAACTAGAGAAGTTCCTCATGGACATGATTGGCATTACTGAGACCAGGAAAAC
This sequence comes from Typopeltis vanoorti, assembly GCF_054136105.1. NCBI lineage: Eukaryota > Metazoa > Arthropoda > Arachnida > Uropygi > Thelyphonidae > Typopeltis > Typopeltis vanoorti. Next base: position 130,934,426 of record NC_143551.1, read on the forward strand.
TGTCGAGTTCCTGCTAAATAATGAATATAAGATCTTATATGTCAGTGATCAGGGAACATAAGGAGTAGCAATACCATCCTATACCAGCCATGGCGATAAACTTCTCAATTGTCAGGCAGTTTCGTGTAGAGTTATATGGACAGATTTCAAAATGGATATATTGGGGGGGGGGAATACACACACACACACACATTGTTTGAGGAATTTTTCATGTCATTAGATATTTTATGATATTTGAATTTTTCAAGTCAATAGAGATGACAGCTGATATAAAGAAAACAGAATAGCTGGTCTTCATTAGAGATCTAATCAGTAGGATAGGAAAGGAATCTGAGCAATACAGAAATGTTCTAGGAAAGTTGGAAGAAAGGTGAAAGCAATGCCTCCCTATTTTCATAAAGGGAATGAGGACAAACAGTGAAAAGTCGGCTACCGGAACAAACTCAGTGTCAGCAGAATTGAAGATATGTAATTTTAACATAATCTGTTTGGATTTGGGACTAAGAAGTTATATAGACATTCATCACTAAAACCAGGTTTCAACATGAAAATATGCACAAATTTACATGCAGACAAGGCATGAAAGAAGAATGTCTTATTGGCATTATCATTGATAGTGATGTCTTAGAACTAGTTCAGAATACTCAAGTGTGCAGGATTTGAAATTGGAAGTTATTATCACTTAATCTATATATGTGTGTGTGTGTGTGTGCGCGTGCGTAAATATAAATCAAAGTCCATTTTCGATGTTTGCTTATAACTCGAATTAATTGACCAATATTGATGATTTATTCACCAATAGATAATGTTCCAAAGATAGTTTATGTGAATTTTCATTGGTATACACCTCCAGATTATTGATCAGTGATTAATTTTTTTTAACCTCCCTCAACCATAGGTAATAACCACATTTTTTATTTTTTTAAATTTTTTTACCACAGATGATATTGTGATATTACCTGTGGCCAGATATTGTTAACGTTTTTAGATAATGCTAAATTCTGTTGTTGGATATTTTGATATTACAAATGGTTTCTTTGATTGTTTGGGATGAATATACAATGTCCCATACATTGTATATTCATCCCAAATTCAACCACATTGTGTGTGTTGAAGTGGTCGACAGAACACTGAAGGATATCGGATCAGAAGGTCGAAGAATCAGTGGAATAACTGTTTTATTTGCTTGTGATTTTCAACAAACACTGCCCGTCGTATTATGTGGAACCAGGGCAGATAAAGTGAATGCCTTCCTTAAGAAATTGTAACTGCAGCATGATATAGAGAAATTTTCTTTGAAAACCAGTATGTGTGTTTTTGCATTCGAATGGTTAAAATTTCCAATAAGAATTTGCTTTGCAATGATTAATAAAGCTGAAGGACAGACCCTTAGTATGCAGGTTTAGATTTAAGAGGCAAATGTTTTGGACATGGGCAGTTATATGTAGCATGTTATCGAGTTGGCAGTCTGGAGAATTTAATTATTTTTGTCAAGGATGATGAAACTTCTAGTGTTTAGAAAGAAGTGTTATACTGCTCACAGTTTTACACCATGATGAAAGCACTAGCACCAAATACTCAAGTAAATACCCTGAAGTGTATTGCTGCCAGTATAGGTTCACCTCGGTGAAGCGGGAGGGCTCAGCTAGTTTTACATTAGATTAAAATGAATATCATATTGAAAAGAAAAATACGTATAAAATAAAGATGAGGAGCTTTTACAAGCAAATGGGAGACATTATATACAAATATTATTTAAGAAAAAATAAGAGAGTTTGGAAACAAGAACCAGAGTGCTACTGTGAAGAAAACAGGGACTGATTCAGCGCAAAGTTAGACAGTCCTGGATAAGAAGAAAATATATTAAAAGATCCTAGGTAGTAAATTGGCAGATACCTTAAAAATATACAGAGAAAAATGTAAGAAAGCTAAGCTATGCATAAAAGTAGTTGAACAAAAGTTATGGCAAGATTTTGGTATGAATATAGAAGTTAAATATCATGAATGTGGCAAAATTGTGTTATCCTGCATACCACTTGAACAGGTGCTTATCAGTAAATTAATGAAGATTCTTATGTTATGGTAAGTTTTAATGCCATCGATATCCACTTCAATGACAACTTAGATAAAGGGTTATCTAAGGGACTACTTAGATAAATGAGTTCTCACCTCTCTTTGCCAATTTTTTTATGCAAGTTTTGGAAAGTAGGGCCTTGACTCATCCCAGCTTAAGCCTTCTATTTGGCTACAACATACGTGGATAATATATTCATAATTCAGCCTTCATAGCCTTGATACATAAGACACATTCCTCTTTCACCTCAAAAAAATAATAATATCAGTACTTCAGCCTATATTAACATATTTTCTCTTTCACTGTTAAACTGACTCTTGCTAGCAGATGGGTTGGAGGCCTGAAGTGGCTTGAAAAAAAAAGTTCCATTGTTTGGTCTCTAAAGTAGCATTTTTAGACCGTGTAAAAATGAAATAAAAAAATTTGATAAAAAATAGATGAAAATGCACTATAAGGCTTACAACCTTTTGTGAGTGAGACTCGCATTAAAAAAGTGTGCATTTATATGTGTGTGTGTGTGTGTGTGTGTGTGTGTGTGTGTTTGTGTGTGTGTGTGTGTGTGTAATTTTTTGCCCCCAGAATTTTATCCTCATCATTATGGCATGATTAAATCTCTTACAAATGAATGCTATCAGTCCCTTTTCCAGTAAGTCATTTCTCGTAGTTTAATTTAATCGCATTCATACCTTCATATCTAATGGTTCCGAATCCAACAGAATTAAAAAGTTGAAAGTTTATTTTTCACTTGGTTAGACTATCATAAATTTAGTTAAATTCTTTATCCAAGTGTGAGCAAACAAAGTTTGCACCTGAAAATATCTTCAGGACTGGGGTAAGGTAGTACAACACCTGGAAACTTGTAGCGAAGGTGGAGCAAGCTACCATCACTCCTATCCCAGTATCTCCCATAATGCAAAACACATCTCCTTGCAGATATGTATAATGTTATGCATTAAGGTAAGGGCCACTACCCAGACTAGTTTTGACCTTTATTGAGGTCTCTTCAGTGGGAGCCAGGCCCAGAGGTGGAGATACCAGGCAGAAACAGTAGCGAGGTCAACTTTGCCTATAGGAGTTGCCAAAAGGTGTGCCACCTTTTTATTAAATTACTCTGGATTTCGAGAAAGATGTTGAAAGTTTATTTTTCACACTTGGATAAAGGATTAAAGTAAATTTATTATAGTCTAACCAAGTGAAAAATAAACTTTCAACATCTTTCTTGAAATCCAGAGTAATTTAATAAAAAGGTGGCTCACCTTTTGGCAACTCTTATAGGCAAAGTTGACCTCACTATTGCTTCTGCCTGGTATCTCCACCTCTGGGTAGTGGCCCTTTGCTTTATGGGAGATACTGGGATAGGAGTGATGGTACCTTGCTCCACCTTTGCTATGAGTTGCCTGTTGTTGTACTACCTTACCCCAGTCCTGAGTGTGCGCAAACAAAGTTTGCGCACACTTGGATAAAGGATTAAAACTAAATTTATTATAGAATTAAAAAGTTCTCTCCAATAAACAATGTATTAATGTGATCACTATTCCTTCCTTCCAGTGTACATTAAAAAAGAGGCTACATTTTTGTCTCTGTGCTGTCTTCTTACTTGAAATTCACTGCTATTATCCATTCTCTTAAAAGCTATATAGTGGAATGTGTGAGTCCCTTTTCGATGAAAGTTTTTAATCTTTTTATGGACAGACTGGAAGATCAACGAATATCTGCTTATAAAAACATAAAAAATATACCAGTAATCACAACTAATGAAATTTTGCTGGTAGACTTCGCTTTACATACCATACAAAGACTCCAATGAGAAAACTATACTTAAGCTCAAGTGTAAGATGGGTTTTTTATAATCTGCATCAATCTTTTAAATCCAACCTAATAAGTATGGAAGTGTTGAAATTCCCAAAATATGGGAAACAGTAATTCTTTGGCATCTCAAGTTACAACTACATTCCAGTTTAGTGTAGGAGAATCTTTAGGAGCATATGCCTAAAGATTTCTCTGTGATAGAGATGAAATATTAAACTGATGTATAATCACTCCAATGGCTGTGTAGATGAAATATGTAACTTATTGTTTTATGTTTTTTCAATTCTATCCTGATGGTATTATAACAGACACTTTGCATATATGTATTTATTGATACATAAACATGTCTTGGTTGGTACAGTCATTATTCCATACCTTGTATTGTTTTCATTCCATTAACCACCCTTCCTACCTTGATGTGTTAACTCATCAGTAATTATATGGTAGCAAGTGCCCATTGAAATTGAAATAACATTTGGATACTATTATGATAACATGGATATCAAGCATAAATTAATTGATACATTTCATCCACTGGGCCTCAATGGGCAGTTAAATGTTCAACATGACTTCTGCTCAGCATCTAATTAGGCATAAACACAAAAATATTTTCTTATCCTTTTGTCTTCTCTCCATGTGAATTAGTGAATATCTGTATGCCGAAAATGAGTTTTGGATGACTGCTCTGTGTCTTGAATGGAAGTCTGGTATGTACTTGCCATCTCCAAATTTTCTCAAAACATTTCTGCCTGAGATTTCTTCTTTCTCAGGTGTTCTAAATCTAAAAAGGGCCATCATATCCTATTTCTTTCTGGCAGTTACACTCTCTAATGAGGTTGAAAAATTTCTCCAGTTCTTTCTTGGTAGAACTTCTGTGAACAATATTTAGAAATAAAATGTATTGTCCCATTCCATTTTGCAATTTGCTTACATCACTCCAGTTCCTCTTTCTTTTTTCTGATTGCTGCTGTGTGAATATTACAGTGGGACAATAGTTTTATGTATGTACCCAAAAGCATTAAAGTTTTATGGAGTGTTAGATTAAATGATAAGAACAAATGTATTATAGTATGTGAGAAGTGTAATGAGAGGTTCGGGTATAGGACATTCCAAAAATTAGAATGGTGTAACCAAGAGTAATCAGAAAATTGATAGAAATGCTTGTGCCGGTAATAATAGAAGTGTTGTGAAAGAGTTAATTGATGAAGAGTCAGGTTCATATGGAAGAGGAAGTTGAAGTTTAAAAAAGAGAATAACTGATGTAAATGAAAAGGAGGTTAAAAGGAAGAAGCAAGTATCTGAAGATGATAGGGTGCTTTGTATTATGATGATTCAATCATTAAAAGAGTGGCCAAATAATAAGGTGCATAAGACGTGTTTTCCAGGTGGTACAATAAAATGAATATCAGATGTTTTGCATACATGAAAAGAACAGGTGTCAGAATTAGTGGTATGCACGAATGACTTGGATAGTGAAAGTATCCAAGTCATTCGTGCTTCAAATCCTTCAATTTTTGCTTCAAAACTTCAAATCCCTTTCCACAAAGAATGTGGAAAGGGATTTGAAGGAGTTGTTGCAGGAGGTGAAGAAAAATGTCATTGGGAAAGTGTTTAGTTTGTTGTCCAGATATGGCAGTAGCAAACTGAGAAGGAGAGCAATGGTATTGACAAGATGGCTGAATTGTGTCAGGTAGAGAGTATTCAGTTTGCAAATGTATAGAATGAACTTGAAGGGGAGTTAGAATGATTCAGAGCTGATGGAATACATTTGAATGGGTTTGCTGTTGGTCATTTGGAACAGTTGTTGTTTACTAAGGATACATTGGGTTCATATGAAATTAGTACCACTAGTAGTCAGAGAGAGAGGTTGAGAAGCAGGTTGTGGAAGGACAGGAAGAGGATGGTTACAAAGGTGAGGGCAGAATGATGCAGTGCAAAATGCTGGGCATGATAAGAATATGAATGAAAATCAGAGTTAGCATTGTATACTGATGTATTGTATACTCAATACATCAGTATACAATACTTGTATACTGATGTATTGAGTATCAGAAATAAAGGGGCTGAGTTTGTAGTATTGATCAAATCAGTATGCCCAAAGATAATTGGCATAAGTGAAAGTTGGTTGACTGAGGATGATATGCTGTCAGGACTTGAAATGGTAGGATATAGAATTTTATGAAAGGATAGGACGGTGAAGAGAGGAGGGGGAATATCATTAATGATAGAAGAGGAATTGTGTCCTTCAAGAGTGGAAGTGGAAAATAGTACCTGTGAAGATTTTGATGCTATTTAGTCTGAAGTTGAGATCAACAGAATAGCATATCTAATAGGATGTTATAAGCCAGGGAATGCAGAGTTTACTGAGTTTATGATGTTTAGACAAATTAATTGTGGTAGTAAAAGGAAGATGATCCTAATAGGAGATTTTAATTATAAGAATGCAGATTGGAAAGAAGAGATAGTGTATGGTAACAAGGAGAGTAAATTTGTTGAGTTTTTGCAGGAGCCTGGCTGGCTGAGTTGTTAGCATATCCGCTCTACAGCCAAAAGGCTGCGGGTTCAAATCCTGCCGTGGGCATGGATGTTTGTGATTGTCTTTGAAAATACCAGTGTGGTGTTCGGCGGTAGATGGTGTTGGTGTAGTTGCGGTCAGTTGGTGGATTGAGTGGTGGAGACAGGAGTTGTAGAGCAGGTGCCCTCCCTCGATGAGTCTTTGGACTCCCTGGAGGTGTCTAATAATAATAAGTATTATTATCTACAGTAGTATGCGATAGAAGCAACATGAGGTTTATAAGTGTTAGATTTGGTGATGTCTTCACAGAATGTTTTTGCTAATGAGGTATCAACACTGCCACCTGTTTGTGAAAGTGATAATGGAGTATTAGTTTGGAAAGTAGTCAAACAGGAAAAAGTTATCAAGAAAGTCTATATGTGTGGAACTGTAAGGTGGGTGATTATTAGAAGCTCCATAGTCAACTAGCATCAATACATTGGGTTGATGAATTGTGTAGAAAAGATGTTGATAGTGCATGTGAAATAAGATGGTATCTAACACAAGCAATGCATAACTGTTATCAAAAGTTAAGCTAATAAATAGAGTAGGAGTGAGATGGATGAATGATGAAATCAAGCAAGCAGTGTCGCAAAAAAATTGCTGTGGAGGAAGTACAAGACAGTTTGCAGTGAATAGATGCATGAAGAATATAAAGTGCAGAAAAGTGACAAAATTCTCTAAGGGGAAATTTTTTTCAGCTATGTAGCGAGCAAGAGGAAAAATAATTATGGCAGGTTGATGATGGTGGATAGTTATGGTTGCAGAGCAACTATTGCAAATGATATAGTGGAATTATTTAGCAAACACTTTTCAGTGTATATCATATTGATGTGAATGATGCTATGCAACATGTAGAAAGGAGGCAATGGTTAGGAAAATTAAAGATGAAATAATCAGAGGTGTATTAAGTGTTGCTTGGGTTAGATGTTAATAAGGCTGTGGGTATGGATGACATATAACCATATATTTTTAAAGAATGTGCAAAAGAGTTAGTCAATCCTTTGAACTAGTTATTTCTGTGCTGTCCAAAGCACAGGCCACATACAGCCCACTGTGCGATTTTGTGCGGTCCACCTGTGGGTTTTGATTTTCACAAGCAAGAAATAAATAAAATAACAATTTGAATCAAACGCATATTAGATATTTTAATTTTATTACTAATCGATAATCTCGATGTTGGTAATTTAATTTGGTGTTTTTATATCACTATATACCCACAGGCTTTTCAAATATTAAATGTATCAAAGAAGTGTTCTTACACTGTTTTGTTCAAATGTGCATGCTACGGGTGCTCACAGGGAATGTGAGTGCAATTAGTGTTGTTCATTTGTTCAGCTATCAAGGTTGTGTCACTGCTCACCAAATTACTTGATACGCATTATTATGCAGCCCTTGGATAAATATATTTTTTTTTAATGCAGCCTTCGGATTACCCAAGGTAGGACCTCCCCGAGTTCTTTAATGAAAGTCTTGCAGCTGGGCAGGTTCCTAAGGAATGGAAAGAAAGCAATATAATACCTCTCTACAAGCATGGTTCTAGAACAGTAGCTTCTGTATATCTGGAATTGTGACAAAAGTGTTGGAAAAATTGGTTAGACATCAAATACAGGATTGAGTAGTTGATAGATGCTTAAGATTCTGTATGATGATTCAGTTTCTGGAGGGCAGGAACTCATGTTTTAGTAATCTACTTATGTTTTATGATATGCTGATGAAAGCGTTGAATATGGGAGATTCATATACAGTGATTTTCTTGGACTTTGCAAAGGCATTCAATAGATTATTACCACATGGGAAATTGGTGTATAAGCTGGAGAAGATGGGATTAGATAACAGATTGGTTAGATGGATTGAAAGATTGGCTTTCTGAAAGATATTAGCAAGTTGTGTATGATGGAGCAGTGTCTTAGCGAAGAAAAGTGACCAGTGGTGTGTCTCAGGGTTCTGTTTTTGGGTCCCTGTTTAACTTATTTGTTAATGATATTTCATGTGGGTTGACTGGGGATCTTCAAATGTTTGGTGATGATGCAAAGTTGGTAGAACATTGCACTTATATGATGTGAGGAATTTAACCACCTTAGCATTGTGACCTTTAAGATAGTCATGCCCAGCAGTCACGCTTGAATTGTGCATCAGGCATGTGGGTTTCTACAATTTTCTCAGTATACTGCATATTTCATGATAGTTTTAGTTTTTGCATTAAAAAAAAAAAACTATAGAAAAAGTATTTTATGCAAATCGGTTGGTTTCTGTGCTTAATGAAGCATATAAGATTGTGTAATGATATTTTGATTTAATGATATAAGAACAACAAAAGAAAACAAAAGCTGTTATAACAATCGGTATCTGTTCCCTCTAACTCGAGGAATAATTAAGTAGTTATTACTTCGTATACTAGTATTATGAACTGTTGTGACACATTTTCTACAAATGTAGATTAAAAAAAAGAAAAATTAAATATTACTTTGAGACAAGAGGATTGCAAACTCTATACAGAGAAAAATTTCCATGCCTGTTCAAATTATTAATTCCCAAATTCATTGAACTTGTGATTGTTTTATAAATCACAATTTTTACATGATTGTTAAACTGAGGGGGGTAGAATTTTCTCTCATCTCCCCCTGCAGCCACCAGGCAGACGTATACCCACACCAAAGCCATTGAATATTGTATATTTTATGAAATAATTGTGCGCGCGCACGCACACACACGCATACACACAGAGAGAGAGAGAGAGAGATCCTTTAGTATGCCATTTCACATATTTCTCTATTAAATGAAGTTATTGGTATATTAACAGGTTTCAAAATGTTGATTTTGCAGAAAGCTTCATAATTTCTTATTCCACATTTTATAACACAATAGTCCAAGTGAGGTGTTATCAAGTCCTTGTAAAATGACATCCTTATCTTTACATGTCAAAAAAAAAGTTATTTTCAACATTGCAATTATCTTTTGAGTTATATTTATAGTCTTTGCTACATGACCCCTGAACTTTAGCTTCCTGTCTACTAACATTCCAAGATCCCCTAGTGTGATCAGTTTCTTCTAGCATAATTCCACCAATATAATACTACACTGGATATCTGATCATGCTAAAGTCCATGAATTTACATTTGCTGACAATGACACACTACTCTGTGTGTGTGTGTGTGTGTGTGTGTGTGTGTGTGTGTGTGTGTGTGTGTGTGTGTGGTAAACTACTAAGTTACCTTAAATTTTGCAAACTCTAATCCCTCACCCATACTGTTTTTTGATATGTCAGTCAGCCATCCTTTTTTCCACACTAATATTTTATAATCCGAATCCATATTCTCCAACTTATGCAACAGTCTTCCAATTTGTATTCTGTCAAAAGCATTAGCAAAATTCAAAAGTTTCATGGTATATCCATTCTCCTTGTCTAGTTCAGTGGTAACATTGTTATTATAGAATGTGAACAAGTTGCTAAAATGTGACCTTTGTTTAGTAAACCCGTGGTGTTCATTGCAAAATAGAGATTCACTGTCAACCCATTTCTGAATGTGAGCCCTAACCAATTTTTCCAAAATCTTCACCACTACTCCTTAGATACTAATTGGTCGATAATTGGATACATCGGTCTTTGCACCACCCTTGTGCAATTGAATTACCATACATTCCTTCCATTCCTGCAGAATCTTCCCTTTTCTGAGACTCATATTAAACACCCTGATCAAAGGAATAGCCAGTTCAGCTGAACACTCTTTTAGCACCCATGCTGTTATTCCATCAGCCCCCTATTGCTGAATTCTTATTTAGTTTTGCAATAGCTCTAATACTTCTTCCTCATACACCTGAGTTTCTTCATCCAGTGAGGAGGTAGCAGTGAGCTCATTGTTCCATACACCAGGTTGATAGCTTTTAGAAAAATGGGCACTCATTTGTTGTTCAACCTCTTCTGCATCTAACCCTCACATCACCTGCATTCAGTAGAGTTATTCTTTGATATTCATTCTTTCTTTTACTTGCAGCATATCAATATCATTCTTTGGAGTTATTTTGAGTTTTTGCAGAGCCAGTTTCTTTTCATACTCAGATTTAGCTTTCCATACAAAAGTTTGACTCTTTTGGCCTGTGGTTTATAATTTTCATATCATCTTTTTGTTAAGAATCTCTTACTTAATTAGATTACACATTCATTTCACTTCTACTCTATTTATTCTTCAAACTCTAGGGACACATTCTGATATCACATCATTTAAATATTTTTTAAACACTTCCCAAGCGCTGTTGATATCCTTCCCATCCAACAACTGATACCATGGCAAAGAACCCAGCATACTCCTCAGGTGGTCATAATTTCCTGCTTTTCAGTTCATCGTGTAACCTTTTCTGAATGGAACATTCATAAACTTACTCACTTCCCAAGTGAATACTGTATGATCACTGTCACCAACTGGAGTCAGAATAGCTAGGTCTTTAATTGAAATCTCCCTCTGACACTATAATCAGATCTGACTCTCTTTGATCATGAGTGGCTTCTGTCACATGCTGCTTGAGGAAGTTGCCTGCAACAGCTCACCAAATTCAATTTCATTCTTGTCATGAGATTTTTCTGCTATCCAATCAATTTGCATAAGTTAAGTACCCTATTATGATTACTCTTTTTGTGTCCATTGTCTTTATTTGGTGATGTATTTCTTCATCGCTAGTAACTGATCCACCAGATCTGTAACAACACCCTACTATGTATTTGATCTTGTTAGATTCCACCTCACACCAGATGGCTTCAAACTCACTGCCAAATGAAAAACTGTTACTAGTATTACAATCATAGGTCTCAACTCTAACTGGATTCAAGTTATCTGATATCATTAGCAGCAACTCCCCCCCCTTCTCCTCCTCTCCTATTCTGTCTCTCCTTCCTAAAAATACTGTATCCTTTACACTCATTACCAGTTAGTATGTCTGATTCTGATAGCCAGGTCTCACTATTCCCTACAGTCTGATGCCGCTACATATTGACCAAGGCAAGAAACTCTACACCTTTATTTCTAATACTTCTAGGATTCGTGTATAGATATAATAAGCTATCTGCATGTTCTTTTGTATACTCTTGTCTGTAGTCTGCATGACACATTTGGACAACTTGCAGATCTCTGTTCTTCTGTAGTGCCTTATACATGTAGACAACTTTGCACACATTTGATGGGTCCGAAGCAGATGAACACAAAGTCGAAAAACTTTCTCTCCTCGTAATCATTGCCATGATAATGCCCAGTCCCATCATTAATGCATTTACATAATGTTGTCACTCTTACACACATATTCTCACCGTTCCTTCCATTATAATTTGGTTTCCCTGACTCTGTGTGTTAGGTCTCATACCAGTTATTAGTTTTTCAAGACTCCTTATACCAAACGCATTCAGATTTGTCCCTCTTATACATATCCAATCTTTCCTCATACTCACTCCAAACATCCAAAAATTCACAACCATTCCTTCTACACAGCCTAATCATAGAATCGTTTGCCATCATATCCCTTCTTACTCTTCACTCTTGCTTCTTCCATCAACCCTTTCATATCCAAGCATATTATAGTATAGCTTTTCTTGTATTCCATGGAATAAATTCTGAAAATCAAAGCTTTCTTTCTTTCCTGGATAAAATAATAGTATCATAATTCTAAAATTATGATACTGGGCTGTTACGACACACTGAAGTTAATGATGCTACCAAATAACTTTTTTTCTTATCTCTGGGATATTATTCACTAAAATTTCATTACAGTCTTTGTAAAACTATAGATATGTGTACAGCAAAAGGAAACCATATATATATATATATATATATATAACCATGGGAAAATGTACGTTGATCATGGAATAAAAGAATATTATTCTTAGGTATAAAGAAATGAAAATAAATACGTATGACTGATTGTGCGAGAAATTGTACAAGGTTATTTTTTTTGCTTAATTGCTTAACACGTGCTGTTCGCATATAAATCACATGATCACACTTGATATGAAATTCTGCTCTTGTAGTTGTTTTCTAATGCAACAATATTATATGCATACAGATACTGTTCGTTATTTATGAGTTTTTTTTTTTGTTGTTTTTTTTCTCCCACATCAAGCCAATATTTTTGTGCATATGTAATTCAAACTATATCATAATTTATTGCACCACCTATAATACCACACTTGTAAATTATTGGATATATTATACATATTATATAATGAATCTATTAGAATTCATGCCTATTCTTTTCCTCCTTAATCATACTCAATGGTTCATTTCTCATTAACTAGGTGGAAATATAATTAACAACACATTTAGTAATTTAAATATACCTCCTGAATATAGGATCTGAAACCATCAGATTTTTTTTTTTTTTTTTTTTTTTTACATAGCTTTCTCTAGTAAGCACACATGATTTGTTGCATGCCCACACAGTATGCAAACAATGCATTAAACATTTTCTCATATCCTACTGCATGATTAACTACAACATGATACAAAATACAGTTTGTGTTATGTCTGGCATGAATTTTAATTCACTGCCTTCTTTCTTCATGAGGTTTTGAGCTTTGCCATTTGCTGAAATTCCCATTAATATAATACTAATGTTATCTTGTTTTCAATCCAGAATGCATAACCTTGCACCTATCAATATTAAAGTGATGATCATTAACCTTTGCTCATAGAATGAGTGTTCAAATCAGTCTGCAGGGATTCTTTTTCACATATGTCCTCAGTCATCCTATCCAACTATGCATTATTTTCATATAATTGGATACTTCCCTCCAGACCATCCACAGTGTCATTAATATACAAATTAAATAGCAGTGGTTCAAGCACAGAACGCTATGGTATCCCACTAGTCCTCCTCATATTCTTACGCTCGACTCCATACATCATTCTCTGATACCTGCTGGTCAGCCACTATCCATTTTATGCCACAGGCCTATTTGCTTATATATCTCCTTGGTTTGTATTCTAAGCTTCTCTGTGGAATCTTGTCAGATGCCTTGGCCAAATCCAGAATATATTAGTATATCTTCTCCCTTATCCAACTCTGTTGCACTCAGTTGTCGAATGTGTGCAGAATGCAAAAGCACAGCCCACTTTTAGAGGATGAAGTTATCTGTACTTATCCTTGGATGCTGTTCCTTCAGCATCACCTATTTTTTAATGACTTCTTCACTCCAGATATCTCTAGAGTGGAGATGTCTGGTTTCTCTGACAATTTATGTTAATGCTTTCATTGAACACCACTTTCTCATGATACCAGATCCATTCAAGTGCACCCATACTGCAACAGCAAATCCTTCCTTGCCATCAAAATCATCTTGGATATCTATAAACTATACATCTATGCAGTCTGTCATTAAATCATTCACAACCATAAAATTTAAAGAGTGATAAGAGACATCAGATTTTAAGTTTGAATAAATGAATCTGATAAAATTTAAAGTTTGACATGCTCTGACCTGAGTGTCAGTTTTGATGAACGATCGTTATAATTTGGACAATTTACATAGGTGGTATAAATTAAAGATGCCAAGGAATTATATTCATGGTTTCATCCTTTATTATTAATTATTATTACACCCTCCATGGAGTCGACAGACTCATCGTGGGAGGTTCATTCAACTGACAACATATTTATCATATAGAATCTTAAAATCCTTAACATTCCTTGCATTAACAACACATTCTGGTAATGCATTCCATTCACTGACATGATACAAAGTTCTCCATGTAAAAAAATCTACTCCTCACACACCCTTCTTCACCAAACTTCCAGGAATGACCTCTGGTTCTTCCCCTCTCACCTTCTCTTTTTATAATCCCCTCTGGATTAATCTGATAAAATCCTCTCACTAACTTAAATGTTCCTATCATATCACCTCTCTTCCTTCTATCCACCAAACTCTGCAATCCACATTTCTTCAACCTCTCTCCATAGTCAGCATTCCAAAAGTCCTGATATTGTCTTAGTCACTTGCCTCTTGACTCTCTCCAATGTCTCCACATCACACTGAAAAACAGGTGACCAGATCTGAGCACAGTAGTCCAAGTGTGGTCTGGTCTGATCAGGTCTCATCAGTGGGGAGCCAGACCAAGAAGTGAAGTGATACCAAAGCTGAAGTAATGAAATCATATTTCATAGACAAGTAGCCAAAAGGTGTCACACCTTATTACTAAAATACTCTGGATTAGAGTGTTGAATGTCATTTCGCTTGGTTATACTATAAATTAAAGATGCCAAGAAATTATATTCTTGGTTTCATCCTTTATCCAAGTGTAAGCAACCAAAGTTTGCACATGAAGTCACCTTCTTGACTGGGCCAATTGCATATAGAGTCTAATGACTTCACATTAGTTGCATTAATATCCCAGTAATGTGCATATCCGCATATCCTTACGAACATGTATGCTATGCATTATGGGAAGAGCCACTATCCATAGGTGGTAGTTGTTGAGATTGCCACTTAAGGGTCAAATAGGAACAGCTTGTATTTTTTTGGTGACTGTTTGTAGTGGTGCACTTCATTTGTATTGCTTTAGGCCACAAATGTTAGTGAAATTGTGTCCTAATAGTGAAACATATCATCCACAAAAATTATTTTTGTGGATAATATGAATAAACAGATTGATAAGATCCTGTTTGTAAAGGTGTAAATTATAATGGCTTTGAATGGGGTCAAAATCCATATACATCAATCCCTCGATTAATGCGCCCACGATTAGTGCATCATTTTTTTTCGATACCCAAATTCAATTAGTGCACCTCTAAAATTCAATTAGTGCATCTATATACATCTTAAAAAGAAATGTTACAGATTTTAAAAATTTCTCTAGCTATACATTTTTTATAGCTAACTATTTTAAAAAAATCACTCACCAGGATGAAATAATTTAGTTACCGATTTGAAACATTTTACAGAGTTATTTTTTAATGGCATACTACACTATTTCATTGTACGCTATGTTCCAAATTTACCGCCAAAATTTATGTTGTCTGCTTTACATAGCATTTTGCTGATCATATCTCGTGCTTTTCCATACTTTTTTATTTTAAATTATTTTCCTAACCTTTAATTATGAGTAAAAGAATTAGCGAGCAAAAAACAGAAGTGTGAAAATGATTCGAAAAATAATTTGATTGGAAGAAAAACTTGAAATAATAAAGAAAAATGAATAAGGCGAGTCCAGAGCAAAGATAGGACAAGAACACAAAAATAGGCGAATCAACTGCTGAATATAAAGAGAAAGGTAAGGCTGCTTGAAGTTCATCATGCATGCACTGAAAATCAAACTATTATAATGATTGAATTAGAGAGACTTCTTTTTACATGGATCGAAGATTGTAACCAAAAATTGATCCCAGTATACACTAGCCTTATTAAATCAAAAGCATTTTTGATTTAATAAGGCCAAATTTGTGCATAGTAGTCAGTACGCTGAATATCATAGCCTTATAAAGAGGGATTATAATCTGCCCATCTTTACTTGTCTATGTTTTCTTCAACACCCAAGTAATCCTCTAAGCTATTTTGCCAACTCTGTCAATGATGGAAAAGAAGAAAAATTCCATGTTAGTGCTGGGTGATTTGAGCATTTCAAAAAGAGAAATAGCCTACATAATGTTCTAATCACAGGTGAAGCTGCAAGTGCAGATAAGGAGATATCTGCACTTTTTGCAGATATCTCCTTATTACAGAGATTTTGAAGAAAAATCTCTGTAAAAATCATCAATGTGTAAGAAGGGGACTATTATGATCAACACATATTTAATGTCAATGAAACTGGCCTTTTTTTGGAAGCGAATACCTTCCAAGACTTTTCTAGCCAAAAGAGAGAAATCTCAGCCTGGTTATAAAGTCTCAAAGTCGAATGAAATTACTGCTAGCAATATGCGAGCTGTTTAGTAGCACATTCTTCCACATTGTGCAAATGATTTTAGAGGCTTTTCAAATGAATCTAAGTTAATTAAATCCCATTCTGAGAAGTTGAGTGATTCCGACCTGCTAAATTTAGATGCACAGCGGGAAGATCCTGAAGAATATGAAGAAAATTTAATCACTTACAAACCCAAAGAGGTTTCACAGTAACAATGTGAAAATAGTTTTCGTACAGTCAAAGTTTTTAAGCAGCAATGCTTAGAGACTGACCCTGAAGAGAAAACCAGTAAAATTTGCAGAAGAGGCAATAGGGCCATACCGTCAGTTGTATGAAAAAATGAAACAGAATGCCCAGCAAACTAACTACGTTAGCTCAATTCTTTGTTAAGAAGCAGAATAATAAATTTATATTCTGAATATGTTTTATTGTCTTCTGCTTCATGATTTTCTTTTAAGTAGATCCTGAGACATACTCTAATTCTTTTATAAAAAAATTAAGGGTCAAAAAAGAAATCTGAGGAACGAATTATACATTTTCCCATAGGTTATTATATTCGATTAATGTGTCTGTTTTAAAGAGCGCATTAATCGAAGGATTGCTGTATATGTTTGATACGAAAAATCTGGTACCCAATACCAAAATACCAAAAAAATATGGATGATACCAAATACCTAGATATGATTCCAAATACTGACAGAAGTCATATTATTATTATTTATTATTAGTAGCATCGTGGGAGATTCACACTGTCCAATATCACAATACTTATCGCATATCTCCTTAAACTTATTCACTGTTGGAGCACTCACAGCCACCTCTGGCCATCCATTCCACTCTCACCACGTGAAGAATCTAGTCCACACATCCTAACTAACCACATTCTTAGACAACTTCCAATATTTCTCATATTTTCCCCCTACTCTCCATGTATTGAAAAATTTCTTTTGTGTCAATCTTATAGAATCCCTTTAGTAACTTATAAGTTTCTATCATATCCCCTCTCTTTCACCTGTCAGCTAAACTCTGAAACGCACATGCTTTCAATTTATCCTCATATAGTACATTTTACAGACCTGTCACATGCTTGGTCACTTTTCTCTGAATCCTCTCCACCACCTCCCAGTCTTCTAGAAACACATGTGACCAAATCTGTGCGCAGTAGTCAGTAAGGCTGAATATCATAGCCTTATAAAGAGGGATTATAATCTGCCCATCTTTACTTGTCTATGTTTTCTTCAACACTCAAGTAATCCTCTAAGCTATTTTGCTGACTCTTACAGTATGTCATTTGAATTTAAAATCTCTATCCACCATCATCCCCAGTATCCCTATTCTCATCAATTTCTTGTAAACTAGTAGCATCAATATGATATGAAGTATGTAACCTGTTCATCTGAAAGTGCATTACCTTACATTTTACAACATTAGATTAACAATCATTGTCCTTTGCCCACACTGCAATTTATTAAGTCATCTTGCGAGATATCTATATCACCTTTATCAACTATTGCTCTCTCCCGAGTTTTGCATCATTGCCAAACAAGTGAAAATCCTCTCTCAGATCGTCTTCCATATCATTAATGTACAAATTAAAGAGTAGTGGTCCTAGTACAGAGCCCTGGGGCACTCCACTAGTCACTCTCATTCACCTTGATTTTTCTCCGCTATACATCACCCTCTATGTCCATCAGCCACCCCATTCATGCCACCAACCTCATATCCATTCCCATTTGCTTCAACCTATGTAATAAGTTGAAGTAATTCCTTGTGGTATTCCGTCAAATGCATTTGCAAAGTTCAGCGGTGTCATAGTGTAGCCATTTCCTTTATGCAATTCTGCTGTCACCTTATTATAAAATGTGAATAAATTACTGAGGCAGGAACTACTATTTACATAGCCATGTAAATGGTAGTTTACAGAATATCATTTCCTATGCACCAATTCCTGAATTTTACTTTTAACCGACTTTTCCAATACTTCAGCTATCTCTCCAGAGATACGAATTTGCCTGTAATTTGCTGTTTCTGTCTTGGAGCCACCTTTTATGTAATGGAACTATCTTTCCACTCCCATAGAACCTTTCCAGAGCTGAGACCTAGATTAAACAACTTCATCAGAGGTACTGCCAGTATCACTTGCATATTCTCATAGCATAGGAGCTGACATACCAGGCCCACTGTAGTATTCACATTGATATTTTTCAATTCATAAAGTATTATTTCCAATTCATCTACCTCATTTCTCACAACAGTTTCTATCACGTTAGTAACTACAAAGTTCACCACCTGGATGATATAATGAAAAGTGTTACAAGATGAAGCAAACTTTGTTTTTCAAATCTGAATATGAAATTTATTGTTTGTGTGTTCTTCGATCAAGTAATGGATGTTTGAGCATTAGACAAATTGTAAATATATCTTCTACATATCTGAGTGACACAACTGCTTTTAAAAGGAAGTATCAAAACTGCTTGTTCAGAAGTCTCCATGTAAAAATTTTGCTTTTAATCATTAAGTAAAGAGCCCATAGCTATAACCCCTTTCTAGAGGAAAAATTTGCTTTGCCAGACAAAATATCCTGATTGATAAAATATCAGCACATGAGGCAAGGATAATATTTAGTGGAAATTTGTAGAATAGTGTCTTTGTTGAGAAGATTAGTGAACGAGACAATGATGTCAAAAGTTACCAAAATATCAGTTTTGTGTGTGTGATCTTTTCTATTCAGTTTCATGTGCTCTTAATGGTTGAAGAACCTACCTCCTTATCCAGTATTGATGTCAGTTTTTTAATTCTAAATAATATGTGGGGGTGTCTCTACCATCTTTGATAGGCCAGGGTGGTATATTGCTTTTATGTACGTTTGGTGAACTCTATATTCTTGAGGTATGGTAATGGCACAGTTACCTTTCCAAATAAATCCATAGTTTTTTTTTTTTTTTTAGTTTGTTTAATAGGATCATAATCACTTGTTTAATATGTGCTAATGTCTGACTTGTATGACTGTTGCATTTGAATGGGTTTGGTCTTGGGCATTTAGAAAGGCTATTGTTTTCAGGGAAGGCACAAAGACAAGAAGCAAATGTAGTAAATAATCAGAGTCTGCTTGTGAAGCAGGATAGAACAGCTAAAAGGGATTGTACAACAGGAGGAAGATGGATTCGAGGTTGAGGATGTGGTTGCAGCAGCGCAAGGTAATGGAATGCATAAAGGTCAGGGTGAGACAAGGATGAATCGAATTCAGAGTCAGGATCAGAGAAATGAGAGTGGTCACACTGAAGAGAGAGAGAGAGAGGTGTGGTATAACAGCTAGAATAGAGAATGTTGATGTTGTTGGTAGAATGGTCTCAAAGACACAGGGATTGTTATCTTTATACACAAATATAAGGAGTATTTGAAACAATAGAGCTGAATTTGTAGCATTGATTGAGTCAGTATGCCCAAAGATAATTCGGATAAGTGAAACTTGGTTGTCTGAGGAAGATGTGATGTTGGGAATAAAAATGGAAGGATAGGATGCTGTTATAGGTTAGAGAATGTAGAGAATACTGATTGTGAAATGTTTAGGCAAATTGGTTGGGCACGTATGAAGAAAGTGATCCTGATGGGAGACTTTAGAATATAGAATGGAAGGAAGAGGAGTTTGTGGAATTTCTGAGAGATGAATATGGGACTGAAGCAACTAGAGGCTTGCATGTTTTGGATTTGGTAAAAACTTAACAAGATGTAGTTGTTAATGAGGTATTAAAACTAGCAAAGGTTGGGCGATTGGTAGAGTTTCTGCTGTTAATGGCTCAGCAAGTTTGACCGCGGTTATTACTTGGAAGGGCTTCAATCGTTTGATGCTGTTGGCACACGCTCTCCCTCAATCAGTCTTTGGACTCCCTGGAGGTGTCACATAATAATAATAATGAAACTACCATTTGTTAATGAATTATCATGAGGTACTTGTTTGGTAAGCGGTGAAACAAGGAAAGGTTACTGCTAAAAATGGATATATGTGGAAGTATATAGCGGGTGATTATGGGAAACACTGTAGTCAGTTAGCATCAGTATGTTGGGTAGTGAGCTGATCAGAAAAAATGTTGACTGCGTATGGAAATTCATAAAGCAGTATCTGACACAAGCAATGTGTAACTGCATACCAAGGGTTAATTGAGTAGGAGTGAAATGGATGAATAGCAAAATCAAGCAAGCTGTGTTGAAAAAGAAAAGGCTATGGAGGAGGTACAAGACAGGTGGTGGTTGCGATCAGATCTATGAAGAGTATCAAGTGCAGGCTAGGAAGGTGATGAGCATGGTAAAGGAAGAAAAGGTGCAGAATGAGAAGAGATTGGCTGGCCAGGCCAACGTTAATTCAAGGGAATTTTTGCACTATATAGCAAGCAATAGAAAGAATAATTATTGAAGGTTGACATTGGTGGATAGTCACGCCAGCAGAATGATACTTGTAAAGGAATTATTGAACGAGCACTTCATCGGTGTATATTATACTGGTGTAAATGATGCAGCACAATATATAGAAGGGAGGGAAATATTAGGGGAATAGGAAGTGAAAGAATCAAGGTGTATCAACTGTTGATTGAGTTAGATGTTAATAAGACTGTGGGAATGGATGGCATATCACCACCTATTCTTAAGGAATGTGCACAACAGTTAGCCTATGCCCTTGACCTGGCTGTTTAATGAAAGCCTTGCAGCTGGAAGGGTTCCTAAAGAAGGCAACATAGTACCACTCCACAAGCATGGTTCTAGGACAAAGTTTCCAATTATAGATGTCAGTATAACTGCAGTTGTAGTCAAGGTGTTGGAGAGATTGCTTAAGAAGAGAATACAGAATTGAGTTGATGAGCATAACATTCTTTATGATTGTCAGCATAGATTTGTAAAGAGTACGTCTGGTTTTTGCAATTTACTTACATTTTGTGATAAGGTAATAAGTGTGTTAGATAAGGGAGATTCATATATAGTGATATTCTTGGAATTTGCAAATGCGTTTGATAGATTGCTACATGATAGGTTGGTGTACCAGCTGCAGAGGATGGGAATAGATTGTATATTGGTTAAATGGATTGGCTCTCTGAATGATACCAGAAAGTTGGGTATAATGGAACAATGTCTTAAAAAAGGTGGTAACCAGTGGCTTGATCCAGGGTAATCTTCTTGGACCCCTGCTGTTTAACTTGGTTGTAAATGATATATCATGTGGACTGAATAGGGATCTTCAGTTGTTTATTGATGATGCAAAGCTGGAGGATTATAAGTAGCAATTCAGGAAAATTTGAATAGACTTTTGACGAACAAAAGAGCAGAGTTGTAGTTTTAATATTAATAAGTGCAAGATGTTTCATTTTGGAGTGCAGAAATATAAGGCTGCGTACTCTATTGAAGGTGCCATGCTGCAGGAAGTGGATGAGATTCGAGATTTGGGAGTGAAGGTTAACAATAGACTGAAGTTCAGAGGGCATATTGCAAGTGTTGCAAAGACTGTACATCCTAGTGCTGCTGTGATAGGAAGTATTTTAACATGTAGGCATAAGGAGGTGGTTGTGCTACTGTATAAGGCACTGGTCAAACCACGTTTATACTATTGTATTCAGATTTGGTCACCTGGTTTTCAATGGGAAATGAAAACATTGGAGAGGGTTCAGAGACTAAGAAATATCAGAACTTTGGAATCCTTTCCTTTAGTGTTTCATGGTGAGCAGCATTCATTTTACACAAATTATGGACTCTACAGCCGTGTTATAAATAATTATTTTAATTTCTCGATATTTTGACCTTCATATTAAGGCCATCATCTGAAGTGAAAAAGGCAAGTGATATGAAGTCAGTTTACATTCATACCATGTTTTGGTGTGATGTAAACAACAGGTGCTTTTGCAGTCAATTCTACATAAAGTGTTCAGAGCATGTTGGAAGTTTTTTTCACTTGATCCTGACACACTCTCTCTCTCTCTCTCTCACACACACACACACACACACCACACACACACACACACATATCAGTGGCATCTATATACAAGCGGAAGTAGATGGCTCCAATTGCTTCATCTGTTCACAAAACTGAAGAACTTTTTGTTTAATTAAATAATCACTTATAGGGATTTTTCTTTGAGTTAATTCTTCAATCCAAATTACGAGCACTCATTCTGTGTTTTCTAATGAAGCATATCTTGAGTACAATGATAATTTGGCACTTAGTTTTGTGTCAGAAACGACAGATTTTCTTATTGCGACTTCATTCTTTTTAATTGCTCTTATAGTAGATTCGCCTAAATTAAAATGTTTTCCAATCACCATAGATCCTCTCCTTTTGCTAAACAATCTAAAATTGCAATTTTCATTTCCAAAGAAAAAAATTTGTTTGGTGCTTTTTTTTCTCTCCATTGGGCCAAATTTAATTAATTATTAATTATTAATTAATGATCAATTATTAATTAATAATAAAAATCAGCTAAATTAACAATTAATTATTAATGAATATATTACAAAATAACCAAGGTGTTCCATGAAAATTTCAGGATTTGTGAAGTGTTTTCGTCATAGGAAAAGTTTGGGAAATGCTCGATTACCCTGTTATCGGAATGGATTCTCCTTCAGTTGACATGCACAGAAGTGTCGAAAGGTCTCGTATCTGTGGGTGTGCACTGCATAACTTCAAATCCACATGAAACAAGACCCGAGTGTATTTAGTTTAATCCTTTATCCAAGTGTAAGCAAACAAAGTTTGTGCCTGAAGTATCTTCACGACTGGGTCAACTTGCGGCAAAGGTGGACTGACTTCACATCGCATGCCTTAGTATCACATAATGCAAAGGACATCTCATTGCAGACATATATAATGCTATGCATTATGGTAAGGGTCATTACTCAGACTGGTTTTGACCTTTATTGAGGTCTCTTTAGTGGGAGCCAGACCAAGAGGTGTTACCAAGGTTGAAGCAGTGCAGAGGTCATATTTCCATATACGAGTTGCCAAAAGGTGTCACACCTTATTATTAAATTACTCTGGATTAGAGAAACATGGAAGTTTTTTCACTTGGTTAGACTATAAATTATATATTTAGTTTAATCCTTTATCCAAGTGTAAGTCAAAGGTGGACTTACTTCAGTCCACCTTTACCACGAGTTGCCCCAATCCTGAAGATACTTCAGGTGCAAACTTTGTTTGCTTGCACTTGGATAAAGGATTAAACTAAATATATAATTTATGTTCAGAGCATGATCAGAAAGACCAGCTTGACCATAGTTATTATATTTAGTTATAAATATAGTAACTTATATTTTGTCGTTTATGTTCCTTTTTTTCTGATAGGAATTGTGTGTCCTGTTTGCCCTATATAGGGCAAATTACAGGTGCAATGAATACGGTATACTCCAGGGTGGGCCAGTGAAGGGAATGGATCCTTGGATGAGTTGAGTAAGTTCTTTAATTTTGCAAGAGGTTTAAACTTGGCTTTAAAGTTGTATTCTTGTAGTATTTGTTTTGTCTGATATCCCTTTAATGTATGGAATAGTTAGTTTTATTGCTTGTTTATTTTTAAGTGAGGTCTTGTACAGAATTTTGTTGATAGTATTTTGGCTGTAACCATTTTTTAGGAAGATACTGCTGATAACTTTTAATTCATCTTTAAGTGCTTGTTCATTGGAGCAAATCTTGAATGCCCTGTTTTTTTAGTGTATTAATGACCCCTAGTTTTTGTTTATATATTGGCCAGTATGTGTCGGTTTCTGGTAAGCAGTGAAGAAAAGACTGCCAGAAGGAGGACTTGTGACAAGTGTATCTAGAAATGGAAGTGTGTTCTGCTTTTCAATCTCAATTGTGAATTGTTTGTGTTGTTTGTTTAGGTGGCTGAGGAAAGTGTCTGGTGCCATTGGGCCAGATAACGAAAACATCATCAAGGTATTTAAGGCAGACTTTGGGTTTTAAAGGACAGGAATCTAGAGCACGTTGCTCAAAATGTTTCATGTAAAAGTTAGCGGTGTGTGGGGGGGGGATAATGCTCTGCCCATGGCTGTGCCTTCTTTTTGTTATTTATAACACTGTTGTAGAGTCCATAATTTGTGTTAAAAAAAAATAAAACTTTGGAATGTTGGCTATGGAGAGAGGTTAAAGAGATGTGGATCGCAGAGTTTGGTGGATAGGAGGAAAAGAGTTGATATGATTACAGATGTTTAAGTTGGTGAGAGGATTTTATTGGATTTATCCAGAAGGGATTATAAAAAGAGTAGAAGGCAAGAGGGGAAGAACTAGAGGCCATCCCTGGAAGTTATGTAAGAGGGTGGTGTGAGGAGTAGATTTTTTAAATGGAGATTGTGAATGAATGGAACGCATTACCAAAATAAATTGTTAATGTGAGGAGTGTTAAAGATTTTAAGATTTGGTATGATAAATATGTTGATAGTTGAATGAACCTCCCACGATGAGTCTGCTGACTTCATGGAAGGTGCAATAATAATGATTCCTGTTCTCCACTTTAATAATCAGAATATCTTTATTATGCTTCAGAAAATTTAATTGCTAGTTTTTCTTCCTTACTTGATATGCCAATTGTCAGTTAGTATTATTTATAATGTTAGCTGTGTCCAATCTGTTTTTATTCACAATAGTAGTTGTAATGCACTTGACACTTTTTTTCGTTGTGATAGCTGAGATATGTAGATGATGTATTTCTTCACCACATGGTGCTCAAACTATTGAAACTATGAATAGTTTTTGCTACATAGTGCTCAAACTATTGATACTTTCCTCATCTACTTGAACAAGCAACAAATTAATAACTTCCATATTTGAACTTGAATGGCTTCTCTACCTTTTGATATTTTATCCCATCTTTCTGTTTGATGAATTATTTCATACTATTTTTTTTTTTTTGTAACTGACATCCACTAGACAATGCCTAAATGCTGACTTGCACCACTACTATCATACCCATACTTTCGTAATTAACACATTTAGAAATCATGCATCTTCTCCAATGAATAAGTCCCTAAAAACAAACTTCATGTCTTAAAATAATCTTCATCAATAATTAATACAGTGAAAATAAACATCAAAGCCTACATAGCAGCTTACCAAAGAGAAAACAACTTGAGAAAGCTATTCGCCCAGTCAGTTGTATATCAGTAATAAGATTTTACTCACAGTCAAGGTCTGAACAGAAATAATGTTCAGACTTTTTGCTATTGAGAGTATACATGAAGATATTTGTTGCAGGAATGAATTAAATATACAAGAGCATTTTGACTTGGCTGATTTTGCTATAGAACTTCTGGTAACTTCCTACTATCATTCTTTCAACAAAATTTTCCAATTTCACTTGATATTCTGCTATTTTGCATATATCTTTTCTATAAGTATTTTCACATGTGCCATTCTACTAAAATTGTTTCCACCATTCCTTTTGATTTCCTCTAATCTTGTTAAAATGGAGTAGCATGATAGCCAGCCTTCATTCATATTCAGACTTGAAACCTAATGCTGGTACCCACTATACCAACTTCTTATTCTCTGCATGCAATGTTTCTCAAAGATTACAAATATGTTTTGTAATCTTTGACACCCACCCATCTACACACATCACACCCACCCATCCAAACACACACACACACACAACACATCATTATCAGCTGTTGTCGATCCACTGCTGGATGAAGGCCTTTCCAGGATTACTCAAAAACTGTTTGTCCATGTCACTCCCACAAATCTGATGATATCATCAATCCACTGTGATTTAGTTGGTGTCGTGGCCTTTTTTCCTCTCGTGCAATCCAATCCAGTACTTATTTTGTCCATCGTTGGTCTTCGAGCAATATGCCCAGCCCATTACCACTTCAGATGTATCCCTCTTCCTATGATGTCTGAGACTTTGGTTTGATTTCTTATCCACGTATTCCTTTTGTGAATCTGTAATTCATGTGCAGCTGAAGTAAAGATAACTGTTATCTGCAAATCCTGAATGGCTTAAATATCTTCCATTTATCTTCAGACTTTTCCCTTCCCAATCAAGAAGTTTGAATATCTCTTCTAGGCATGCTATGAATAATTTTGGAGATATTGTGTCACCCTGTCTTATACCTCTCTGTATTTCCACAGTAGAGATATTTCCATTGAAATGAATTGCTTCTGTGGCTTTGGTGTATGCTGATTTGATGGTCCTGATATATGGCTCCTCCACTTGTTGGTTTCATAATTCTTTAAGTATTGCACAAGTTTTTACTGAATTAAAGGCTTTCTCATAATCAATAAAACCAAGACATAATGGTAACGAATATTTATTACACCGTTCAATAATCTGTTGTACAACTTAATATGATCCATTATACTAAAGCCACTTCAAAATTCTGTCATGTTCTTTGTACATCATTCTTTTTCAGGCATAAAGTAAATAGTTTTGCGAAGAGTTTGTAAATCATTTCTCCACCTACTTTTAGAAGTTAAGCTATAACTCCATGCTTACCTGCAGCTTTTCCATTTTGCAAACTTTGGATGCTCCGCATAACTTCTTCTGGTAGAATCTGTGGTACTTCAGCTATTTTGTAGTTGTCTTCTTCATTTAATTTGTCATCCTGATATAATACTGAGTAAAATTCTTCAATTCTTCAATTCTCTGGTTATGGTCCCATCTTGTATTGCTGTTAATCAATTGCTGTTTAGCCTTTTTAAGACTACGGTTGTTTTCAATATTTGTTATGTGAATTTACAGTTGAATTTTCTTATTTCTTCTGTGATATGTTTTCTGATTGTTTTTCACAATTCAGTGTATTCCATTTTATTCTGTAGGCTATTTGGTTGTTTCCTTTCTCTTCGTTTCTTCATAAACTGTTTTGTTTCTTCAGAAATTTTGTCTTGTTTCTGTTCTGTGGTACCAGCTATTTCAAGTGAGCATTGTAAATGGTTTTGGGTAATAATGTCATTACTTTTCGATGGATCAGCATTGTCATCTTCAAAACATTTTTCTTCTTTCTTTTTGGCAGTTTATTTCAATCTTACTCTGTACCATACGATGGTCATTTCCAATGTTGAAGCTGTTTATAAACAAAGCAGTCTTGAAAGATGTTTTTCTTATTGCTGAAGATAAAGTCAGTTTCACTAGTTTTTGCATTTGGACTTTTCCATGTCCACTTCCCACGTGTTTTTTTTTTTCTTGAAAAAAGAATTGATGATGTTCAGTTGTTTTTTTTTTTCTGCAAATTCTATTAACCTTCCTCCTCTATTATCTCTCATGCCATATCCAAAATTTCCTATTGAGCTTTCATCTGATTGTTCTATACCAATTCTAGCATTAAAGTCTTCCATTACAATTCTGAAATGATGTTTTCCTTTACTGTAAAGTTGGGATACATAATGATCAGGGCTGCATTTACCATTAGGTGCAAGACAGGGGCCTCATTTTAAAAATTTACTCCTCACAAAGAACAATAAAAAAAAACAGCATAATTATAGTTGCAAAATAAAATACTTATTTTTAAATATTAAATTCATAACATAAAAACTAGAGGCCAGTGAAAAATTTGTGAGGCTTTCTTCATGTATGTCAGCGTACCATTTCTTTGCTGGACTTATATACACATCCAGCAAACCTGGATAATATTCTTTCCACCTGCTGAAAGAACTTGGATAAGAAGTGTACTTTGACCGTCATGTCCATCACGCTGAAAAGAACACTTAACTACATTACCTGGAGTACGTAGTAGCTACGTTCTGTGACCTACAGCAAGAAACGTAGTTGCTTGCCCTTTGCTCGGTAACCGGAATCTAAGTTATATCAGACTAAATACCTATGAGTTATATTCATTTTACTGCTTGTTTTTATCGTATAATTATAGTTTTTAATGCCAGCGTAAAATAAGAAATTCTTTCATACTTTCTTCACTTCATATTGTATCACTTTGGAAGATCAATGTCACTATCAATTTTTTTGCTAATTATTTTAATCGCCAATACATTTTAAAATTCTCCAAGAACTTGATTGAAGATAATTATTTGTTGTCAAACAATTATTTTATAAATTCATGAAAATCCGAATCAAAAAATGAATACAGACTTCATCTGTTCCAAATTAAGTTTCCTATTTTATTCATAATCTTAGTTCGAAGGTTAGTTATCATACGTAAATCTTGAATCATATCATGTAATGCTTAATTTTTATAATGTAATCTGTAGGTTTTTGCAATTCAACTTTTTTGGTTTCACCCTAATCACTCAGTACAAATCAAAATAAATGGCAGTTATGAAGTCGATTGTTATGTACATATTTTCGGCTAATTTCGATATTATGCAGCAGTTTTGAGGTAGCAATATTTTCCCTACAGTTTATCTTTTGAAACGTGTAGGTGCATTCATCAAAATGAAATTTTATTTCCAAAATTTTCATAACAGAATTAATTCGCCTTTAATGGCTAACTCCCCCCCTCCCAAAATTATCACCCGCCCACACACAAATACTGCTAGGTAACATGTGTGCACTTTCTTTTTGTTTGAATTCGTTATTTTTCAAAAGTAATTGTACTGTTGCAGTTTTAAGCAAAAGACAAAGGCGTGGAGTCTCTGATAAAATACCATTGGATATAAATTAAAAAGACTCACAATCGGAAACCCCCGAGTAATGCAGTTTAACACCATTTGTTGTTCATAAAAAAAAAAAATATAAAAAATAAAAAATCGTTCCTAAAATTGAAATATACGACCCATATAATCTTATTTTGTAAGGAAAGGAAGCAAAATGTCATATTTATTTCCAATAAATATTACTTAAAAAATATAAATATTTGACATAATATTTCCAATGCAAACAAAGCAGCAAAAAAGGGACAATCCAAGAAATACAGTGCACATAACTACAATCATCCGTTAACGGCAGGGGGTGGGGTGGGGGTGGTAATTGCATTATAACAGATAGAATGCTGATGAAGTTTCATCAGCATTCTGACTTTTTATTAGGTCAAAGGGATTTTGAGTATATTTGTGAACAGATATATTCAACATAACTTAGCCAGTTTTGCTGTAAAAAGTGCCGCATTTGAAGAAATATTAGCGGCATAATAATAAAATATCAAAATTCATAATGCTTCAGAATAACTTGATAATTTTGATAATACCAAAACAAGATGAGACACATCTGTAGAAACTATTTTATTATTATTATTAGAGTCCTTTTAATTTTGAATTCTATAATTTTAATTCTATAAAGATATACTTAATAAAGTTTGTATTTTTGTGTTTTTAAATAAATAAGCTAGTTTCATTTTGTCACAGATGGTTTTCGCTGGACTACCTGAACTTTTAGACTATTGTTCTTATCAATATTGTAAAAAGTCGATTGTAGCTTAAATATTACAAAGCATGTTACATCGATTTTTTACTTAGTTCAAGTCCCATAAGAATGTTGTAAAAATAAACTTGTTTGTCTCTGTATATTTTGGATTAGATATTTTTTTTGAAAAAAGCCCTTTGGAAATTAACTGTATATACTTCTTTAATAAGAATATGTTAGAGTGTTAAAAACAAAGGCAAGGCTTTTCACCGGAGCTGTATGTAATAGATCTACATGGCAGTATTAGAAAGGTTGTTTATTGAATTTTCTATGTATGAGAAAGGCTTATAAGCTCTGTACGTAAACACCTCCACAGTCAGTCAGAAAGGTTCAAACAACTTTCTGATGATCGGCACCTTACAATCAAAAGAAGGCACAGAAGAGAACAAAGAGCGGGCCAAACTTGAAACTTAAGATCAAAGAATCATGCTGAATTCATCAGGGGATTACAAACTTCGTGCGAGGTCTCAGAGAAAGCATAATAAAAGGGGACAGAGCGAAGCATAGGGCTTCCCGGATGCAGAAGTCGCTATAGAGAGAGAGAGGGCTTCCCATTTCCAGACATTGCCAGAGAGGAGCTTCCCAGTTTCAGTCTTAAGAGGCTTTGAGTTGCCGAAAGGAGATGTTCCAATCGCCTGAGAAAAGCTTCCAGGCCAGAGAGGAATCTCGGTTGACAGTTGGTGGCAATTCGAGTTAGTGGAGGCAGCAGAAAAAGGAGGCAGTCGTCCAGGCATTTTTGGCGAACCCAAGCAGAGAAGAAAAGGCGAGACAAATTACCCGAAGCACCTTCGTTCAGAAGTTTTTCTGTTTGCCATGGAAGAATAACTTTTTGCCGGAGCTGTATATGAATACCGTAGGGCGCAGTTCACAGTCCGCTGTTTTATCGATGAGATATTTCTGAAGCCAGATTTCCTGAACAAGATCTGAGATGAGAGAATTGCCTTCGAACTTTTTGTGCAAGACCTTTGACTGAATGTGTGATACAGAGCTTTTGTAAGTTATATACCTTTGTACAATTCCTTTTTATAATGTGTTTTAGTTGGACAATTAAGATTTAGATTAACAGTAACAAGAAGTGTCATTAAGATATACTATTGGCATATTTGAAGTTGATATACAGTTTGTAAAAGTATCTTTGAGAGTTAGCTAACCTCTTTGCAAGTATATTAGAAGTTTAATAAGTGGAAATTGTAAACAGAATAAATAAGTTTTTGAGTTAAAGAAAGTTTTTGCAATCATTTTGAAACAAGTTACAGAGACAACAGAGATTTTTTGTGTGCTGCTGCTATTTGTATTAATTAGTTGGGTAAGAGCAGTTTCTATATCACATAAATAGAGCATTTGAATTTCAACTTTATTGTTATTAATAAATTAAATTGATTTTCAGTTCATTTTTTTGTATATCAAGATTCTAGTCATTTTAGTTTAAAATGTTGAGTAAAAATGGATGTTAGCGAGCATAGCAAGTTATCATTACTATTTATTGCCTCTACATTTTAACTAAAGCTGGAATTATTATGCTTATTACTGCAACTTAAAAAAAATCAAAGCTGTAGTTGAAT
The DNA here is from genome assembly GCF_054136105.1 of Typopeltis vanoorti. Classification (NCBI taxonomy): domain Eukaryota; kingdom Metazoa; phylum Arthropoda; class Arachnida; order Uropygi; family Thelyphonidae; genus Typopeltis; species Typopeltis vanoorti. Next base: position 130,965,625 of record NC_143551.1, read on the forward strand.
AAATGTTGTAATTCCATAAATATGATTATTTTTGCTATAATTTTTATTACCGTAAATTCTAAATTTTTATTTTTAGTGAGAATATCCGAACTTTACAGTTCATGAAGTTCCAATTTTTACCTTGCTTAGCAAGCTTAATTTGATTACATTTAAATTCTTTAAAAAAAAAAACTTTCATCGCTAAGAAATAGTTTTGCTGCTGTAAAGGAAAGAGTTAAAAAAAAAAAACGGGAAAAAAATGAGTGACAGAGTTTCACAATCTAACAATGAAATTATGTTACATTGGACAGAAAATTTCCCATGTAATATTTTGGAAATTTATTTCCAAAATATTACATGGAAATTAATTTTGGAAATTAATGAAAGAACAAAAAGCTATTTCGACATATTAGATATGTTTGACATTTTTTTGAAGGAAGATATAGATCAAGACAAGTACAAGACTAGTATTGATAAAATTTTGCAAACTTATGGGACTGATATTGATCCAGAAAAATTTACTGATGAAGTTAAGCAATTTTTAATAATGATAAAGGAAGAAAATATGTTCTTCAATTAAAAATATGTACAAATTTATAAACAATGGGTTAAGGTCTACTTTTCCAAACATACAAACAGTTTTAAAAATATTTTTGACGATGCCTATTTCAAATGCAAGTGCTGAATTGGTGTTGAAACGAATAAAAAATTATTTAAGAAGCAACTTGCACCAAAATAAAAACAAGTGACATGTTGTTATTATGCATTGAATCAGATGTAATGGACTTGATCAATTGTGATGACATTATAGATATATTTGCTAAAACCAAAGCCAGAAAAAAAAGCTTTTTATTTATTACTTTTTTTTATTTAAATTTGAACTGATTTATTTTTATATGTTTTTAAAATGCAAATATATGTATACCAATTGTTGTATTGTGTTATTAAAATGAGTTATTATGGAAATGTTGACTTTTATTTTCAATAAACTAAAAAGATGCCTATTTTTGAGGGCTCATAATAATGTTGCGCCTCGGGCCTCCAAAAGTATAAATGCAGCCCTGATCATGATAGAAGGCTTCAATTTCTTCATCAGTCTGACTTATTGTTTGTGCATAGATTTGTATGATCTTAAGAGTGTATCTTTTTGAGATTTGAACAACAATACTTGCTATTTGATCAGATATATAAAGGGCGCTGGAAAATTGGTGTGTCCACCTTTTTTTTTTTTTTTAAAGGAAAAATTTTACCCAGAACAGAGTTTCTAGATTGACTTTTAACACAGTGGTAGGCTAAGGATGCTGCACGTAGTCATAACATACACAAACACGCACGCGTGCATACACATGCATGCAGAGGTTTCCAAAAAGTAGGATAACACATTTTTTTCTTAATAATGATGCTGAACATTAATAATGTTCAAAAATACTGCCATTGCATTGTGGTGCTACTGTCAGCTCAGCTAATTCCAATTGCAAGATGGCAACTGGATGTGAGCGTGGTCCAAAACAGGTGTCTGTGAAGTTATTTATTTTTTACATGCAAAAGGGGTTTCACCAAGTGACATTAACCATGAAATAGTTGCCTGTATATGGCAAAAAAAGGTGATATCAAAGAAACACGTGTGTTTTGATGTAATGAATTTAAAGCATGCTGCAGTGACATTGATGATTGATATTGGGTGGGTATGCCTTCATCGAGCTGAATAGAAGACAACATTTTGCACATTCTTGAAGACCAGTCAGTGAAACTATGTGAAATTGCACAAGTGGTGAACTTGAGCAAGTCCACTCTACAAAATTGTTCACGATTCCTTGGGTTTTGAAAGGTGTGCTCCTGCTGGGTGCCCTGACAATTGTCAGAGGAGCACACACATAGGAATGTGTGTGGAAAATCTTTTGGGATAGAGCAAAAAAAAGGTGAAGACTTTCTTGTTCATCTAGTCATAGCAGATGAAATGGGTTCATCACTTTACTCTGAAGAGCAAACAGGACTCCTGTGCCAAAAAAAAATTCAAAACTGTTCCCAGTGTCCAAGAAGTCATGACCACAGTGTTCTTTGGATTGCCAAGGTGTTCATTGTTGCCAATCAATGCAAAGTTTTACTGTGCAACGTTCGACAAACTGAAAACTGACATTCGATGCAAACGACCAGGACTCCGGATAAATGGCATGATTTTCATGCATGAGAATGCTAGTCTACATACTGCATAAACCACTTGTGAGTGGTTGCACTATAATCATTGGGAAATTCTGCCACAAATCTTCTCAAGAAATACCTTCCCAGATTGTATTTCACTACAGATGAGGAAGTTCATCAGGTGGTGTGATGTTGGTTACTGGGTGCAGGCACGGACTTCTTCAGTGCTGGTATTAATAAACTGATCTATTGTTGGGATAAGTGCATCAATAAATTTGGACAATTGAGAAGTAGTGCATGTTTACTTATTTCTTGGGATATAATTTCAACTTCCTGTTAATAAACATCCTGGAAATAACCTTGTATATATGTTTTTTTTTTTAATTTACACATGCAATAGGTTGTGGAATTGGTTGCAGAAACTTGTAGCATGCTGTCAGGATGTTTGGACAAGAGACTGGGAAGAAAAGGAAAAAATCTATTGATGTGCGTGCACGAGCACACAAACACACACACATTTGTAGTCTTTGGGAAACATTGCATGCAGAGAATAAGACGTTGTTACACTGAGTACCATCATTAGGTTTGAAGTTGGACTATGAATGACCATCATCTACCTTTTTGTTTTTACAGGATTAGAGGAAAGCAAAGAGGAGATATACCATTTTTGTAGAATGGCACCTATGAAAATTCCTGTAAACAAGATATAGGCAGAATATCAAGAGGAAGTGGAAAATATTGTCAAAAGAAGGAAGATTACCAGAAGTTCTACATGCGTGCACACACAGACACACACACACACACACACACACACACACACACACCATTATTCTGTAGGGAAAAATGACTATGCAAGATTGGAAAGAAAACTGGAACTATATTACTAGAATGTCTGAAAAACTGATTAGAGTGAAGTTGTGATAGGGCAGGGTTGGTCAGTATTTCGGTTTGCAGGAGCAATGAATACCATAGATGCTAAGGTAATTAGGCAATGGGATTGAAGGTAGTTTGAATATTATATATTTTGAGATGGAAAAAAAAATTTTTTTAGTGATGTACCCACATTGTAAGCAATCATGATGAATTTTTTTCTGGCAGTTTAGATTTTGGGGAAGAATGTAGTGTAGATTTTGTTAAGGGGGGGGAAGCCCTAACTGTCGTGGAGATGATTGATTTCCTTGGAGAGGCTAGTATGGTCTGAACTGATCAGTGACAGAAATAGCTGAATTAATTACCAAGTGATAACCTATTAAGTTTCAACCAAATAGAGCTAATGCGTTGGCTGAGGAATGTGATAGAAATCAGGTAATTGAACTAAAAGTGTTCAGGATATTAAGAAATGTCAGTATGAATTATTCCATGGGATTGGATGAAATATAAGACCATTTGTTATTACAAAAGTGCAAGTTATGGGTTACTGGCAGTATCTTTAATTTGTTTAATCTAATTCTCACCACTCGCAGAGCCCTAGGGAAGGCAAAGTAGTTCCCATTAGATGAAGTTCACATTACATAATGGAGATAGAGTCCCCATTAGAGAGATAATAAAGGGAGATAGTATCTTAGCAGTGGTGTTTGACATATTGGAAAATTTGAATATTGACAATCAGCAGTGGAGAGATAGAATATGATACTTATGCCAGATAGAATGACTTTGTGAAGGGAAGGTATTTTCTTTAGTAATTTACTCACTTTATAAAATATAGTGACATTTAAGCTTAAGGAAAATGCTTCACCCTGACATTGCTAGATTTTGTGGAGACATTCAGCAGGTTACTGTATGAACTCTCTTGTAGTAGTAACATGTTATCCTGTATTACACTTATGGTTACATTGCAGAAACTGATTATGATTATTTAACTGCTAACTCAGCTATCTGACTAGATCATCCAGAAGCCACAGAGATATTCAGCTAACCCTGATGCAGCAATCTAGACTTAAGTCATTTGCTTAAAGAATAAGAGTTAAAGTACACACTCATTATACACACTCAGGAATACAGTGCATGTAGGAATACATGCACTGTATTCCTACAACTGAGAGATAATCCACTCTCATTTTCTTGACTTTCATAATATGAAAGTTCTAGGGTAAATATATAGGAGCATTTCATGTCTAAATATGTTGTTATTGTAGTGGATTATATGAACTGAATTTGCTATGCATAATTCTGAAAACAAGTTTACATCATAAGCTTATTTTTAGAATTGTAGTGTTCCTGATTTATGCTCACACTTAGATCCACACTTCACAGCGTTTGAAATTGAAATCCTAAGAATAAGTTGGTCAATCCTTATTCCAGGACTATCTTATGTCTGTAGATGTGTGTGTTCATCGGGCTGGTTTGCCTCTTCTGAGGGACACAAAACCAGAGTTTCTGGGTGAAAAAACCTTCTACCCCTATATGAGACTGGCTAACTCACCTTTAGTTGAAAGAGACCAGATAAAGGTTCCTCACAACATGGATGGAGATCGAACCCAGGTATTTCCAACCAAAGGGCTATTGACTGAGCCCTAGTAGCTCTATTTTAGTGTTATGAATTATTTTGTTTATCATTGTTGATATGATTGGATATCATATACAATCTTTAGACATTCAATTTTGGTCAGTAATACTGATGTTAATAAAGACTCTTGGAGGGGACTGGAAAGGCTTCACTAATTGAACAGCTTCATTCTGGCATAGTGAAATTGAATTTAGCATAAGCAATATCCAAGTGCTATTGCATAGTTTTATAGTTTATTCACACATTCCAAAATTACAAGTGGTAGTACTTTTAACTTATGGTTGGTATTATGGCACTTGACAGATTATAAAATGTGTAACATTTTTTTTTTTTTTTGTGTGTGTGTGTGTGTGCGTTGAGAATTCTGTAGGTGATCATAATTATCTTAGCTTTTCAGTGATTCTCTTATTGTAAAGTTATTAATGATTTCTGAGATAGATTAGTTATTTTAAGAAGATTTCATTAGTTTAACTGCTCTAAAATAGAAAGTAGAGTATATCTGATGGGTTGCAGGGGGGGGGGGGCATGAAGTACAATAAATTTGCTCAGCAGAGAAGATTAAAACAGTTTCACATCATTTATAGAGCTTACATCATCTGATAGAAAGGGTGTTATGAATGTGATGACTACTCCTTTAAATTCATATTCCTTAATCTTAGTATTGTATGTTGCTAAAAGAAACAGAGTGAATTAATCTAAGACATCCCAGTATATATATTCAGTTAGATTAAAAAATACAGCTTTAGATATATTGTTATTTATTATGCTTATGTTCTTTACTTCATCTTTAATATTTAGAGTGGGAATCGAGGAAGTTCTGGTGATGGAAGCAGAAGTTTATGGCCCAAGAATGGGGGGTAAGCATCTGTTTTTAAATAAAAATAAACATAATGAAAAAAAAATGTCTTAGATATATAAAGAACTAATTATATAGAAATAGTGGATATTAAAGATCCAACATTATTTCAAAGCCAAATATATGTAGAAACTTTGGAAGTTTTGAAATTTTGTCCAGAGAGCTTATGCATATACAGTCTTTGGCATCACAGTTGCCTTAACTTTCCCTACTTAAAAACATGCTCAAAAACTGTTTCTTATGAATCTCTGCACTCTGCCCCGTCACTATGCTGAACTTCAGCTCAACACAACCAGAGTAAAGTACCACCAACATGCCAAGCCTTTGCTCAGCGAAGCAGCAGGGAAACCACCAGAGTACATGGGCATACTTTTTTTTTTTTTTTTTTTTTGTAACCAGAAAGAAAGCATAAAAGAGCAAGAACTCTCATTCTTCAGAGACCAGGAATAGCATGTTCAAACTGTTCTAACCATTTAAAGACACCTGTTCCAAGTTTTCCAAAAACTTGGAACAGGTGTCTTTAAATGGTTCTGTCTAGAGTCTATAAACTCATCAGTGTCTCCATTAGGGTCACTGTCTAAGTAGCTGACATTGCCCAAAGAGTGTCACTATCTGGAATCTGTCAAACTCCACCTGACAAGCAAGCTGTATCTCAGCCCAGCATAACACAGCCAGAAACATCTACTGCCACTAAGCCAAGCCTTTACTCAGTGAGGCATCAAACAAGCCCTTAGAGTATATGGGCCTGCCATTCTAATCAGAGACCAGGCTTCAGTCTAGGTAGATGCTTTAAGAGAGCAAAAAAACTCTCCAGTAAGGCAAGGCTACTCATGTTCCAAGACCATACTTTTTGGCAACCAGGCAGAATCTTTAAGAGAGCAAGAACTCCCATTCATTTCCGAAGCCAGAGAGTTGTATATTTCATAAGCAAACTCTCAGTTGGTGCATAATAGTAATTTTCAAAGAAAGAGCCATGTGCCTTTATTTTGGTGAGCTAAATTATATAGAAATAGTGGATATTAAAGATCCAACATTATTTCAAAGCAGAATATACGTAGAAACTGGGGAAGTTTTGAAATTTTGAGCAGAGAGCTTATGAGAATACAATTCTCTGCATCGAGTTACATTAGCTTGCACTGCATAAAACACATGACACTGCCCAATCTTCTGTATATTCACCTTTTATTATGAAGGTTAATATTTATTATTTCTAAAGATGTACAGATTAAATTGGTAGTACTGACAACATAGTTTAAAAATGGAGCTGTGTGATGCTCTTTGCTACTGTTAATGATAACCAGATTTTCCTGATTACAATATTAGTAGATGTAAGGTGATATTGTAGTTTTAGGATGGAGATGGTATTGTGCTTGATTTAATCATCACAAAAAATTAATGACAAATTAATTTTTGCCAAAAATTAATGGAGATGTATGCACTTCTTCTGTGCCATAATGTAAGGAAAAATAACCAAACTACATTCCTGAAGAATGCCATCTAGTTCATGTGGTCGGGTACTCTTAATTATGGCACTGAGGTCTTAGGATGAGAATATCCAGATTTGTATGCATTTTATGCAACCTTATTTATTGCATTTGGGATTACCTGCCCAAACACTTATGCTGTAATTTTTTGAAAAGAGTATTTTAGACAAAAAGTCAGTGTAGTGGAAGAATATGGTTATTGTCAGTGAAAGATGCTGTTTGGGATAACAGTCGAAGCAGCTAAGGCTATGTGGACAGTTTATTATGTCTCTTAATTACTTGTATTTTTCTGGTATAAGATGGAAAAACCTGAATTTCTAGGAGGAAAATTTGTACCATCTCCATTGGTATGTGTGGGAGGTGGAGACAATAGCAGTAAATCTAGAAAACAAATTTAGAAAGATTTGAAGTGGGGAGTGTTAAAAGGGAAAGGCAGAGTTGGTTTTATTATTGTTATTACACAGGCAACGCCTTGGAGTCTGAAGTCTCATTGTGGTTGGTGCACTGAACTCGGCAAGTGTTTATCATCATTTGCATAATACATGTCATAATTCTCTGAAGCTTTTCACCAACTGAGCACTCACAACTGACTCTAGCTGCTCATTCACTGCTATATAAGTGAAAAATCTAGTTTTAATTCCTTTGTTAACCACACTTTTACTCAATTTCTAGTGGCTAATATCTTGTTTCTTTCCTCTCTCCCCATTCATGTACTGAAAACTGAAAGCAGTGAAAACTTTCTTCTATATCAGTCCCATTAGTAATTTATGTTTCAATCATATTCCACCTTGTCTGCTTATTAACCAATGTTTGTAATTCACAGATCTTTTATCTGTCTCCATAGGAAGCATTCTATAAACCTGCTTCTATCTTGATCACATGCCTCTGGATTCTCCCCATGTCTCCAAGAAACTGAGATGACCATATTTGCACACAGTAGTCCAGATGTGTTTTTATCAAGATCTTCTAAAAGCTAAAATAACTATATTTTTACCTTTGTCAATGTTTTCATTAATAACTGGGGATTTTATATGATATTCCACCTTTGCAATGTGCTTTCTCATCTTCATCTCCTTGTCCACCAGTACCCCACAAAATCTCTAGTCTCATACAGATTTCCTGTTGTATAGACCTGGTATTCTTTTCGTTACAGAATGTATTCTTTTTTGGCTTGTCTACATTTTCTTGTAATTTGATTTTTAAGATATTTGTATTTGGCAACATCTTCTTTAACAGCATTTTTATATTTTCTTCTTTCATCCATAAGGCCAAGTATTTCATCTGTTATCCAATGTTTTCTCGTTTCTTTTTTTGCATTTTTCAGTAATTGATTTGATGAATTTGTAATTAACTCTTTAATCATGTTCCATTGGTTTTCAATATATTATTCTGACTATTTATGTTTTCTGGAATGTTATGATCAGTTGCCTCTTGGTATCCTCTCTTTACTTCTTTACTCTTTAATTTTTCAAGGTTCCATCTTATTGGTTTGTATCTTTGGATTTGTTTCCTATGTTTCAGTTCTGTTTTCATTAAGACAAGGTTATGGTCACTACTAATGTCGGCACCTGGATAGCTTTTGCAATTTTTTATTTGGTTTCTGTATCTTTTCTTGACCAATATATAATCTATTTGTTATCTATTTGAATCCCCAGGTGCTTTCTAGGTGTATCTTCTTCTTTTTGGAGCTTGAAATAGTGTATTTGCTATAACTAACTGGTTTTGTGTACAAAATTCTATTAATTGCTTTCCTCTTTCATTCCTATGTCCAAGACCAAATCTTCCTGAAACATTATCATTGCTCTCTTCTCCCACTATAGCATTCCAATCTTCCATTATTATTGTATTGTTTCTGTCTTTAAAGCTGCTCCAGATTTCTTCTATTTGTTCATAAATTTCTTCTATTTCTTCATCGCTATGTTGTGATGTTGGCATGTAGACCATCTCACACACACACACACACACACACAATTAACACCAAATGACAACATTAACTTGATCTATGGACAACTAGCAGAATTATTCCTGGCACTACGTATCAACAGATACGTAGATGATATTCTATGCATTGGTAAACCCTCACACATCACCGCCTTACAAACATCCCTCACCATGGAAACAGAACAAATCCATCAATTTCTTAAACCTGACATTAATCAGAAGCAATAACAAAATAGCTACGAAGATATTCCACAAACCTACACATATCGGAAACTACCTCCATTTCAATTCATACCACCCATATTCCGTTAAAAAATCAGTCATCCTATCACAATTTATCAATGCTTACAAATTCTCAACCAATAGTAATTATCTTAACACGGAATTAAAGTATTTAACACAGGTTTTCAAAAATCGCAACTATCCTATACATCTAATAAGTTACGCGAACAGTACGGCAAAATCCGATCATAACAATAATACAACCAAAACAGACTTCCCTACACGTATGGTCATCAAATTGCCATACATCCAAAACACATACAAAGCCCACAAATACATTTTCAAACACACGGACTATAAGCTAGTATTCATCACGAAAGAAAAATTAGCAACTTTCCTAAAACCCACTAAATCTCTCACACACAAAGAAATATTCGAACACCACAGATTTTCCTTGTCAAAAAGACTGTGACATCACCTACACTGGCTCTACAATTAGGTCTTTATGGATTAGACTACAAGAGGTAGTCTAATCCATATTAGACTTCAGGGATTACAATATTCCCATTCCGGAATATCTGAACACAAAAAAACATCGCAACATCAAAAAGAAAAATAAAGCACAGAGTACAGGGAAGACATAAATTGCAGCTCACGCCCTTAAACTGAAACATATCCCCCAAATCGACAAGGCCATAATCATAGACAAACAAGACAACGAAACAATGCTTAGAATATCCGCAACTATTGCCATAAAATGCGATAATATTGCCATAAAATTTCCAAATGTTGGACGATCCAGAATTTACAAATTAAGCCACGCCTCTGTCCATTTAGCGACAACAAATGTCCTTATTTGGCAGATTCAACATGCAGTCATGACATAGCCCTACACTCATTACGAAAATGTTCTGATGGTCAGTCGACCGAAACGGTCTGCACCCTGTTAATGCTCTCCCCTGCCCCAGTTTCACCCCCAAATAAGTGCCCTTAAACACAATAATATATATATATGTATATATATATATATATATATATATTTGACAGAATGATCATTGACTCGGTTAACATACATAGTTTTATGAAAAAAAATTGAATGACTAGAACCGAGATTTAATTAAAAAGGTTTTAATATAAACACACTACTAGTTTCGGCCTGTAACAGCCTTCTTCAGGTGACATTATAAAAGAAAAAGAAAAAAAAAAAAAAAGAAAAAGAAAAAAAAAACACTAAACATTGAGGGTTAAAAGACTATGAACAACATAGACAGTCTTTATACATAATTAACATTAAAACGTTGTAGTTGTATTTGAAGCTATTCTTTCATTTGTTGCATTGTTGGGAGAGTGCGTGCTTGCTGCATCACGTGAACGCCAGTACATGATTACAGCTGAATGACTGTCCGGGAGGTTGTAGCTTAAGTTGTTATTTAGATGAACAGGATTGAAGATGATTTCTCTCGATTCCACAATTTTTCTCTCTATTTCGTCACTGCAACGGAAGATGTTTATAGATTTTTCCCAGCAGACTTTGTGACTTTGGTTATCATCATTAGGATTAGCCGAGAAGAGGATATGACTTGATAATGCACTTGCTCGCTGTCTCTTGTAAGTAATGTCTCTCATGTGTTCTTCCATACGCATTTCGACAGATTTGTCTGTCTGCCCGAAATAAGGAATATCGCAGTCACATAATATTTTATATACGCCAGGGTATTTGAGTTAATGATGACAAGGTTTTGGGTGGCTAATTAAGGAACGGATCAGGTCCGGTTACTTCAAATTTCAAGATAATATATACAAACAAAATCATGGACTGGCTATGGGTAATCCTTTATCTCCTATTCTTGCAAATATTTACTTAGAAGATTTTGAAACCAAGGCTATCTCTTCCTTTATTTTAACACCTAAAGTTTGGAAACGTTATGTGGATGATGTCTTCATTGTTTGGAGCCATGGACATGAATCCCTTATGGTTTTCCTCGAACATCTCAATAGCCGACATCAAAGTATTAAGTTTACTGCTGAGCTTGAAACGGATAATTCCTTACCTTTTCTTGATGTCAAACTGACTCGCTCTTCTGCTGGTAAACTAAAAATATCGATATATAGAAAACCCACACATACCAACAGATATCTGCACAGTCAATCCCATCATTTCCCTCCTCATAAGCTTGGAATAATTTCCACCTTGGGACATAGAGCCCGTTCTCTTCTTGATGATCCAAATGAACTGCTTACAGAAATAAACCATCTGAAAACTTCTTTCGAAGTTAATAGATATTCCAAGAAAATCATTAACAAATTCCTTCTTAATCCTCCCAGACATCACTCAGAAGAAACAAATAGATTCAAAAGCAATATATCTATTCCTTACATAAGTACCGTTTCACATAAATTAGCAAAAGTTCTAAAAAAATACAATATCAGAACCTTGTTCACTCCACTTCCAAAGATCCGTTCCTTAATTAGCCACCCAAAACCTTGTCATCATCAACTCAAATACCCTGGCGTATATAAAATATTATGTGACTGCGATATTCCTTATTTCGGGCAGACAGACAAATCTGTCGAAATGCGTATGGAAGAACACATGAGAGACATTACTTACAAGAGACAGCGAGCAAGTGCATTATCAAGTCATATCCTCTTCTCGGCTAATCCTAATGATGATAACCAAAGTCACAAAGTCTGCTGGGAAAAATCTATAAACATCTTCCGTTGCAGTGACGAAATAGAGAGAAAAATTGTGGAATCGAGAGAAATCATCTTCAATCCTGTTCATCTAAATAACAACTTCAGCTACAACCTCCCGGACAGTCATTCAGCTGTAATCATGTACTGGCGTTCACGTGATGCAGCAAGCACGCACTCTCCCAACAATGCAACAAATGAAAGAACAGCTTCGAATACAACTACAACGTTTTAATGTTAATTATGTATAAAGACTGTCTATGTTGTTCATAGTCTTTTAACCCTGAATGTTTTTTTTATAATGTCACCTGAAGAAGGCTGTTACAGTCCGAAACTAGTAGTGTGTTTATATTAAAACCTTTTTAATTAAATCTCGGTTCTAGTCATTCAATTTTTTTTTTTCATAAAAATATATATATTTATATATATATTATTAATACAAAAACCCAGTTTTCCAAATTTATTTTTCCCGCATCAACACCCCCTATAAACAACCTTCAGCAGGATCATGGAATTGGAAGACATCCTAGTATCAAAACAAGGTATGTACAAAATTTTTATTCTGCTCTAATTGCCTCCTATACTCACCCATAATGCCCTAAAGTATATATACCCTTTTTTTGAGTAATTATAGCCTTATAGCCAATGTATTTTAAATAAGGGACACTCCTAAACAAAAACAGGCTATAATAGCCATAATTATAATAATATTTTAAATCAGTTTTTAAAGTTTCTTTCATTGACCAGCATACGTAATGATAGACTTTGCTGTTTTTGGCTATTCATAATAATTTTCTATATAAACAACACCAATCAAACTAATGATATAAATAATTTATTGAGTTAGTAATATTTCACTGGATTTCAAACCAGCATCTTGAAATTTCATCTGTGGTAAGACACACAGCACTCAATTAAATTGTTGCAGTAACAGTTCAAATTGTAACTGAAAAGGAATTAATATCCTTTCAAGGTGTCCTCTAGGAGCCAGATAAAAAATGAAGTTAATTCAGAAAAGTCAAGATAAATGCAGTCTCAGAATGACTGTGTCCCAAATTTTTGACAAATGAGTATAGCTATACTTATTGAGGTTAGGGGGAGAGTTTGAGCTGAAGCTGATGCCTATTTGGAAAATAGTCTGACAGTCCTGACAGTTGAAAATTTTTAAGGCTTCTGTTTCTCTTGTTAAAATGTTGTGAGGTTTACATTTTATCACAATGCTAGCCACATCCAAATGATTTATTATCCACTATTTGGATATAAAGATTAGAATCCATATTCAATGCTGGTCATGATTTCTAAAACAGGTACTTGTCTATGCTGATGACAAAATTATCACCTCAACTGAGGATGTTGACTGCATATTTTCACTAGTTGATCTTATAGTTGCAGCTGGGATGGTTTTTGCCATTTGAGGGCTTTGAATTTTTTCATGTGATGGCTGTTGCAGTTTTGGAAATGTCAATCAACCATATGGATTTAATATTCCAAATAGTTCTTCTTGCAATGCAGGGAATGGTCTATAATTCCCATACTAATGCTAAACTTGCCCGTACATAGATATCTTTAGCCTTATGCACTGCTGTATTTCCTAAATCGGTACTTTCTTTTAACATTCCACTACTTTATTTTAAAATTCCACATGATTGACTACCTTTTAGATATACTGCATGATCACTGTCACCATTTGGAGGCAAAATGGTTCTCTTGGTTATGAAAGAGATTTTCTGGGGCCATTTTGATGTCAAATCCTGCACACAAACCTTGGATCCCTTCTGTCACATGCAGTTTTAAGGTAATTGTTTATGATTAATTCCATAAATTCCACTCTCTATTCTATCCATGCTCCTTTTCCTCCTTCTCTGCAACATACATGGTTGAAATCCATCATAATGATTATTTGTGCTGAACTGATATGCTGATTCATGTCATTTGCATGTACTTTTGCACACCTAACCTATAGCCACATCAACTGGGTATTTATTTTTCCTGTTCATTTTTTTTTGCACACCAGAAAATGCTGTGCTACCCTTAATCTTACCTTCCTGTTGAGCTTCTACTCTTGCTATTGCAGTTCCTCTGCTGCTATCACTAGCGATTTCCCCTATTTGTTCTCTCTCTCCTCTGGAAGTACTGTATTCCTTGTGTTCCATCCTTATAATAGTATCATCCTGTCTGAAATGTTTCACTGTTTTTATAATTTCATTTTTGGCAAATCAATCCAACCAGTGCCATAGATTTCTACCCTTTTAATGATGCTTCTGGAATTGATATGCATGCATTTGACTATCTCTTTTTGCATACTATACCCTGGTATGCTTTCATATGTGGCATCAATGTGTTCTCTCTCTTTAATAAAGAATATCTCATGTTGAAGATAAAGATATCCTTGATCTATGGAGTAATTACTTGAAAAGATTGCTAAATGAAACAAGCAGTGGCAACATTGTGGTAACAAAAACACTCAACAGGCATGCAATCAGGAATATACATATCAATACTTGAAATAGAAAAAGCCACCAAAAACTTGAAATGTGGCAAGGCAGCAGGTAGATAATATTAAGAGAGACCTTCAGGGAGTCAGAGACTCATCTTATCAAGACCCTGTAAAGAGGCAAAATAATATCTGTTTACATGAGACACAGTTTGTTTCAGCATTGCAATTATCTTTTGAGTAGTATTTGCAATCTTTGCTGCATGGTCCCTGAACTTCAACTTCCCATCCACCCCAAGATCTTTAGCCTGATCAGTTTCTTCACACCAAAGTGCATGACTTAACATTTACTGACATTAAACTGACATCCGTTTTCCCATGCCCATAATTCCAGCCTATTGGAATCATTCTGCAGATACTGATTAGCCACATTCTTGATTACCCTACCTATATTTGCATCATGTGACATATAGCTATTTGCATCAGCAAAGCTTTATGTCACCTGTCAGATCCTTCCCAATGTCATTAATGTTCAGATAATTGACCATAAATGCTCAAGTATGAAGGTATACAAGTTTCACAGTGGTTTTACTACATAATTCAGAAGGCCTTGACAGATGATCAAATTCTGGTTATTTACAGTTGGTCAGTCCCAGTACCCATCTGTAAAAAGGGAATTAAAACTGAATGAGAATTACAGAGGTATTTCCCTACTGAGTGTTCCTGGTAAGATATATGCAAGTATACTTGATAAATAGCTAAGAAGGAGATTGTGGGAGGTTAGCTTGGTGAAGAATAAGCTGGATTACCAGCCATTAAAGGGTGTTCGGATCAGATTTTCACTTTAAGACAAATAGTTGAGAAATCATGGGAATATAACAAGGATCTGTATTTAAGTTTCGTAGATATTGAAAAGGCATATGACAAGGCCAAGAGGAAAGCTTTTCAAAATATTACCTTTATATGGTGTAAAATGGGACATTATCGAGCAATACTTAGTCTTTATTTGAGTTGTCAGTGAGCAGTTAGAATTGAATGAAGTACAGCAAAATGGTTTATTGCTACATTGAGTGCGAGACAAGGATGTACATTATTCCTTCCGTTATTCATCATCTATGTGGGTTGCATTATGAAGGAAAGTGGTATTAAACCTGATGTCAAGATTGGATATGTTAATCTCAGTTCTTTATTTTATGGACAATGTCATCCCTATATATATGTAGGATTCACTAACTTGATGTCAATGTTGGAGATGTTGATCTCAGTTCTTTACTTTATGCAGATAATGTCATCCCTATATAAATGCAGGATTCACTAAATGAATTGAATAACTGTTGTAAGAAATTTGGTGTAAAAATCAGCAATAAAATGACAAAGACAATGAAAATAGGCAGAAATTTAAAATTAAAATTGTGACTAAGTAGCCACAATTTTAAGTGAAGATTGCAAATTGAATATTGGAATATACAACAGTATTAGCAAAGCTGCTATGGTAGGAAGGCAAATGAATAAATTTATTTGGAATAAGAGAGAAATTATCTGTATATAAGACTGTATATAGATAATGTCAAAACATTATCTGTATATAAGACATTGCTGAAATAAGTTTTAATATAATGATCTGAGAGCTTGTTTAGAAATAAAACACTGTTTTATTTCTAAACAAGTGTTTTATTTCTTTCTCAGAGTTCCAAGAAAGATTAAGGGAGTGAACAGGTGGCATCAATGGCAGATTGCATCATTACAGTGATGCAATCTGCCATTGCATCATTGTCTCATGCATCAATTATCTCATTACAATGAAATAATTGGGTGCTACACTCACTTAAACAAAATAGGAGAGGAATGATTAGCAAAACAAATGTTCTTTGCCAAGCCAGAAGGAAAAAGATGCCTTAAAAGACAAATATAAGATCTGATAATATTAGTCTTGATAGATAACAAATTAATTTGGAAGAAAATTGTCGATTAGAAGTTAGTATTACATGAAAAGTTACATCTTTACTATCATAATATCCTGTACACCCTCTGATGGTACATGTCAGAAATTTGATGTCATATTGAAAGAAAAGCATATAAGAATGTTTTAAAAAGAATCAAAGTTGATTCTTTCAACTTTGTGAGGTGAACTTTGGACTCATATACACAAATATTATTTAAACGTTAAAAAGAAAGAAAACAAGCAATCAATGAATAGAAGAAAGTATATTGAAAGTTTTTCTAGCAAATAAGTCGGTGTGTGTGTGTGTGTGTGTGCGCGCGCGCTTTAGGATGAGACAAATGTAAGAAAGCGGAGCAATGTGTAAAACTAAACAGAAGTCAAGGGAAGACTTTGGTAAGAATAAGAAGTCGGCAAAATATTAATAAAATAAAGAGCCAAAAATGGACCAATAAAAGGCGAATATATAGATGCTTGGATGGCACCTATGTCTTCTATGTGGTCCATACTAAGGCAACTTGTGAATACCAGGGAATGGTATCCCCCTTAAGCTCTCTGGTCAACTTGCCTTACAAAACCTTCCTAGTTTCTACATTTGGCTTTGAAATAATGCATGATCTAATATCCACTTGACATATAAGTTGGCAAAATATTTTGTTGGCTATTGAAAATGCTTAGAAATGTAGGAAAAGTACTGTAAAAGCAATCAGAGATAATAAAGGTGACATGAAAAACTGAAGATAGATATTCTAGATGTTTGGAGTAATTACTTTGAAAGATTGCCTAATGAAACAAGCAGTGACAGCATAATTATAGAATACAATTACTTATTTAAAATAATCACAATATCTCTGCATGTCTCAATAACCGCATTATCTCTGCATGTCAATGTCTTCTTCAATAACTAGGATGCCTCTGAATTTAAACTCAACTCCCAGCCTACCAGTATCTCCAAATCCCTAATAAATTTTCTGCTGTCCAGTTCCACTGACATAGTACATTGCTGGTGATCTTTTCATCTCAGAATGTATAACTTTGCATTTTGCCACATTAAACTGATTACCATTTTCTTTTGCTATCAGTATCATACTATTGGCATTCTCTGCATTACATAAGAAGAGTGAGAAACTCTTCTTTCCCAGGTTTTTGCTAAATTATTGTAGCCATTCTTGTTGAGGTTCAGGGAGCACTTCATTGCTTTTCCTCACTCCAAAATATAGTTTCTTAGATTTACAGTTGTCATCTGCTATATTGTAAATAAGTTATCATTGTCAAACTACACAGATCTCCTATCGTTATGACTATTCATCAGACATGCCCTTCAGAAAACTGCAGTACTGTACAGAAACTCTTTTCAGCATACTTCCATTATAGTGTTGAATCATTTCACTGTTATTTGATTGTTAATGTTTTGTGTAGTGCAAAAAGAAATACTTATGTTGGTTCACCAAAACATCATCCACTTATCTTATTTCTTTGGTTATTGTACTATTCTTATTTAAAAATTAAATTAAAACAAATATATTCCTTTCATTTGGTATTGGAAATATCTGAAAAATGAGGAGAACAAAGAGTACTTTCATTTGATTCTTGCTTACCTTTTAAAATATTTATATTTTCATAACATAATTCATACTATATGGCATGCTTTTGCTTCAATTTGTACTGCTGTCATATCATATTACTTAGGTATTTTCTTGGTAGCTTTCTCCCAGCTTCAGTACCACTGAATATGTAAGTCCTTATGCCAAGATGGTAACTCCATAATGCCCTCTCTTGTATGTAATTTAATAAAAGAATTTTTAGGTCAAATTAAACACGATAGGAATAGAAAAGGCCTATGCATTATATATAATTAGGAGTTGCCCCCTTTTAAATCTAACCTTCAAGGCATCAGATTAAATGTTTGCATTAGGTAATTAAATTTTATTATTATACAGAATATTGATAATATGTACTTGAGATTTTATATTTTAACTAGGGATGCACTGAACCATGATTTGGCCTAGACTGCTTAAGGAACGTGGAAAATTTCTTAAGTAGTTTGAGTTAGCAACTCTGAGGATTGTGTTCTCATCAGCCTTGTTGTCTTTATTCAAAACTTTCCAAGTTTATGTATATATTCGGCTATGAAATAAGCATATCTTCTATTTCTGTTTATTTACATTTCCAAATAAATATTTTAAGCTCTTCTTTGATTAAAGGAGAAAATAAAATTTTTGCAATAATATAACTGTCAAATATTTAAGTATTGAGCTGAGAGGCTTCAGTTTGACTATTCAATTGTCAAAAGAAAGTTAAGTTTCAAATATTTATCAGATTTTATGAGAACATAACCTAGAACTAGTAAATTTTTGAAACTTAAAGTTAATATAGGGTTGTTACTGAGTTAACGTGAAAGAAATTTTTCATAGAATTGTGGGAGGGAGTAGAACAAGGGTCATCCCTGAGAGCTTAATAAGGAGGGTGTGAGCAGGGGCATAAGGAGCAGGTTCTTTGCTTGGAGAGTGGCTGGTGAGTGGAATGCATTGCCTGAAATTGTGATTAATACAGATACATTGAATAAGTTTAAAGCACAGTTTGATGGGCTTTGCATATAGCAGTGAGTGCCTCCTATGATGAGTCTTTTTACTCAATGGAAGTCTGTTTATAATAGTAATACCTTAGAAAGATACTTAAGTTTCTTTGTATATTTGGCTATAAAATATAGATGATTCCTTAATATCCTCTTTTTTTGGCAAATTTTACTTGTCAGCTCTATACTTTAATATTTTAGTATGCACAACCACTTAGAGTTTACATAGTGTTGATATAGTATTGAAGCACAGTTTTTGTATTCTGTATTTTTGCTTGAAGCTTTATGTTTTTGAACTTGGACAATTTGAATCTTGGTCTGTATTGAGTATCAAATGTGCAAAATAACTGTAAAACTTAATCAGCGTAGTAATAAAATGCAAATGTATGGAATCCAGGGTACAATTTGTGATGTTTAATTAGTGCAGGCCAAGGAAACTTCAATTCTGAAAGTTATATTCTCATAAACTCTCATAAATTTTTACAACTTTTGTTAAGATTCTTTCTAAATTTGGTTATAAAATATAGATGGATCTATAATATCCTCCATATGTACTCAAATTTTAATTTAATTTTACGGAGAAGATTTATTTAAAAAAAATACTGCACAAAAATCAGAAAAAATATTGCGCTTTTTAAATAACAAAATAAAAGTATTCACCTCTTCTTGCTTTAAGCTCAGTTGCATCTCCAATACTTCAGTGCAGGCAGTCTATTCATTGCTGTTTTCATCTACCAGCCTGTCTTTTCATATTTGTTTCTAGACTCTTGCTAGTTTAATATTCTTTTTTTTGGTACATCCTATTAATATGTTGATTCCATTCCAATCTTATATTTTATATCCATTTTTTATTGGTGGTAATTGACATACTTCATAAATCTTTTCAGTTTTTATTTTGTTGGCTGTCTTTCTTACTGTTTTCATTTCACATGTTATATATATATATCGGTATTATTATAAGACCCATGGAATCAGTCTCATCTAGGAGGTTGCTTTGTCATACACACAGCTCATCATACCTTGTTTAATACTTTGGTGACCTCTTGTTCTTCCCTGATCTCCCACCATTTTATGAAAAACCTCTTCAACATTAATCCTAAAGCAACCCCTTCCCAACTTGTGTGTGTGTCTATCATATCACCACTATCCACTAGACTCTGTAAATTGCATCATCTCAACATTTCCTCATATTCACCATTCCAGAGATCAGAAACTACCTTAGTTAATCACCTCTGGATCCTATAAATTAAAGATAACAAGCAATTATATACTTGGTTTAATCCTTCATCCAAGTGTAAGCAAACAAAATTTGCATCTGAAGTGTTTTCAGGACTGGGGCAACTCGCATATAGAAGCTAATGACTTTACATCACATGCCTTAGTATCCCATAATGCAAAAATACATATCCTTGCAGACATGTATAATGCTATGCATTATGGGAAGGATCACTACCCAGGCTGGTTTGATCTTTATGGAGGTCTCATCGGTGGGACCATACCCAGAAGTAATACTAAGGTTGAAGTAATGCAGAAGTCATTTTTATATACAAGTAGTCAAAATGTGTCACACCTTAATATTAAAACGCTCTGGATTAGAGGTAGCTGTTGGAAGTTTTTTCGCTTGGTTATACATAAATTAAAGATACCAAGAAATTATATGCTTGGTTTAATCCTATATCCAAGTGTAAGCAAACAAAGTTTGTCCCCTTAATGTTTTTTCAGGAGTTGGGCAGCTCGTATATAGAAGCTAATAATTTCACGTTACTTGTCTTGGTATCCCATAATGCAAAGCACATATCCTTGCAGACATATATAATGCTATGTATTATGGGATACTAAAGCAAGTAATGTGAAGTCGTTAGCTTCTATATATGAGTTACCCCACTCCTGAAAGTACTTCAGGCACAAACTTTGTTTGTTACACTTGGATAAAGGATTAAACCAAGTATATAATTTCTTTGTATCTTGAATTTATAGTATAACCAAGTAGAAAAACTTCCAACATCTCCTGGATCCTGTCCAACATCTCTTTGTCCATTTGAAAGCCAGTTTACCAAATCTGTGCATAGTAGATCATATATGACTTAATCAAGGCCATTATTCAATGGAAAAAATTCTCATTACAAGTCAATGTCCTGTCGTCTGCTGCATTCCCAGTAGTTTTTTAACTTGGTTATATTATAAATTAATGCCCAGAAATTATGTTATTGGTTTTAATCGTTTATTCAAGCATTAGCACGCAAAATTTGTACATGAAATAACTTCACAACTGGGCTACTTGTGCGTAGAAGCTAATGACCTCACCTCAGTTACCTTAGTATCCCATAACACAATGCCCATATCCTTACAGACATGTATAATGCTATCCATTATGGGAGATCTAGATAGGGGGCCCTTCCCATAATTCAGGGCATTATAAATGTCCATTGTGGGATACTCAGGGAGTTGATGTGAATTTATTAGCCTCTATATACAAATAGCCCAGTCATGAAGTTATTGCACACACAAATATTGATTGCTTATACTTGGATAAAGGATTAAAACCAAGAATATAATTTCTTGGCATCTTTAATTTGTTGTGTTGTCCTAACAATTTTAGTAATGTGTCCTCTAAATTTTAAATCCTTATCCACCATCACTCCAAGATCTCTTATTTTCTTCACCTCCAACAATATATCCCCACCAAGAGTAAATTCTACATCCCATCTTTGTTTCCCACATTTTAAAACCATATATTTCGCAACATTGAACTGGTATCCACACTTCTGTGTCCATTCACTCAGTCTATTCAGGTGTTCTTATAAGAGCAGAATATCTACTGTACTCCTCATAGTTCATCCCAACTTTTGGATCATCTGCAAACAACTGAATATCCCCATTCAAATCTTCTCTGATATCATTAACATGTTAAACAGCAATGGCCCTAAAATAGACCTCTGAGGCACACCACTTGTGACCTTTCCTCGTTTGGGATATTGTTCTCTGATACACAACTTTCTGATACCTGTCCATTAGCCAATCTCCAATTCAATGCACTAGTCTAATATCCAACCCCATCTGCTTTAGTTTGACTATCAACTTATCATGCGGTAATCTATCAAAAGCCTTTGCAAAATCTAAGTATTCTACTGTGTTTCATCTCCTTTGTCCAATGAAGCCATCACATTGTTGCAATAATTAAGTCAATAGTAAAACATGACCTGCCTTTAGCAAATCCATGTTGTCTAACCTGGATAATACCATGTTTTCAACCTAATTCTGGATCCTGTTCTCACCAGCCTCTCCAACATTTTAACCACTACAACTGACACCCAGATAAGCCTATAATTTGATGCTTGAGTTCTGTCACCTCCCTTACGATTCTTTCCACTCCTTTGGAATTTGACCCAACATAAGACTCATGTTAAACAAATATGTCAAGGCAGATGTCAACTCTCTGGTACACTCCTTCAAAATAAGTGGTGATATATTATTGAATCCCACAGTTTTATTAACATCATGTTTCTTCGTTTCTCCATATACCTCTTGCTCAGTTACAGTCAGTCTCTCCTTCTCATCATCCATTGCTCTAATGTCCATCTGATGTCTCATTCACAAGAAAGACCTTTATGAACTGCTCATTAAATATCTGAACTATATCCTCGGCAGCCGTTTTTCTTATACCATTTTCTCCAGTCAGTTTCATCCTTCTGTAATCTTTTTTTTTCCCCTGCTGGCTACATATTGAAAGAACTCCCTAGGATTTTTTTTTTTTTTTGCTTCATTAGCTAACTGCCGCTCATAGTTCATTTTTGTTCCTCTTCCAACCAACTCGCACTCCTTGCCCATTCTTTGTAATCCTCATGGAAATGATTATTACCATTCTTATGTTGCTTCCAGTATGCCTTTTCCTCTGTATTGCATGTTTAATCTCTTCATTCATTTATTTCACACCTACCTTATTTAACATTCTTATCATTGGAATACATTTAGACTTGGCTTTTACTAGATAGTTCTTTAATATCACTATATTGATCTCCTCATTCCATGCAAAAGCTGTCCCTCGGTAACTCGAGAAACTAATTTTCTTCACTTCCAGTTATCATCTCATCATCCTAGTCTATATTGCGATAATTAAATCATCCATAATCATCACCTTTTCTTATTTGCTTAATTTAAGTATACATTTCCTATTCACTAAACTCCACGTTATCAGGTCTATAGCAACATCCATCGAAATATTTCATTCTATTCGCCACAATCTTCCACTATTCTTTTGAGCCACAATACTGCCTCAAAATCACTACCACTATTTCCTTCTTGCATCTCTACCGTGTACGGACATAACTCTTTTTCTATGATCAATAGCACTCTGCCTCCCTTTTCACCCTTTTCTATTTTCACGAAATACACCATACACTTCCATCCCTATTCTGTTCAGATGTCATTCTCATCCAACCATGTCTTAATTATTCCAACAGTTTTTAGGTGAATGAACTCAATCGATGCAACTATTTGTTTCTAATATTTTAGCATTCATATACAAACATAACAACTCATTCCTGGATCTATTCACTGATACGACTTATTAGATGTGGCTTCCTCCATAATTTTCTCAGGCCATTTCTTTCTCCTTATTCATCTCAGAACATTCTTCAAATCCAACTGTTTTCCCTGGATCCAAGGTCTTCCCCTTCCCTTTTTGTGCACACATGCATTCGCAACCTCTTGGAGCATCAACCTTTCTCATACTATGTTCTCTGTTTCGCTGTTTGTCTTACATTCTTGTTCTCTCATTCTCTTCACTCATGCTACCCACTTCTTCATTCATAATCACCAATTCAATCTCTCCCACTCTTTCACAGCACTTCTTACTTGATCAGATTCATTCTCTGCACCAAAACCATTCAAATGCACTCCATCACCCTTATACAGTTCAATTCATTCTTCAAACTCATTCCACACATTCATAATTCTTGCTCTCTACCTCATATCCTCACTGTCATACCCGGGCAGCACACTGACTGGTTTTCCTATCACACTGCTATCTTTTATCCTTCTCAACAACCTACTGATATCTTATATTTTCCTTGTATTTAGTCAAGTCATTTGTCCCCACTACTACCGCTACTAATTCCTTTGCTCACTTACTCCTCATATCTAATCCCTCTATTACCCTATTCATTTTACATTCTTTAAAACAAATCTTTTTATATATTCTTATTTTTATTTTTCCATATAGTTGAATTTAGACATTACGATGTTTTATTAGCCTTTGGAGATTGTGCTTTTACGTCATCCTGTGCTATATTTTCATTGTTTGGTGTTAATCCTAGGTATTTACATTTCATTAGTTTCAGTATTTTTCCATTTAGTTATGATTTACATCTGATTGGTTCTTTTGCACAGTTACCATTATTTGTGGTTTTTCTGTTGATATTTGCTTGTTAAAACTGCTGCATATCTATTCTAATTTGAATAATTGATTTTGGAGATCTCCATTTTCTGCAGGTAATGCTATATCAGATGCATATCCATCCAAATTTAAATTTTCTTTTTCAATTTTTATTCAATTTAATTTCTTTTTTATAAATTCAATGATTTCATCCATAATCATGTGTCTTTACGGATTTAACAAACAATGAATTCATGATAAATTTGATATAGTAAAAGCAATTTTTCATCATTTTTGAGAGTAGTCTGTTTGGTTTCTTTTAAATCTTTCTGGATTCTGGAGGTGGGGGGGGGTGGAGGGACCTTCAATGATTACACTGATGGTTGACAAAAATTTTGTCTGAGAAATTGTACTGTGGAATAAGTTTCCTTTTTTCCAACACCACTTGTATACTACCTGTTAACCACTTCAATAATTTCACCCATAGTGTAATGTAAGATTTTGTCTATTTGTCATCTACATCCTTTTTTTTTTCATTTCATTTTACAAATTCATTGCTATGCTCTTGAATTTTTTTTTCATAATTATTCAGAGATGTGTATTCCTTTTTTTTGGTATCGCCCAGATGTTTTGTTGTTTGCATACTTCACACTTTGTAAAGTTTGAATCATTAAATAACTCAAGTTATTGACTGCAACGGAAACATGTTAAGCTGAAATCGGTAGTTTTTAATGGAACCACTGTTTCATTTTTAGAGCCTATCAAGGCTCTAAATTAAGAAGAAATTAACAGAAGATTTGATATGTTATTCAAAAATAAATAGTACGTTATTTTTACAATGTCAGATCCAAGATTTAAGCTAGCATTTTTCAAGCCAAACAAAATTGGATTATCTTAAAAGCATAATTAATGAGGAATTGGATGCAGAATTATCATCTGAGGAAGAAATCAGTAACATTCCTTTATCAAAGAAAGATGAGATAGTTGGACAACCATGATGAAAAGAAAATAGGAGGAAATTATGGTAGCATTTTGATGATAGCACATATTCTTCTACTGCTGTATCACCATCAGGTTTAAAGATAATTAACAAAAAGAAATAATAATAAATAAATAAAATAATGACATGATTTTATAATTTAATAAATCATTGTTAAAAGTAACTGATGATCCATTAGTGTGGTGACAAAAATGGAAAATCATGTTGTCCATTTTCAGTGAAATAGTATGAAAATTTCACTGAAAATATGCCAAATGGACAATGATTTGATCAACTGCTATTCTACTAGCCTGACCTCTAGTGACAAAAAAAACCTTCATCAAATTCTATTTATAACATTATCAGAGAACAAATATATAGTTTTATTACACCAAAAGTGGTGTCCTAATTTAACATGAGAATTTTCATATTTGGGTTAAGATTCTTGAGACTTGCAGTCCTATTTATAATTAACCGTTGGACGAAAAGGTTATGTGGGTAGAATATGTGCCTTCCATATTCTTGGGATTTTTAGACCATCATTATTGTTAAGATGGTTGAGCTGGAGCCAAAATAAAATTTCATACTTTCCTTTAATGTTAAACTGTGATCTTTATTATAATAGTTGTAAAATTAAATTTTACAACTATTTTTGTAACATTTAATTCAATATGCTTTGACTGAATAGCAAAATGAATATTTGTTATTTGTTTGGCCACATCATGGCTGGTGCATCCATACATATATTGCCTTGGTCTCATTATTGTGTTCTATAATAATATATATTTTAAAATATATAAAATCTCTCATGTAAATAACTAGGTGTGCATTACATAGATCATTATCTTTCTACTGAAGAATTTCAGGTATGTTTAGTCAGTATTGAAACCTTGAGTGTAGAAGTTGTATTATAATGCATAATTGGCTAAGCATTATACATAATGCTTGGGCACATTGCAAAAGTGGCTAAATCAGCTCATCAAATCACTTGGATGCTGAAGAATACTTCAGCAAGAAGAAGAGCAGAGATAAGTAAGTTATTGTTCCTCTGTATCGAGCCTTGATAAGACCCCATCTCGACTACTGTGCCCAGATCTGGTCACCTAGATTTCTTCTTGATGGGGAGGAGGTTGAGAGGATTCAGAGGCGAGTGACCAAGATGATAGCAGGTCTATGAAATGAACCTTATGAAAACAGGTTGAAGATTTGTGGGTTGCAGAAATTGGTTAATAGGTGGAAAATGGGAGATATGATTGAGACATTCAAATTGCTGAAGGTTTTTTATAGGATTAATTCAGAGGATATTTTTAAGAACAGGTCTGGTGGTGGGAGGACTAGGAGACATCCATGGAAGCTGGGCAAGAGTGTGGATAGCAAGGGTGTTAGAGCTGGGGTTTTTACTTTTAGAGTGGTGAATGAGTGGAATAAGCTGCCAGAGTCTGTTGTGGGTGCTATGACAGTGAATGAGTTAAGGCATAGTATGATAGATACTGTGTGAATGTCGAATAGTTGTGATGGACATGATGTTAAGGACCTCCCTCGATGAGTCTAAGGACTCCTTGAAGTTGCCCATAATAATAATAATACTGCTCAGGCATTTCTTTCTGATACTTAATCTTGGAGTTAAATCGAATTAATTTCCAGAAATCCAAAATCATTACAAATGCTATGTTGTCAGTTCATTTACTCTTTTTTTTTTTTTTTTTTTTGTGTCAGGACAGCCTGGAAATTGTCACCAACTCACAGGTTCTTATAAGACAATTGAGGACTTCCAGATTTAACTTCCATGAGTGCTTATGGATATTTTTTAGTAGAATGACCATCATCATACCACCTAAATGGTTGGTGCTTCTTTTATCTTGCATGTCCTGGAAGAGACTTCCCAGTGATGTTACCTGCACTTTCCTTTTTTACTTCTCCTGCATCATTTTTTTTTTTTTTTTTTTTTTGCTCTCCTATCTGCAAAACCACCATCATGAGAATCCATTGTTTTGATGCTGTGTTTGCTGTGTGATGTGGTCTTTGGGCATTCAGAAGTGGGGGGGAAGGAATGCAATTCTTGTATTACTTTGGCCTCTGGTTCGACAGGAGGAGGAGCAAGCTTGTATGTCTTACCCAGATCAGGATATTTTGGCTTACTTGCTAAGGTCAATATTGTAATCTCCTTCCCCTATGGTTAGTGAACAGGGACAAAGACTCGCTGCTCTGGTATAGCATCTCAGAGCAACACTCACATTGCACTTTAAAGTGCATTTCTTGCTTTCCAGATGGTTGGTTTCTATATATGGCTCCTTAGCAGGCAAAGATCTCTGGTTGTGAATTCAAAAATCCATTTGAGCATGAAATCCTCCATCCTCAGGTGCTGCAGATTCATCTTCATCTGATAACAGAAATAAAAAAAAAAGTATTTGATGCATACCATTGCTTCTCATTATCCATGCAACATATTTCCACTTATTAAGGAATATGTGGAAATATGTTGCGCTTCTGTATTCCAAGGGGTTTAGAAGGAAAGATTGGCAGGATCTCCGAAAACAGCTAAAAAACTGTTCTGGTGTTATTCTTGTTAAAGCATCATGCCAGCATATTCAGAAAAACTACTACTAGCAGCATTAGTTGTGGATGGAATACCATTTACAGTAACACCTCTCAGAACCTTCAATTATATTAGACATATGATAGAATGGGATCTCCTTGACATTCCCGATATGTCCAGAGTTTAAAGATCAAGGAGTAACAGGTATCACTCCTTGTTGACCATCCCCACATATTCTGATATGTGGGGATGGTCAACTGATTCTGACCCATAATATCCTTACTTTTGGCACAACCAAACTTTCAACATCCTTAAAAGCAGGATATTGCAGCTGTTCTTGGGCTACACATTCCTAATCCACTAAAATTCTTTTAATGTCAGAAATATGGACATTCCTAAACTTTGTCATGGTTCCACCAGCCATGCCTGATGAAGTAGTAAACACATCACAATAAATCTTGCTTTGCAAAGAAACCTAAATAGGGACACTATCCCACATTCCATTGCTCATGCCAAAGTTGTAAGAATACAAAAGATAAAAACCAAGCAGAACATCTTATATTATCAGGATGCAAAAGAGCAAATTGGCTATCATAACACCTGCCCTGAAAACCTCTTATGCCACGAAGGTATTAGTTAAGAAAATATCAAAAGCAACACAAACCATGTGTCTGGTCCATCCAATAATTTCAGCATACAAGGGTGGTCTGAAAAGTTCTGCCTAACAATGAAAAAACGAATTTATAATTTCAAAATTATTTTTATTTTTCAGCATAATCTCCCTTAAGATTAATACATTTATTCCAGCGCCATTATCCCGTCCCTGTAGTGGCTCTCTGTAAGATCTACAAAATACCCCTCTACAGCTGCAATCACCTCTTGATTCGAAGAAAAATGCTGACCAGCGAGGAAGAGTTTTAGTTTTGGGAACAAATAGAAGTTGGAGGGAGCCAAATCTTGGAAATAGGGCGGATGTTCCAACAATTCATAGTGCAGATCCCTTAATTTTCCCATTGCCAAAACACTTTTGTGGACAGGTGCATTATCCTGATGAAAGATGATTTTTTCTTCTGCAAACTGGATCTTTTCTCATGAAGTTTTTCATCTAGTCTGGTTAAAAGATCGGGATAATATTCCCCAGTTATTGTTTTACTCTTTTCAAGATAATTAACAAACAAAATACTTTTAGCATCCAAAACACATCCCGTGACCTTTTCTGCTGATGGAACCGACTTTGTCTTCTTTGGCATTGAACAACTGGCTTCTTTCCACTGTTTTGACTGCTGTTTGGATTCTGGTGTGCAGTGGTGAATCCAAGTCTCATCCATAGTAATAAATCGACATACAAAATCAGTTTTATTCTTGTTAAAATGCTCTGTTCAGAGATTTTCATGCGAGTGTGTTTTTGATCTGCTGTGAGCAAGCACAGCACTCATCTTGTGCAAAGCTTTTTCATTTGTAGTTCTTCATGCAAAATATATCCTACACATTCTTTTGAAATGTTTGTAGTCTCAGCATCACACACTTTGACTCGCTGGTCATCCGATACCACATCGTGCACTTGATCAATGATTTTTAGTCTTGTGTCACTCTTTGAATGTCCTTCACATGGATCATCTTCAAGGCTGGTATGGCCACAGTTAAACTTGGCAGCCCATTTCTTAATTGTCGAAAACGAAGGAGAAGACTGCCCATAAACCTTTATGAACTTCGAATGAATTTCTTTTGACGTTAGCCCTTCTTTTACAAAGAATTTTATAACAGTACGATACTCAATTTTATCCATTTGAAGGGATACAGACAACACTTTTGCTTGAGACAACTGTATAAAACAAACTACTTGATAGAATGACTTGCAATTTCACACGAATGCTTATGACAGATGTACCAACACTTAGGGCGGGAAAAAATCCTGCCAATAGTGTTACCATCTATGGCCTAGGCCGAGAACTTTTCAGACCACCCTCGTATCTTAATGTTAGAATAATAAATGATGTTCTCTGGAGTACATTCATTGAATCCTCTGCTTATTGTGTTTTCACTCTTGAAACCACCCTGAAACATATCCTGATGAATTAGAACACACTTTCTTTCAGGAATATAGCAAGGGCATCATTGTGAAAAAAAAAAGGGGGGGGGTACTTTCACATAATATATATGAATTAAATACAAGTACTGTCCCCTACATATTAGATAATGTACTACATGTTTTTTTCAGAGGAAGAGATGGACACTGGCTGTTCATACTGAATAGAATTGATAACCACAAACCAGACAGAGTAAACCCTCAACCTTTCCAAAATTTGATGCCTACAAAGGCAAAAGAATAGGGAAATTTTTATAGTATAATTGAACTGAATTCCCCAAGAATATCATGGTATTTCTGAAGAAGCACAAACTTGTCTTTTTCTGTCTGCAGGAGGCATATTTAAAACTGAGTTAGGATCCCACCTTATTTCATTTTTATTGTTATTCATAAGGACAGAACTGAAGATGGACCTGTTCATGGAGGAGTTGTTATCCTAGTGGGTAGTCTCATTTTTTTACAGCCTGTTCAGCTGAACACTGTCATGAAGTGTTACCCATCTGCCTATCACTAGGATTTCTTGTTACAATGTGTTCCATATATTTGTCACTGTGTTCTGAGTTAACTCAGATCTCTGCCAGTAGCTGCCTCTGCCAGTAGTTCTTATGGGGAATTTCAATGGACATCACACTGTTGGGATGCCAATATGAATGAGCAAAGACATTTTGATGAGCACATTCTTCACAATAACGACTGCTCTTTTCTTAATAATGGAGTCAGTACCTTCTTTGATATTCTACCCACTTGTATTCTGTAGATCTTACACTTTGCTCTTCTGCCATTGTTCCACTGTACATGTGGTATGTTGAAGAGAATATAGAAGGAAGTGATAATTTCTCTCTGATTTGCACTATATCCTCACATGAGCAATGTTCTCCAATATAGGCACCTATGTAGAAAATTGCCCATGCTGACTAGAATGGCAGAAGAATAGATTAGAAATGGCTAAAACAATAGTCAAAGATTTGTCTAAAATCTTACTTGCTTACTTATTATAACAACTTTACAAATGCATTGGACAAGAGAGAGATGTATACAGAATAGCATATTTAGATTTTGCAAAGGCCTTTGATAGATTGCCCCATGAGAGGTTTGTAATTAAATTGTAACAGATAAGGCTGGATGATAGAGTAGTGCATTGGATTGGAGATTTGCTCTCTGATAGATATCACCAAGTTTTGTATGGGGGGGGGGGAAGAGAGAGAGAGAGAGATATTCCAATAGAATAAATTCACTAGTGGTGTGCCTCAGGGATCTATTTTGGCGCTATTGTTGTTTGATTTGTATGTAAATGACATTGGGAAGCAGTTGACTGGTTATGTATAGTTGTTTGCAGATGATGCAAAGTTGGGGAGAGCTATGAGGAGTAGAGCGGATGCCTTGTAAGAGGACTTGGATCGACTGGATGAATGAATGAGTTTGTGGGGATGTTTAGCAAAGGGTAAGGTTTTAAAATTTGGGAAGCAGAGATTTCGTGCAGAGTATAAGATTGGTAGGGGTATCTTAGAGGAGATGAAAGATCTGGTATTATGGTGGATAGGGACCTAAAATTTTCAGACAATTTGCTAAAATTGTGAGAATAGTAGAGCTGCTTATGACAATAATGCAGAGAATGCTGGCCTGTACAAGGCTTTGATCAGATTGCATATAGATTACTGTGCATTTGGTCACTTGGCGTTCACAATGAGTTGTTGGGGAAGGGATCAGAGATGATTGACAAAGTTAGTTTTGGGTCTCTGGAATATGGAGTATGAGGACAGATTGAGTGAATGAAAATTGCAGAGCCTAGTAGATAGAAGGGAGGAGTCATGATTAAGACATATAAACCAGTAAGGAGTAATTATCAGATTAACATTTTGAGTCCTATTGATGTAAATATACATCGATAGGACATTAAGTCTTGGTAGGTATAGGTCTCAAAGTGTCAATATGCATGACATTTTTTCATAGCAGGGCTGTAGACAGGGGGGTTGAACAAGAGGCCATCCCTGGAAGCTGTGAAATGAGAGTGTCAGCAAGGGGATGCAAGCATTTTTGCATGGAGAATGGTGGGTGATTGGATTGCATAACCTAAAAGTATGGTGAGTGTAGAGACAATGCATTTAGGTCAAGGTATGATGTGCTGTTCATGTGAGAGCAAGACCTTCCATAATGAGTTTCTTGACCCCCGTGGAGGCCTGATGATGATAATAATAATAATGCTTTTTAAAGTTTTTTGTTTATTATTAAAGGATTTGTTTATTAAGAATATTGCAGTTGCCTGCAACTTACAGGCAGCCGTTTGCTGACTTTGTGTGTGTGTGTGAGTGAGCGTGCGCACATTTTCTGAGAATTATTCAGAATGATAGTTACATCTCACCAATTAAAACAATGCCAGCCCAGTACCTATATACTTACCTATCCTCTTTTGTGTTCTGTGGCACCTAATGGAGAGATCTTTCTTCTCCAGTGAACTGTGTAACCAATTATGGTTCTCTCCAACTCTTTCTGTCTTTTTGTCATCCTGTTTCTAATAATTCCCAAGGGTTTAGGCCTTTCCTTTTGCCTTCTGGAATCTAATTTCTTTCTTATTCCATATAATTTTATTCAAGTGGCTCCCCACCATATCAGCTTTTATTATTCTTTTGACTATTTCCATACTTAATTTGCCATCTTCATTAAACACTGTGCGTAAATATTTAACTGAAATATTTTACTTGTTCTGTAGGTTCTCAATTAAGAATACAACTGAAGTTTTCTATATTCCTACTTATTTTCACAATTTATTATTATTATTATTATTATCATCTACCTCAGATATCCATGTGGTCAAAGATCCATTATGGTGTCTGTCATACATGCAGCTCATCATACCATGCCTTAAATGCATTCGTATTCTCTGCAGATACCACACTCTCAGGCAAAGCATTCCAATCATTCACCATTTTCTGTGCAAAAAATCTTCTTCTCACTCCTTAACTTACACCCTCCTGATATAGCAAACCATCTTAAACAATTTTTTGTAAAACCTCTTCAGAGTTAATCTGATAAAAAAATAATAATAAAAAAAAAAAACATACCAATTATACATCTCCATCATACAGATCTCTTCCTATTCACTAGACTTTATAAGTTGCATCTCCTCAATCTTTCTTCATACTCAAAATTCCAGAGACAAGAAACCACCTGAGTCAATTGACTCTAGACCATTTCCAGTACTTCTAGACCTTTTTGAAAACCATTGGACCAAATTTGTGCACATTCTTCCATATGTGACCTAATCAAGCCTAATACACTGGAACCAGAATTTTTTGTGTTGTCCTCACAGTAAATTTTAGGTCCTTATTCACCATCAACACCAAGATCTCTTGTTTGTTATATCACTCCAATATACCTCCATCCTTTTCCTTGAATTTTAAAATGTTGCGCTTTGCAACATTGAACTGGTAACTTCACTCCCCTGTTTATTATCTCAGTCTCTGTTCCAGTCCTCTTAGTAGAGTAGGAGTAGAGCAGATGTTGTGGCTAAAGCCATAGCATCTGCTCTATTCCTTATAGTTACAACTTTACATTATCTGCAAATAAGTGAATATTGCCATTCAAATCTTTCCCAATATCATTAACCTATAGGTTCCTGATAACTATCAGACAGCCAACTCCAATCGAATGCACTAATCTGATATCCAACCCATCCATTCTAATTTAGCTATCAACATGTTATTATTATCCTAAGACTCCATGCAAAAAAATAAATAAAATAAACCTTGCTTCTCAGTCCCTTGCTCTCACCAACCTTGGAGAGCTTCCAGGGATGACCTCTTCCTTGTTCCTCCCTGATCTCCCACCATTTTATGAAAAGTCTCTTCAACATTAATCCTATAACCCCTTCCCAATTTGTATGTCTCTATCATATCACCTCTCTTCCCATTATCCACTAGACTGTAAATTGCATCTTCTCAACCTTCCTTCATATTCTGATTTCCAGAGATCAGAAACTACCTTAGTCAATCATCTCTGGATCCTGTCCACCATCTCTTCACCCATTTGAAAGCCATTTTACCAAATCTGTGCACAGTAGTCCATATATGGCCTAATTCAGGCATTATACAATAGAAAAAGAATCTCATTACTTCTACAAGTTAGTGTCCTGTCTTCCACCTCATTCCCAGAATTCATTGTGTTTTCCTCACAATTTTGGCAATGTGTCCTCTAAATTTTAGATCCTTATCCACCATCATTCCAAGATCTCTTATTTCCTCTACCTACAACAATATATCCCCACCAAGAGTAAATTCTACATTCCATCTTTGTTTTCCATATATTATTTTATAATCTTGGATTTTGCAACATTGAACTGGCATCTCCACCTGTACCCGTTTACTCAATCTATTCCAGTTTTCTTGTAAGGGCAGAACATCTGCTCTAGTTCCCATAATTTGTCCCAACTTTGCATCATCTGCAAACAACTGAATATCCCCATCCAATTCTTTCCCAATATCATTAACATACAGGTTAAACAGCAGTGGTCCTAAAACAGACCCCCCTGAGGCACAAAACCAGCGACTTTCCTCTTCCTAGATAATGCTCCCCCATACACAACTTGTTGATATTTATCAATCTCCGATCCAATGCACTAGTCTAATATCGAACCCCATCCACTCTAGTTTAACTATCAACGTATCATGCAGTAATCTATCAAAAGTCTTTGCAAAATCTAAGTATATCACTGTGTTTTCATCTCCTTTGTCCAATGAAGCCAATAAGTCCAGTTGTCTAATTTGTCCAAAGATTGCAATAAGTAAGTATATGGTAAAACATGACCTCCAGCAAATCCATGCTGCCCATCAAAGATAATACCATTGTTCTCAACCTAATTCTGGATCCTGCTTCTCACCAGCCTCTCGAACACTTTAATCACAACAGCTGATACACAGATAGGTCTATAATTTGATTCTTGAGTCCTGTCAGCTCCCTTATGAAGCAGTACCATCTTACCTTCCTTCCACTCCTTTGGAACTTGACCAATGTAAGACTCATATTAAACACATATGTCAAGGCAGATGTCAACTCCCTGGCACATTCCTTCAAAATATGTGGTGATATATCATCAAGTCCCACAGCCTTATTAACATTAAGTTTTTTCAATCCCTATATATCTCATGCTCACTTACAGTCAGTCTATCCTCCTCATCATTCACTCCTTTCGAATTCTACATGATGTCTCATTCATAAGAATGAAAGAACTTTATGAGCTGCTCATTAAATATCTCAACTATATCTTGTGCAGTTGTTCTTCTCATCTTCCTCCTCCTCTCCTCAACTGCTATACTATATAACAGTCTTCCAATTGATGTGTTCCCTAAGGAATACAATATGCAGTCATTCAAATCCAGTGTGAAGAAGTACCTTCTTTCCCAACCCATACATGGTACTGATGTACTATAGGTTGATCTACCAACCTCGTGTATGGGCTTAACATTAAAAAAAAAAAAAAAAAAAAAAAAAAAAATCTTCCAGGCAAGTTCTCTAAAACCCACATGATGATTATATCATCAATTCCCACAGCCTCATTAATATTAAGTTTACTCAGTTCCCTACATATTTCTTGTTCACTCACAATCAGTCCTCCTCATCCACTGCTCTCAAACTCTCCATGATGTCACATTCGCAAGGCTCATCAAATATCTAAGCTATATCTTCTACAGCTCTTGTACTATTACGTTTATCTTTACTTCCTCAAATAAAAGAGTATCTTATTGAAAAAGGTAAGACTGGAAATTTCCCTGAAATCGAAACTTTTTAATGACAGTGTGATTTGCACTTTCAGTGCAACATGATGGCCCACTTGAGTAATTTGAATACAAAGTTGCAAGGAATAGGTTAAAATAAGCTAGCATTCACAGTCTATTGATGAATTTCAATTAAAGCTGAACCTCCTTACAGAACAATTCACAAAGAATGATTTGACACATTCTAAAAAAATGAATAGCTTTCTAGAAAATGAAGAGGACCATATGATTGCTAAAGATGATCTCTATGTAAACTGGAATAAAAAAATCTGTCTCAAAAATTATTATTATTATTTTACGTGGCACATCCAGGGAGTTCAAGGACTCATTGTGGAAGGGCACTCTATCCTACTTCGCTAAATGCATCTCATCCTCTCTACTACTACTTAATTTTCCAAGTATGACATTACTACCATCAGTGCCATCTACTGCCCATCTTCACCAACAACAGTGTTTTTTTTTTTGTTTGTAAATTGCATGTGTTCTCAAGGACAATTTGTCTGTACACGGGATGAAAAACCCGAGTTTCTGGGAGAAAAAACTTGCTACCAGTGTATGAGATTGGCTAACTCACCTTCAACTGAAAAAGCCCATATAAGGATTCCCCTCATCATGATGAGAACCCAATTGAAGGGCTCAATGTTCACTATTCTTCCAATTGCACTACAGCGGCTGCACATGTGGCTACAAATGTGAATCGTATTTCTCCAAATTTCAGAATTTGAAATTGATATTTGGTTTTTTGCATGATTCATTTCAATTTGACTTAACAAATTCCATTCAGGAAATTACAAACATTTTATGTTTGAATAAGCATGGGTTTGAAGATGAGATGCTTACCTTGCAAATTGTAGAACGCATAAAATAAACAAAAATGTTCCATCATCTCTTTGATAGGACATTTTTGTTTACCTTTACCCAAGCTTACTATTCTGAATGAGAGCCTTCCAAATTTTAAAAAAAGCAATTTCAAAATTATTTTTGATGTATGGATCTACATGGGTATGTAAGTCAATCTTAGAGATCTTGGCATACTGACATAAATTTAGAGGCAGAGCTAAGATGCTCATTGGGCATAGATATTAAGCCAAATATCATGAAACTTGTTGATGAAAAACTCCATTAATTTTCACATCAAAGGTAAGTTGAAATGCAGTTTTTTGATTAAACTAACATATTTCATTTTATTTATTTATTTTTGCATAATGTGGCCAATGTTGCTATTATTTGGTACAGTTGGGCCACTATGAAAACTCAGTTGCCCACCCTTGCTCTAGGTTTTTTTTTTACATCATTAGCTAACTGCTGCTCATACTTGCTTTTTTGTTACCCTATGTTGCCTCCGTCTGTGCACTTAGCCAAGTGGCTATGCACTTTTCAACCACATGCTCGGGAAAGGAGTCTCCTGGTTTCGATTCCTTAGGATCTTTCTCAGACATAGCCAAGTTATCCAGTCTTGGGCATGGACTGCAGGGTTTTCTTCCCAGTTTATTTGGGGTTTTTCCTCCCTCATGCAGGCAAAACCAGACACCTCCAGGAATAAGGAGTAATTAACCAACCTATTCTGTAGGATTTCAGTTCTGAATGCCTACACAGTAAAAAGTGTAGGTCTACGTGCGAGTGTAAATTAGGATAGGATGTTGTCTCTATAATGCCTTCTTTCTCTATACTGCATGCTTAATTTAGTCCAAGGCCCTTAAACCTTGTATGTTTTCTGTTATATACTGAGGTAATTGTCCCTCAAAATCCCAAGAAATTCATTTACTTTATTTCCAGATGCTATCGTTATCACCCTCCATTAATCTCTTCATTCATCCATTTCACACCTGCCTTAATTAACTTTTTAATCCTTTGAATAAATTTAGACATTTCTTCTGCTAGATAGTTCTTAAATAGCACCCAGGCAGCATTGATCTCCTTTCGCCTAGCTTCTCATTCTATGCTACATCTGCAAGTTATGTCCTGAGCTTCTCATAATCACCAGCATTGTAGTAGTTTTGCATATACCTATTCCTAACAGAAGTTCTCATGTGGCTGGCAATCCCTTCATGGTCATTCTCACTAACTAGAGGCTGATTTTCATCTCATTTATAATAACATCATTTTGTGAGATGATCAGATCCAAGGCCCTTGATCCTTGCATGTCTTCTGTTACATACTGAGGTGGTTGTCCCTCAAAATCTCAAGAAATTCGTTTACTGTATATCTAGATGCTCTCTCATAATGCCAGTCTATATTGCCATAATCAAAATCACCCATAATGATCACTCTTTTCTTTTTGCTTTATACATTTCATGGTTTTTGCCCTCCGCATTACCAGGTCCATCGAACTAAGTATTTCATTCTGTTTACCTCATCTCCCCATATACTGCCTAAAACCACTCCCACTATTTCTCCCTTGCACAGGCATAATTCCTTTTCTATCTTCCAAGAGAAATAAGCAAATGTCTTTATGAAAAATATCATATCCTTCCGTTATGTTGAATTTTTTCTTGACAATTATTCATAAGACTATTACACTTTTTTTATATATAATCTTTGTCAAGTAGCTTTATTTTATCCTCCTACATGTTTCGCCAATCTTTTTCTATTAGCATCCTCAGGGAATACAAACTAGTAAGCTAAAATGAAGGTTACAGACTAGGTTATAACTGATGGTTCTAATTCATACAAAAAATTGGTATTGTGCGTGACAATGTGCGTGTCTCGTTAACATGATTTATTCATTATGGCTCATGACGTAATTGTTATGAAAGTTCATTTCTTTGATGTTTAATGATCTGATAAAAGTTTTTCAAATTTCTGGTAAAATTAGACCTTGATTCTTGTGAATCAAGGTCTAATTACCTCAACCAAATCAATAGTTTCCACAATACCATCAAATTCACATTAGAAATGGAAAAAGATAAAAAAAACTGCCATTCCTTGACATTTTAATAAAGAAACAATCCAATAATAGTATCAACCTATCTGTATACAGAAAACCTACCTACAAATACTCGACGTTACATCCATTTCAACTCAGCTCATCACATAGCTCAGAAACTTAGCATTATCCACAGTCTCAAGAAAAGAGCTATACAGTATACGACAGACCAGGATGACCTACTAACAGAATTAACCACAATATCCAGAGAACTTTCTTTAAATGGTTACCCAAAAAGACTCTATAACAAGATTCTCTTTACTGATATACCACATCGACAACGTGATGACGTCCAATACATCAGTACAATTATGATTCCTTTTGTCAGCAACCTTTCCAAAAAATTAGCTAACCTTTTAAAACCACATAAGATCAGAGTGGCATTCAAACCAATCAACACTATTCGGAAATTTTTAAGATCACCGAAAGATCCTCACCCATTCTACAAGTACTCTGGAGTATATAATGTACCTTGCTCATGTGGTATTAGTTACATAGGTCAGACCTCTAGAAGCTTTGAAACGAGAAAGAAAGAACACATAGGATATGTTAGAAATAACAGACAAGACATTTCAGGCCTTTCATGCCATTTTGCCTCTACTAACCATCACATTGAGTGGGATAAGAGCCTTATGCCATACATAGAAGATAACTACCATTCAAGAACCTTTAAAGAAGCAGCTACAGTCGCCTGTAAAACTGAAAACCTAAACAAGAATCAAGGTCTAATTTTACCAGAAATTTGGAAAACTTTTATCAGATCATTAAACATCAAAGAAATGAACTTTCATAACAATTACGTCATGAGCCATAACGAATAAATCACGTTAACGAGACACGCACATTGTCACACACAATACCAATTTTTTGTATGAATTAGAACCATCAGTTATAACCTAGTCTGTAACCCTCATTTTAGCTTACTAGTTTGTATTCCCTGAGGATGCTAATAGAAAAAGATTGGCGAAACATGTAGGAGGATAAAATAAAGCTACTTGACAAAGATTATATATAAAAAAAAGTGTAATAGTCTTATCATATCCCTCTGTCTCTTCCTGTCAGGATGTCCTCTTTTTCCAACCATGTGTCACCTATTCCAACAATTCATGGGTGAATCAACTCAATCAATGCAACAATTTTGTTCCTGATAATTTTTAGCATTCATATGCAAACATAAAGTTCATTTCTGAATCTATAATAAGTTTTTTAAATATTGCATATTAGATGAGTCTTGTCTCTGCCTTTCATAAGCCATTCTTCTCTCATTGCCTATCCCAGTACCATTTTCAGACCCAACTGTTCCTTTTATGTCTCTAGCCATCCCATTCATTTTTTGTCTACTTGCACATTAGCTTCCTGTTTGGACATTGACTTTTCTCACACTGTGTTCTTATGTCTGCCCTGATTCCCTAACCTCTTTTTCCCTGTCTGTCTTGGACACTTGTTCTCTCATTTTCTACAGTCATGCCACTCATTTCTCCTTTCATAAGCACTGTTTCAATTGCTCCATCCTTACTCTTCCTCATCTCTTCTTACTTGCTCAGATCCACTCTCTGCATTTGTTACTCTCCCTATCAACAGCAGCTTCTTTAGATGACTCTCAACAACACCATTTAAATGCAGTCCATAACTCTTATACAGTTCCATTCACTCTTTACACGTGTTCACAAATGCATTCCTTTTTCTTCACACATATTCTGCTAAAATATCAATCATAATCATCACTTTACAATTCAAGTCATCACTGTCATACCTTGACAACCTACTGACCACCTTTCCTATTACACTATTATCTTTTGATATCCAGTCTTACATTCTCCTTGTTTCCGACCAAGTCATTTGTTCCTGCTACCACTAAAAACTCTTTTTTCTTGCTTACTCTTCATATCTAATGCCTCAGTCACTCTGCTCATTCTTCCTCCTGGAAAACAAACCTTTCCTTCACCATACCTCTAATAATTGAATCCCTCATGCCACTCGTTAGTCTTTCGTTATCTCTTTCATTCAGACATCATTCATTTTAGTCTTCTTCTTGTTCACCCTTAATTATATCTTTTGCCCGATCTTCACCAATTCTTCTTTGAAATATTGGCATTTTTTGTTATCATTCACTCTCACTATCAGACTGTCAGTCACACATACTTTTTACCATTAGCGCCACTCATTGTCTTACAATTAATTGCACTCTGTTTTTCACTGTTATTCTTGCACACTTTCTTGTTGTCATTCTCACTCTTTTCTTTGCCATTGGTTTCACCTGCTTTATTAACCTTTTCACAATCTTCTTCAACATGTGTTATACTTACAATGGCATGTTCCCTGCTCTGACTCAAACAAGCGCTTCCTGAATACTCAGATTTGGT
Organism: Typopeltis vanoorti; assembly: GCF_054136105.1. NCBI lineage: Eukaryota > Metazoa > Arthropoda > Arachnida > Uropygi > Thelyphonidae > Typopeltis > Typopeltis vanoorti. The sequence goes on from NC_143551.1 coordinate 131,006,426, forward strand.
CTTTTTATTCATGCCAGATTTATTATAGATGTTTTTGGAGATAATCTCTTTAAATTTTTTAGGAAATGACAACGTATACTAAAATGTTAATTAAAAAACCTGAATTAATACCTTCCTATATTTTGACAATGTTACATCACCCCCGGAACATAAAACTATATGTGCACGAAGGCATTAACAACAAGCAAATGAGGCTGAAGAAGGCAACTGGTGTTGGTCCTAGAGTCCTAAAGATGCTCTCCCCTAGTGGGCTAAATTGGGTTGTTTTGGCTGTTGGGTTGATGTTCTAAGGATGCAAACTTCCCATATTTGGGGCAGTCTCATGCATCCAAATTTGTTGAGATTTGGGAAGTTTTTTTAGAGCTGAGGCTGATTCCAAGAACAATCTTTCATATTTATATTTCCTACGGTGTATTAAAGTGGCTTTCTTCCAGCGTATTCTGTGGTGGGAATCTAGTGCATGGTCCGCAAGTCCTGAGTGGCTATATTGCTGAAACTGAATGTAGTCTTTGCTCAGAAATCCTGATATTAGCTGTCCTGCCTGTTTGGCCATAGTAAGACAGTTTACAGCTGCAAGGGACGTGGTATACACCAGGTAGGTCTAGGGCAGGAGTCGCAAACTGATGGGCCGGATACGGCCCATGATCTTTGCATCACACATCTCCTGGAGGAGATGTATGATGCTTTGTATTAAAGGCAAGGGGCCACTACTCAGACCGGTTTCGACCTTTATTGAGGTCTCATCAGTGGGAGCTATGCTAGAAATACCAAGATTTTAGTAATACAGAGCTTATAAGTATTTTACCAGAACAAGTTACCATAAGGTGTTTTAACCTTATTAAATAAAAATCTCAGGAGGAGATATAAATGTAGAAAGTATTTTACCTCTGTATTACTAAAATCTTGGTATTTCTAGCCTGGCTCCCACTGATGAGACCTTAATGATTTCTTTTCATGGGCCGTATCCGGCCCATCAGTTTGCGACTCCTGCCCTTTTTCTGTTTGGTTAAAAAATTTGCATTTTTGCATTTTTTCTGTTTGGTTAAAAAATCAATGTTTCTAACATCCTGCATGGTTACCTGCAGGATATTAGAAAAGTTTTAACCAAACAGAAAAAATTCAAATTTCTAAATGTTTTATGACAGCTTTAAACAAAAATAAAACTTATTACTACAATTCTTTGTGCCACGTTTCAACGCAAGATATTTTCAAATGTTATCACAACAAGTGATGCTGCTGTTAAATGTACTTGCATCATAAGTGAAAAAAATTGCTCAGGATTTGAAGCCTTTTACTGATGGAGAATTTATTAAAAATTGCATTTTAAGTGTAGTCGAAATCATTAAGGTCACTAGTTTACGACCCCTGCCCTAGACCTACCTGGTGTATACCAAGTCCCTTGCAGCAGTAAACTATCCTACTACAGCCAAACAGGCAGGACAGCTAATATCAGAAACTTGTGCTTTAAGTCACTAACTAAATAAAATATGCCTTATTAAAGGATGTTCATTAAAGTGCAAGTTTAAGCTCAAATTGAATGTCATCAAAGACAGGAATGGAGCATTACTAACAGAATAGTTGAATCAAAAACAGACAGAAAGAATACTGTGAGGAACTGTACAATAGAGTGGATAAAGAAAATTTGGAGGAGCCCTCTCACTAGGAAAATTCCGATTTGGAAAATCTCCTCCACTTAGGCATGACATTGAAAGAGCAGTTACGCTGCTGAACAGCAACAAGGCCTCAGGTGCAGTTGAAATCCAAGCAGAGTTAATTAAGGCCACAGGGGTTGGAGAGATAAGAGTGTTTCATAGATTGATTACAAGGATATGGGAGACAGGATCACAGCCTAGAGACTGGAAGAAGTCGGTTTTCATACCACTACATAAGAAAGGTGATATGAAGGCATGCAAGAACTATAGAACTATTAGTTTAATATTTCATGCAAGCAAACTTTTATTGAAGATCATGCTAAATAGGATTGAGGCCAAGTTGAGTCAGAGATGCCTGAAGAACAACCAGGTTTTAGGAAAAGTAAGGGCACCAGATATCAGATCCTTTGTGTTAGACAGATCATAGAAAAATATAAAGAATTCAGACTCACTGTAATGTGTTTCTTAGACTACTCTAAAGCTTTTGACTGCGTTGAGCATGTGAAACTGCGAGAAGTAATGAAAAGAATGGGCTTTCCTCAAAATACTATCAGGTTGATAGCCAACTTGTACAGGAAGCAAGAAGCCATGGCAAGAACAGGTGTTGGATTGACTGACTGGCTTCAAGTTGGACAAGGAGTTAGGCAAGGATGTTTACTTTCTCCTCACTTGTTTAATATATATGTGGAGGACATAATTCATGGAGCCTTGGATGAGCTCAAGACGGGAATTAGGATAGATTGATCAGTAATCTGAGGTATGCTGATGATACAGTGCTCCTTTGCAATGACATGGAAGAACTAGGACAATTATTGTAGAAAGTATTTTACCTTGGGTATAATATATGTTAAAGATACCAATCTATTTTAAACCTGGTTTTACTCCATTTCCCAAATAAGCAAACAGAAAAACAAGTCAAGTTTGCGCCTGCAAGTGTTGCAAGTCTAGCTGACCCTGCACGTAGTGCAAGACCAAGGCAACTCATGGTAAAAGTAGAATAAGCTCTGATCACTAATCTTAATATTTACCCTTAATGCAAAGCACATCTCCTGGAGGAGATGTATGATGCTTTGTATTAAAGGCAAGGGGCCACTACCCAGACCGGTTTCGACCTTTATTGAGGTCTCATCAGTGGGAGCTATGCTAGAAATACCAAGATTTTAGTAATACAGAGCTTATAAGTATTTTACCAGAACAAGTTACCATAAGGTGTTTTAACCTTATTAAATAAAAATCTCAGGAGGAGATATAAATGTAGAAAGTATTTTACCTCTGTATTACTAAAATCTTGGTATTTCTAGCCTAGCTCCCACTGATGAGACCTCAATAAAGGTCAAAACCGGTCTGGGTAGTGGCCCCTTGCCTTTAATACAAAGCATCATACATCTCCTCCAGGAGATGTGCTTTGCATTAAGGGTAAATATTAAGATTAGTGATCAGAGCTTATTCTACTTTTACCATGAGTTGCCTTGGTCTTGCACTACGTGCAGGGTCAGCTAGACTTGCAACACTTGCAGGCGCAAACTTGACTTGTTTGTCTGTTTGCTTACTTGGGAAATGGAGTAAAACCAGGTTTAAAATAGCTTGGTATCTTTAACATAGGACAATTATTATTATTATTACGAAACCACCAAGGAGTCCAAAGACTCATCGAGGGAGGGCACCTACTCTAGAACTCTCCATCTCCACCAACGCCATCTACTTACTCCTGATTATTATAAACCAGGAAGATATGTGATATTGGGTAATAGGGGAAATAATATTTAAAAACACTGTCATCCTACAAAATGCAAAAATAATATGTTTCGAATGTCTGCTAATCAATCAGAAAGATGGAAAAACAAAACAAGGAATTTCTGCCTGTAAAATATTCAGTTATTGCACGAGGCACTTTAGTGTGCTGCTTGCTGGGCATGTTCTTTTTGATCTGTTTCCCAGTGGGGGGGAGGTCATTGATCTCCATTAGCTTATAGCTTATTACTGGTCAGAAAGGAATATTAGAAAGTATACTCAGAATCTACCGGCTATGGCTAATAAAAAAAAAAAAACCTCTACGCAAATGGTAAGTGTGCAAAAAAACAATATTAGAAGGGCGACAACAATCTGGTGCCCTGAATGTAAAACTGCTTTGTGTATTTATTTAAGTTATTTTTATAACACAATGATATATTTTCTTCTTTTGAGATGTCTAATAGTATATTTTCGAAGGAATAAATTATCAATAAAAAAGCAGGTGCCCTTCACCCTTGTTTTAGGGTGTTCCATACTGTTCAACATCTATAAATTTTGAACAGTAAAATCAAAAATGTTTCTTTTCAGGGCCATCAAAACAGTCCTTTTCAGGACTACAAATATTGATAGAGAGATGCCTGACTGTACTGTTTCCATTTCATCTTTCAAGATGAAATGGAAACAATACAGTACAGAAGTGTGAAATAATGAATTTCACATTTCATTATTTCACCAAAAAAATGAAAAATATAAATAAAATAATTAAAATCTATAAATGTGAACATTTTCCCCTTGCCAACACACTACTACACACAGTATTAATGTGATAGAAGTTCCAAATTTCTTGTGTTGGAGATATATATATATAGCTATATATAGGTTTAAAATAGCTTGGTATCTTTAACATTTATTTACCCAAGGTAAAATACTTTCTACATTTATATCTCATCCAGAGATTTTTATTTAATAAGGTTAAAACACCTTATGGTAACTTGTTCTGGTTGTTGTTGTTGTCTTGTCCTTTGAAGAGTCTTAGATGTTTCCGTGCGCTCTTTGTACTGCTTTGGCTATGTCTGTGATTTTGTTTGTATAGAGCTGTTGTTCAGGATTAGGATCTATTTCTTGCAAGGCTGCTGTAATTGCTGGACAGGTAAAGATGTGAGTGGGTGTCAGTTCCGTATTGGGGCAGTTGTTGCAGTTTCTATATGTTCTCGTATCATCTGTATTGATCTTCATTCCTCTATAACTTGTTCTGGTAAAATACTTATAAGCTTTGTATTACTAAAAGCTTGGTATTTATAGCCTGGCTCCCACTGATGAGACCTCAATAAAGGCTGAACCTGGTCTGAGTAGTGGCACCCCCCCTTGCCTTTAATACATAGCAGTATACATTTCCTCAAGGAGATGGGCTGTGCATTAAGGGTAAATATTAAGAATAGTGATCAGAGCTTATTTTATTTTTACCATGAGTTGCCTTGACTTGCACTACTTTGAGGGTCAGCTAGACTTCCAATACGTGCAGGTGCAAACTTGACTTGTTTGTCTGTTTGCTTACTTGGGAAATGGAGTAAAACTAGGTTTAAAATAACTTGGTATCTTTAACATTTATTATACCCATGGTAAAATACTTTCTATATATATATAAAATATCTTAATTATATTCCAAACAATTCTGAATAGTAGGGTAAATCATTCTCTGAGATGTTTTATTTTTTAATTTTTGAAATATTCGGTATAACACAATCTCGCCTAAAGCAACTGTTTTTCAGTTATGCCTATTATAAGATTCTTATTTTGTAAATAAGAATACAGTTTGCCGAAACTTTGTTTATTAAATTTTCATAGCAGTGTGTGCCACAGATTAGAAATTTTCAAAGTAGCATGAATAATATTTTTTTTTATGACAAAACAGCAAAGTTTGATAATAAAAATTTCCACTACAGTAACGTTCGAAAGATTGAACAATATTATTGCCTTATTTCTTTTCTCCTGCGGGAGAAAAATAGCAGATTTTCTATTGGCAAAAATGGTAAGAAAATAATAATTTGCACTTTCATTTCAAAACACAAAGAAAGAACATTGTGAATTCACCCAATGAAAAAGAAAATATTACATATTTTTCTTCTGTTATTATCTGTTCTTTTCTTGTAGTAGAAAGATGAAATTACTACACAAATTTCTTTTGTCAATACAAGAGTGCAAAAATCTATAAATTGATTACATTATAACTAATAGAGAATTCATGCCAGAAAAAATATTTATGTAAGAGTTCTATAACATCAGCAGATATAACGACATTTTCTTCTAGTTTAGATACGTGACATTATTGAAGTTGTTAAACTTTTGCTACTATTTTACACTAAACTGCATGAGCATGTTCCTGAAGTGAATTGCCTGCAAATTAAATAGGTCTATAACCCTCTACCCCAATCCAAAAATAAATGATTATGTAACAATATGCACCTTTACTCTTCGACAGATCTTTGATACTCTTCATTACTCTTCGATAGATCCTCTTCGACACCTGTCCCACCCAGGGGTTTACAAAATCCAATGTACATGTAACCTACCCTACATAGGGTGAAACAGAAATCAGAAAAGACAAACATAAACGACTCATTAAATACCCCCATTATGGAAAAACAGGCCTATCAGACCACGCACTCGAAATATACCATAGAATTGACTGGAAAGGCACCAAGTTTCTACACCACACCAAAACCTGGTTTAAGAGAAAAGTTAAAGAAGTCTGTGAAATGCGAAAACACAATCCAAACCAGAACAAAACTGACGGACTAATCATTCCAAGAATGTGGAGGACCCATCTGCAACCAGAACCATCCCAGAAGGAAATCTCAATATGAGCAGACTTTAGAAATGTTTAATGTAGTTTAATTTATTTTTATATTTACTTTTTTAAATTTTATTTTATTTATTATTATTGTTTTAATATTTTTTTTTTCTTTTCCCACTAGAGATCACGCCAGATAAAAGATTAATAAGCAGCTTAGATTCATTTTACCTTTGTAAAGTGCAGTAGCATTTAACTTGTTTCTTATACATGTGTATTTTTCTGATGATAACCTCAATTTGGAGGTCGAAATGTCATATGTTACTTTCCTAATATTAAGTAAAGTAATTATTTTAACATGTGTTGTGTTTCCATAAATTCTTAACCATGAATGTTGACCACTGTGTAACCTTAAAAGAAAGAATATTTATGTTGGGTGTTAGTAATGACTAGTTTTTATCCCGAGCAGAAATGCAGCAAGTACTTACATTTATTTTTAGACTTGACCTTTTCTCCATGTTTGCCCAGAACGTTTCTATATACCTGATGGGATTTCTTTTCTATTCTGCTGTTTAGGTATCCAACAGTGACCATATTTTCCATTTTCTTTATATCGGCTCATGGTTTAATGACATGAAAAATTTCTAATAATAAAAATGATAAAAAATAAAGTTTAAAAAAAGTAAATATAAAAATAAATTAAACGGAACTACATTAAACATTTCTAAACTTCTGTGTGACTGTCGGCACAAATAATAATTATTACATGACACCTCCAAGGAGTCCAAAGATCCATCTACTCTACAGTTCTGTTTCCACTACAGCAAACCACTACTACCATCATCACCTACACCAGCATCAGCTACTGTCCACAACAACCACCACCATTAGTCTTTTTGTCTGTAAATAATGTGTTCTGAAAGGCCAATTTGTTTGTATGCGGGATGAAAAACCCAGTTTCTGGGAGAAAAACCCTGCTACCTCCATATCAGATTGGCTAACTCACCTTCAGCTGAAAAAACCCATATAAATATTCCTCTTGTCATGATGAGAATCAAACTTAGGCCTTTTCTAATCAAAGGGAGCAACCTACCTTTGTTCTTCTAATTGTGTTATGGAGGTGCTTAAGAAACCTCATTAATGAGTCCCATTTTGAATACTGTCCACATAATTCACATAATTGGATTTGTATAAGAGGGATGGCCTACACCTGTGTTTAGCATCAGGAATCTCTAGAAAAACTAATAACTGGTATGAGACCTAACACAGAGTCAGGGAAACTAAATTATAAAGGGAGGAATGGTGTGAATGTGAGTGTAAGAATGTTAAATAATTGTGTTAATGACTGGAATCGGCTTTGTCATGGAAATGTTGACGAGGCGAGAATGATTTCAGGTTTGTGTTCGTCCAGTTCGGACCCATCATGTGTGTAAAGATGTCTACATGTGTAAGACATTAGAGAAGAATAGAGATCTGCAAGTTGTCCAACTGTGTCAGGCAGACTGCAAACAAGAGTATACAAAAGAACATTCAGGTAGATTACATGAATGCTAGCAGTATCAGAAACAAAGGGGTAGAGTTTGTTGCCTTAGTCAATATGTTGTGACCTCAGATTGTAGGTATTAGTGAGACTTGGCTATCAGAATCAGACCTACTAACTGGTATCGAGTGTCAGTATTTTTCGGAAGGAGGAGAGAAGGGGGCATGCCGCTAATGATATCGGATGACTTAAATCCAGTTAGGGTTGAGACTTATGAATGTAGTACTAATACTACTAACAATATTTCATGTGGCAGTGAGTTTGACACCATCTGGTGTTAGGTGGAATCTAACAAGACAAATTACATAGTGGGGGGTTGTTACAGACCAGGTGGATCGTTTGCTAGTGATGAAGAAATGCATCACCAAATAGAAAAGATGAGCGCGAATAGAGTAATCATAATGGGAGACTTTAATTATCCAAATGTTGATTGTGCTGTTGCGGGACAACTTCCTCAAGCAGCATGTGATAGAAGGAACTCGAGGTCAAAGAGTGTTAGATTTGATTATGGTGTCAGAGGGCGTATCAGTTAAAGATGAAACTATTCTGCCTTAGTTGGTGACGGTGATCATGCGGTACTCATTTCGGAAGTGAACATTCATAAAACTCAAAAGTTTTATGAATGTTCCAACCTGGTGAACACAACATTTAGCCATCAACCTGGTGAACCCAACATTTAGCTCACTGTTATCTCTTCACTTGATGAAGAAACGCAGTTGTGTGAGGCCAAGGTATTAGAGCTATTGCACAAATTAAATAAGAATTCAGCAATAGGGAGTGATGGAATATCAGCACTTGTGCTAAAAGAGTGTTCAGCTGAACTGGCCATTCCTTCGACCAGGATATTTAATATGAGTCTCAAAACAGGGAAGATTCCACAGGAATGGAAGGAATGCATGGTAATTCCATTACACAAGGGCAGTGCAAAGACCAATGTATCCAACTATTGACCAATTAATATCTCAGAAGTGGTGGTGAAAATTGTGGAAAAATTGGTTAGGGCCCGCATTCAGAAATGGGTTGACAGTGAATCTCTATTTTGCCATGAATAACATGGGTTTAGTAAGGGACTATCATGTTTTAGCAACTTGCTCACATTCTATAACAATATTACTATTGAACTAGACAAGAGGAATTGATACACCATGATACTTTTGGATTTTGCTAAGGCTTTTGACAGAATATAGCATGGAAGACTGTTGCATAAATTGGAGAATATGGGTTTGGGTTATAGAATATTAGCATGGATAAGAGGATGGCTGGCTGACTGACTGACAGATATCAAAAAGTGGGATAACAGGGATCTCTGTCTGCAAGGTATAAGGAAGAAGGCCTATGCAGCTATGCAGGCCCTCTATAAAAAGCATAGAGGGCAATGTGCCAAAACCATCTTTGACGGGGCTTCCCCCTCCACCTCTAGCAGACTTACATGATGATTTTGTCAAATTCTGGAGTACAGTCTTTTCTGCTCCACCTACACATTTCCCTGATTATGATGACCGACCTACAATAATGAGGTCCATTCCTGCCCTTCAAATATACCAGCCTGTCTCCATCCAGGAGATTAAAGAAGCTCTTCCATCCAATTTCTCTGCCTCTGGACCTGATGGCTTTCCTGCATCTAGGCTTCAGAAGGTGCCGTTGAAGATTCTTCAAGACTTAGTGGACATTCTCCTTTCCAGTAAAGTAATACCACCATACTTACGTGCTTCAACAACTGTCTTCATTCTGAAGAAAGAAACTTCAAGCTGTGCATCAGACTTTAGACCTATTACCATCTCCCCTGTGTTACTTAGACTCTATCATAAAATATTAGTTAAATGACTTCAGCAACATATACAGCATGATTATAGACAGAGAGCTTTGGTCCCTTCAAATGGCTATGCCGAGAATATATATCTTCTTTCTTCTCTTCTCTCTGATTCCTGACGCCACCTTAAGCCTCTATATATGGCATCGCTGGACCTCCAAAAGGCCTTTGATAGCGTCTCCCTTCCTGCTCTCCTTCGAGCGCTGTCTATTGCTGGATGTCCAGAACCTTTTCTTTCCTATGTTATGGAGCTATACTTGGGTAGCTCCATCACTATCACTACAGGGTCACGTGCAACTTCTATTCCTGCAGTGCGGGGTGATTCTTTATCTCCTCCTTTACTTTAACTGCATCATAGATGAGTTCTTCATTCTCTTCCTAGCCATATAGGCTACTCTCTAGGTGCTTCTTCTTTAATGCTATGGCCTTTGCGGATGATCTTATTCTCGTAGCCTTTGCAGGACTCCTTGACCGGGCAGTTGACTTCTTCTCTATTCGAGGCCTTTCTATTAATGTAGAGAAGTCCTGCTCTTTAGCTCTTGTCTCCTCTGGTCGTGACAAGAAGCTTAAGGTCGAGACTATAGAGTTTTCCCTGCATGGGAGGCTGTTGCATGATTTGACCATCCTTTGAGAGTGGAGGTACCTCGGTATGATGTTCACCCCAAAAGGAAGGTCTTTTGTCCTTTCTATCCTAGAAGCTGGGATCGCTTCTTTGAGGAAAGCTCCTCTCAAGCCCCAGCAAAGACTGTTTCTCCTTTCCTACTATCTCCTACCTCGCTTTTACCACAAGTTGGTGCTTGGTAGAACATATATCTTGGTACTGTCCCGAATGAACAGGGCTATCCGTTCAGCTGTGAGATCATGGTGCCGACTACCGCCTGACACTCCTATTGCATATTTCCATGCGAGGGTGAAGGATGGTGGGATTGGAGTTCCATCACTTAGATGGCTGATCCCATGCCTGCAGCTATCAAGAATCATGCAGTTAGAACTATATTCTTCCCCCATCTGCAGAGAGGCTTTCTATAGCTCATTAATACAAGAAGACTTTAGTAGTGGGGGCTAAAGGCTGGTCCCATTATCAGGGTACTTTAATCGAGTCAGCACCCGCAGAAGACGAGATGGACATCTCTGTTGCACTGTTCTGTAGATGGTGCTCCTTTAAAAGAGTCATATCTGTGCCTCCCCTGCATGATTGGGTAAGGGATGGCACCAGACTCCTCCCTGGGTTCGAGTATATTGACCTTATCAGGACGAGGATCAATGCCCTGCCTAATCGAGCCCGCACAGCTCAATGGGGTAGTGACGACTCCAACTGTAGGGCTGGCTGCCACTACAGTGAGACATTGTCTCATATAGCCCAGTGTTACTTCCGCACCCATGGGGTCCGCATGAGGAGGCATGATGTCGTGGTCTCCATTCTGAACAACCGCTTTAAGAACAAAGGTTGGGAGACTGCGGTGGAACCACATTATAGGACCTCTGCAGGTTTGCGTAAGTTAGACTTAGTGATTAAAAGAGGTAGTGATGTTTGGGTAGTTGATGCCCAGATGGTGGGAATAGGGTGCCCACTAGCCTATAGCCATAATAATAAAGTGAATTATTATAAAAATAACTCGGATCTAGTTAGTAAGATACAAGAGGAGCATGGGACAACTCTGAGGTTTACCGGCGCCACCATCTCTTTACATGGCATATGTAGTGCAGATAGTTATAAAGATTAAAACAGCTTGGGCTTACACAAAAGGATATAAAAGTTCTTTCCTTGAGGACTCTACAGGGCACACTGATGGCATGCTGTTGCCACCAGAGAATGACTACTATGATAACTCGAACAGGCATAGGGTGAAACACTTGTAAAGGCTTAGGCCTGTATCAAGTCTGGACGAAATGTCTGGACGTGATGTAAGTGTAGTACTGCCCATAAACAGTACAAAGATTAATAAAAAAACAAATAAATAAATAACAAGTGGTGTACCACAAGGATCAGTGCTTGGTCCACTGTTATTCAATCTGTACATTAATGATATTGGGAAGGATTTGACAAGCGACATACAGTTATTTGCTGATGATGCAAAGATAGGTAGGGTAATCAGGAATGCTGCCAATATGCATTCTTTGCAGAATGATTTGAATAGGCTGGAATTGTGGGCATGGGAAAATCGCAATTCAGTTCAATGTCAGTAAATGTAGAGTCATTCACTTCAACATGATTAGATATCCAATGTCATATTATATTGGTGGGATTAGACTAGAAGAAACTGATGAGGCTAGTAACCTTGGAATGATAATAGATAGGAAGTTGAAATTCAGGGGCCATGCAGCAAAGATTGCAAATACAACTCAAAAGATAATTGCAATGCTGAAATGAACATTCACATGTAAAGATAAGAATGTTATTTTGCATCTTTTCAAAGCCTTGATAAGACCTCACTTGGACTACTGTGCACAGGTCTAGTCTCCTGGTTTCTGTTGTGATTCTGATATATGAGAGAGTACAAAGGAGAGTGTTAAAAATTACATCAGTATTGCAGAATACTAATTATGAAGACAGATTGAGAATTTGTAGACCGCAGACACTAGCAAACAGGAGAAAGAGTTGGGTGATATGATTGAGATTTACAAACTTCTGAAAGGGTCATACAGGATTTCAATTGATGGAATTTTTCAATTTATTGAGGGTGGGGAAAGGACGAGAGGCATCCCTGGAAGCTGAGAACGAAGGCAGCCACAAAGGTTGTGAGTACTAGAATTTTCTCTCAGAGGGTGGTGCGTGGTTGGACTGGATTTCCTTTGGATGTTATGAGTGTAAGCAATGTGAATGAGTTCAAGAATAAGTATGATAGCTGGTGTGTTTAGTATGTGGTCTCCCTTGATGAGTCTCTGACTCCCTGGAGGTTTCTCTTAATAGTAATAATAATTCTGTCTGAATTTTTTCCAATCCAGAAGTTTATGTTCTTGTTTAGTATTGAATGCAATTATTCGTATACCTTATTTGCTTTATCATTATTGCCTGAATTCAATATCCTGTACTTATTATTTAATAGGATTTCACGTGTTTTTGTTTTCTTTGTCTCAGTAATGCCAATTATGTCCATGTGGTACTTTTCCAGTTCTTCAGCAAGTTTAACTCATTATTTTGTTGGTTCCCAACTTCATTCTTCTGACAATGAGTTCATTTTTTTCTTCTTTTTCTTTTAGATGTTCAGTTGGAGTTTGTTCCCATAGCTGACATAACAAACTTTTACTATTTACTCCCTATTTCCTGACCTATTGTTTACCAGCCAATTCCCAGCCGGAATGAAATCTCATGTTGTACCATCATGTGTATTTGGTGTAAACCAATAGAGAGTTTAACTTGGTCAGTTAAGTTCCAAATTCCTAGCCCATCCTTGTTTGTTCATTACCCAGTGGATTGCTGATAATGGGGTTCACCACGTTAAGATGAGGATTGAACATAAGGTCAGAAGCACCCAGTCAGTTCTGTGCCATCTGTAATAGCAGTGTGAAGCTCTCCTCACAGTTATCTGACTTTGACTCTTAAGCGACCCAACATTTATCATTTCCTATTTTGCCATTATCTTTTTAAAAAATAATTTTTATTGTTATAAAATATCATTTGAAAGATACTTTCGGTATGCAAGAAACATTTTGACTTCCAGTTTATAAGTCGTGAATTAAAATGAAATAGTTTGTGGATATTAATTTTTTTTCTGATATTTGATCTTGTTTAGTAGTTTTAAGATTTTTAATAGGTATTGTTTTCATTTTTTTCATGAAATTGACAAAATATAGGATCATTAATGTTTATTTAAATATTATCAACAAGTGATATATGGTCATTGATACTTTGATTTTCATTTTATATCCACCAAATTTTGGTCATCTGGAATTATCTGCTTTCTAGGAAAATTATTCTTTATAGTTATGTAGTTATGTTTGTTATTTAAAACAGTTCTAATAAGATATTTGTTTATTTTTTAGACCAGAGCATAATCCCTTCTACAGTAATATTGATTCCATGCCTGATATTCGGCCACGCAGAAAATCGATACCTCTTGTCAGTGAGTTGGTAAGTAAATTAACTACATGTAGATGTATCGTTTTGAGTATTGAATACAAAATTAATGACGGAAAACTCGCTTAAAAATTTTTTTTAATAGTATAATTTTCACCCGTGTGTCACAGACATCTTCAGTACATTTTAAGCTCAAACAATAACTGACAATTCCAAAAAGCACCACATAAGTAGTTAGTGTAAGATAACTAAAAAGGTCAATAAAATTTCCTAAAAAACTATGTATACAATAAAAAGTTAGAAAAGATTAGCTGATTTGTAAAGTACTATTTCCCATAAAGGGGATAGACGTAAACCATCGGATCTGATTAAATTAGGAGAGTGGAGTAAAGTTTCACATGTTTCTTTATAAAGCCGTTCCATGAGGAACAGACTTTTGTGAAGGTCTCTTGTCTTTTTCCAATGAACTCTATGTCTGGTTAAGATGGCATGTTCTGCAAGTCCAGACTGTTCAGGTTTAAGGTACTGTATATAAGACTCGTGTTCTTCTTGTCGAATAGAGGCAGATCTTCCTGTTTGTTCTAAATATGATAATCTACAAGAGCAAGGAATCTGGTAGACACCTGGATAATTAAGATGTGGAAGCTTGTCCTTAGGAGAAGTGTGAAAGGTGGAGATTTTTCTGACTGGGAAAGGCAACAAAAATATTCAGTTGTTTTAAAACTTTTGCAATATGTTCACTAATGCTGTGTACATAAAGGATAGGAATGCGCGTTATTTCTTCTGTATTTGAAGAGGAAGACATATTAAAATGACTCAAAGCTCTTTTGATGAAGGAATTCTTGTATCCATTAGATAGAAAGGAAGAAGTAATATATTGCAGTTCTTTCTGTAATAGATCATCTGGAGAACAAAAGGAGTGGGCCCGATGAACCTGTGTTTTAATAGTTCCTGCCTTTTGACTGGGATGGTGATGAGATTCAGCATGGATATAATGACCAGTATAAGTCTTCTTTCTATGAACTGAGAAATGTAGGTTACCATCTGGTTGGCAAAGAATTATAAGATCTAAAAAGGCTAACTACTTATTTGATTCTATTTCTAGGGTAAACTGGATTCATGGATGAAGTGCATTTAACTTAGTGAGAAACTGTTGAAGTTCATCAGAAGAGCCATTCCAAATAGCAAAAATGTCACAGACACATCTGAACCAATGAGTAGGTCTGGGAAAAATGTTGTCAAAGATACGTTTTTCAAAACGTTTTCCTAGACCCAGTAATAATGTTATTGATACAGATCAAGTAGTGATCAATGTTTCTGGAGGTCCTCTAACAGACAGTGAACATTTTGTTTTTTTTTGAAAGGTTATGATTTCACCGTTGCTCCTAATAAGGTTCCCCTTATGGATTTTTTTGACAACATAGACTGAGGTATTCGATCCGTATCCCAAAAAACAGCCAACGGGGTTATGTTTTTAATATGCGAAAATTCTCTTTGATGCCAAGCCTCCTCGTCCTAATCTTTCTTACTCTGAATTTAAAGAATTGAAATCACTGAAGAATAAAAAAAATTAATTATTACGAAATCTGATAAAGGGAAGGCTGTAGTTATGCAAGATAGGAAGGAATATGAGAGAAAAATGTCTCTATTACTCCACGACTATTCAACTTATAGGCTTCTTACATCGGATCCTAAATTTCTGATCTTCATTTGGACGTTTCTGATATCACGATCAGTTTAGATGTTGTTTCTTTATTTACAAATGTTGCTTTATCTGAAAGTATTGAATTACTGCAACAGGAATTTCCTTCAGACATTGTAAAAATATTTGATTTTGTAATACATTCTGGCTATTTTTCCTTTAAAAATAAGTTGTATCAACAAATTGAAGGAACAGCAATGGGCAATCCCCTTTCTTCTGCTATATCCAACTTCTTTATTATTATTATTATTATTACGGGCAACTCCAGGGAGTCGACAGACTCATCGAGGGAGGCCCTAACATCATGTCAAGAACAACTATTCAACATTCACACAGTATCTATCATACCTCGCCTTGAACTCATTCACAGTCATGGCACCCACAACAGACTTTGGCAGCTTATTCCACTCATTCACCACTCTCCAACTAAAAAACCTAGCTCTAACACCCTTGCTAACCACATTCTTGCCCAGCTTCCATGTATGGCCCCTAGTCCTCCCACCACCAGTCCTATTCTCAAAAATATCTTCTGAATTAATCTTATAGGAACCCTTCAGTAATTTGAATGTCTCAATCATATCAACCCTTTTCTGCCTAACAACCAATTTCTGGAACCCCCAAATCTTCAACCTGTTTTCATAAGGTTCATTCCATAGACCTGCTATCATCTTGATCACTCGTCTCTGGATCCTCCCCACCAAGAATCTCCTCTCCTCTTCCCATCAAGAAGAAACCCTGGCACTCATATCTGGGCACAGTAGTCTAGATGAGGTCTTATCAAGGCTTGATACAGAGGAACAATAACTTGTTTGTCTCTGATTGTTAAAGTATTTTTCAGCAACCAAGTGATTTGATGAGCTGATTTAGACACTTTTGCAATGTGCCCCCCTAAACTTCAACTCCCTACCCACCAACACTCCCAAATCCCTGGCCTCATCAATCTCCTGGAGTATGGTTCCACCAATGTGGTGTGGTATACTGCTGCTAATCTTTTCACCCCAAAATGCATAACCTTACACTTTGCCACATTAAATTGACATCCATTTTCCTTAGCCCAGTCCTCCAAACTATCCAAATCATCTTGCAAAATTTTGACATCCTGTGCACTCACTATTGCTTTACCCAACTTTGCATCATCAGCAAGTAAGTTAACACTTCTTCTCAGATCCTTTCCTATATCGTTAACGAACAAATTGAAAAGTAGTGGTGCAAGAACAGAACCCTGCGGCACCACTAGTCACAGGCTGTCTTTTGGACTCTACACCTGAATAAACCACTCTGATATCTCTCCATCAACCACCATCCTATCCATCTCACCACCCCTGTATCCATCCCCATATACTGCAGTTTACTGATTAGAATTCCATGTGGTATCCTGTCAAAGGCCTTAGCAAGGTCCTGTAGAATTATCTGAAAACCCATTACCCTTATAGTTCAGCTGTCACTATGTTATAAAACGTGAGCAAGTTACTGAGGCATGATCTACCCTTCACAAAACCATGTTGTCCCCCCATACAGTATCCCATTTTTATCTATCCAATCCTGTATTTTTCTCTTGACTAATTTCTCCAAGACCTTGACAACGATTCCTGTATGCTAATTGGTTGGTAATTTACAACAGGATGGAACATTTTTTGGAACTTTATGGAACATTTTAAACAACATATCTTTGACAACATTTCTCCCAGACCTACTCATTGGTTCAGATATGTCAATGACATTTTTGCTATATGAAATGGCTCTTCTGATGAACTTCAACAGTTTCTCTCTAAGTTAAATGCACTTCATTCAAGGATCCAGTTTACCCTAGAAGTAGAATCAAATAAGCAGTTAGCCTTTTTAGATCTTATAATTCTTTGCCAACCAGATGGTAACCTACATTTCTCAGTCTATAGAAAGAAGACTGATACAGGCCATTATATCCATGCCGAATCTCATCACGATCCCTGTCAAAAGGCAGGAACTATTAAAACACTGATTCATCGAGCCCACTCCTTTTGTTCTTCAGACGATCTATTACAGAAAGAACTGCAATATATTACTTCTTTCTTTCTATCTAATGGATACAAGAATTCCTTCATCAAAAGAGCTTTGAGTCATTTTAATATGTCTTCCTCTTCAAATACAGAAGAAATAACATCCACTCATATCTCTTATGTACACGGCATTAGTGAATTTATAGCAAAAGTTTTAAAACCACTGAATATTTTTGTTGCCTTTCGACCAGTCAGAAAAATCTCCACCTTTCACACTTCTCCTAAGGACAAGCTTCCACATCTTAATTATCCAGGTGTCTACCAGATTCCTTGCTCTTGTAGATTATCATATTTAGAACAAACAGGAAGATCTGCCTCTATTCGACAAGAAGAACACGAGTCTTATATACAGTACCTTAAACCTGAACAGTCTGGACTTGCAGAACATGCCATCTTAACCAGACATAGAGTTCATTGGAAAAAGACTAGTCCTTCACACAAGTCGGCTTCTCATAGAATGGCTTTATATAGAAACATGTGAAACTTGACCCCACTCTCCTAACTTAAACAGATCCGATGGTTTACGTCTATCCCCTTTATGGGAAATAGTACTTTACAAATCACCTAATCTTTCCTAACTTTTTATTGTATATATAGTTTTTTAGGAAATTTTATTGGCCTTTTTAGTTATCTTACTCTAGCTACTTATGTGTTGCTTTTTGGAATTGTCAGTTATTGTTTAATTTTTGCTTAAAATGTACTGAAGATGCCTGTGACACAGGCAGAAATTATACTATTAAAAAATCTTTTTACGCGAGTTTTCCATCATTAATTTTGTATTTATATGTCTACTTACGATATTCCCTTATTAAGAGTTTTGAGTATTTTTGATAGATTTTTAACTGATAATTCTTAAAATAAAAATTTGTATAAGATATATTCTTATTGATACAAAGCCCACTCAAAATTCTACCATTGTTGAGTAATGATTATTATTATTTTATGACACCTCCAAGGAGTCCAAAGACTCATTGAAGGAGGGCACCTACTCTACAACTCTTTCTCCACCACTTCCATCTCTCACCATCATCTACATCAACGTCATCTACTGCCTACCACCACCACCAGTATTTTTTTTTTTTTTTTTTGTCTGTAAATTGCATGTGTCTTGAAAGCAGATTTGTCTGTATGCGAGGTGAAAAAAACCGAGTTTCCAGGAGGAAAAAACCATTCTACCTCCATATGAGATTGGCTAACTCACCTTCAATTGAAAAAACCCATATAAAGATTCCTTCCATCACAATGACAATCAAACTTTGGCATTTTCCAGTCAAAGGGTGCAACATACTGTTATCCTTCCCATTTGTGCTACGGAGGTGCTGGTAATTACTGAGTGAAGTGAACCCAAAAAATGATCTGTTTGAATACAGCAATAGAAAATTGATTTCATTAGGCCAGAGACATTTAGAACCAGTGTAGTACAAAAGCCATTACAAGAATGAAGAGAAGTAAGACGAACGGAGTGGAATAAATTGGAAATGTGAATAAATACAAATTTGTAATGGGAGCAATTAAACCTATTTAATTAAGTATGCATTTAAAATATATATTTATATATACAATTAACACTATAGATTGGTTAATTCATATTTGGGGGAGGAGATTCTTCCTTAATAAATACTAAATGAACAATAAGAATTTACTTCTGATTGCAAGTGCTGCATATGAGTGTATCCCCTTCAAATGAACAATATTAAGAATAACAAACATGTTGTTTGGTGAGGTCCAAATTATTTACTCTTTCATCAACTTATGTTTAATATTCACTTTGAGGTATTTTAGATTAAAGATGGAAAACATGGCTTTACCTTATAATTGAGGAAAAATGAAATGAGGATGAGGGAGTGTCATTAAATCATTGGAAATATAGAGTAAATGGGAATGAATGATACATGTCCTCCCTGAAAAGTGGGAATTGCTTCATGAGAAATTGAGACTTTGTAGTATTTAACACTATGCATTGGTTAATTAATTCATATTTAAAGGGAAAAAATGGAATTCTCCATTTTAAGTACAGTTGTTGTTAGGCTTAATTTATATTTAATATCTCATCTGACAGAAATGGTCAACACATGCATAGTGAACATCTCCCAATTTAGGAAAATGAGATGTGCCAAAAGTGGCCACTCAGTGTATGTGCATTTAGAAAATTATATTTGAAGTTCTGCTTCTCTCTTCTAATTTCTAGAAAATATACTATCACCTCACTTCAGTATATTCTGACTCACCTTTTGCATCTGCATCAGTATCTTACTCCCCAAAATCACATGGCTTCAAATACCACTCAAGAGATATTTGCATTAAGTCAGTAGTTAGAATTGAAGGAGGTAGCAGAAGACAGTTTGTTAAATGAAGTAGGAGACGAATTTCATCACCCAATGTGACCACTGCCCTACTTATTAAGAGGCCTGAAGTGGCTTGAAAAAGTTTCATGTTTGGTCTCTAGATTAGGGTTTATGTAAAAAAAAAAATTAAAAAAAAAATATATATATACATTGATAAAAATAGGGAAAAAAAAACCTTAGCCCATACACAGGTACATACAGAATGTACTATAAGTTTCCAAATAATCTTTTGTGGATTGAGCAACATTAAATAAAAAAAAAAAGTTGGAGACAAGGGGAAACATTGTTCTCACTGTTATTCATCATCTATATGGATTACATTATGAAGGAAAGTGGCATTATACCTGATATAAAAGTTAGAGATATTCATCTCAGCTCTTTACTTTATGCAGATGAAAGAAACCCTGACTTTTAAGAGATATTTGAGTTGTAAGTCAGCACTTAGAATTGAATGAGATAGAGGATAGGTGATGAGATAGTTGCTTTGATGTTAAATCAAGTGTGAGACAAAAGTGCACATTGTCTCCACTGCTATTCATCATCTATATGGATCACATTATGAAGGGAAAGTGGCATTAAACCTGATATCAAAATTGGAGATGTTCAACTTTGCTCTTTACTTTATGCAGATGATGCTATACTCTTACATCCAGCACAACTTTTTGGGATTCCCTAACTAAATTGAGTAACTTCTGTAATAAATTTGGGATGGAAATTGGCAATAAAATGACAAACTGTGGATAGTGGATCAGTTGTAGACAAGTAAAACATATTAGCTCCTAAGCACAAATATGGAAGTAGACAACAAAATTAGAAAACCTGGTATGATAGGAAGTCAGCTGAATAAATCTGAAAGCTGGGTTAGCTATAAAACACTTTATCAAAGACATGGAGACCACACATATGAGAGTTCCAAGAAAGATAAAGAGTGTTAACAGATGGAATTCATGGCAGAATCATATCAAATATGAAGCTATTAGGAAGGAACTTGACATTATTATAAATTGAGGCATGTCAACTGAGTTAATCTATGGTGGTATGGTCACTTCATCAGAATGGAAAAAGGAGCACGAAGAAAATGAAGATTTATGCAGTTAGAAGTGCCTTATAAGATCATAATATAAGATCTGACAATATTGTTATCTTAACAGATAACAGACTTATTTGGAGGTAAATTGTCAATTCACAGTTAATAACAATGTAAATTTTTCATTTCGTTTTATCGTAGTATCATGTATACTCCCTCAGGGTACATCTCAGGAATTTGATGGTCATCTTTCTTCTTTATCTTCAATTGCTCCAACAGAAACTGTCAGGTCAGGCAGATCAAAGCTCTCCATTTCTTTCTATCCTCAGATTCTTTCTTCATGAACACCGCACTGTTCCAGTTCAGGTTTCCTTTTTTCTAAATCTTCTCTTACCTGGTTGCGCCACTTTTTCTGTAGTCTTGGTCTTCTCTCCTCAATTTTAATCTTATAAATTCTGCTTGGTGTTTGTTCTAAATTTATTCTCATTGTATCTCCAAATCACTTTAATCCAGAGTTCTTAAACATTTCTTCAACACTTTCTAGTTTTAAACGCCTTCTGATGTCCATATTTCTGATTCTATCTTTCATTGTTTTTGCCAAATTTGTATGTAAAACTTTTATTTTCATTGCTTGTGTTTCGACTTATGTCTCTTTTTGTTAGTTTCCATGTTTCTGCTGTGCAAGATAAAATGGTAAAAAAAAAGTAACTTCTGTTAATCAGAAGTTTGCCCTTCAGTGGGACTTCACTTTTCCAAAGTAGACTATTTACACTGCTTTTAAAAAAAAAAAAAGTTTGGCCCAATGAAATTTCCATTATCTACTAAAGTTAACTTTCCCCACTAGAAAGTACCTCCCAGATATTTGATGTTTTCACTACTCTTCAAGATTTGCCCATTGAGCCAAACATCATTAAGTTTTACATTTTCTTTACAATTTAAATCCATGCTGTCACTCTTCCTGCTATTAATATGTAACCCATAGTTGTCACCCTATTTCATTTGTCCAATTTCTTCTGAATATGCTGAAATCAGCACATCATCTTCATGCACAGCTTTTTCTCTTATCTTGTCATTAACTGTATTTATGACACTATTCACAACACAGTGAACAGCAATGGAGATAAGACACTTCCTTGTCCCATTCTATCATTCTATTAAAATTTTTGTGATAGAATAATGAAATTGTTGTTTCAATATCCATAGTGTTGTGACATAACTGTGCCCTTTCACTCATGTATGTTGCACTCTCATCACCACATGCTGCCACCGATGCCACTCGCACTAATGCTACAAACTTGACAGTGTTTTGTGCCGTGCATTTCTTAGTCTCATGTATGACAAGTTTACATTGGTGAACATTAGTAAATATTTGTTTATATTCAAATTCCATTGTTCGAAAGTTTTGTGGGCAAGGATGATCAATTTTGATCAAAAGTTTTTTTTATAATTATCAGTGAGCATCCATCATGTCATAAGTGAAGAATAGAAACATTGACTCTGAATGTCACATTTTTAATGAGCAGTGGAATGTGAATTATTTTGTTGTTGAATTAAATAGAAAATTATTGTGCGTATTATGCCCTGAAATTGTAGCAGTGCTAAAAGAATACATTATACATCAAAATCACCAAACTAACCACTCATCAGAGTATCCCTAGCTCACAGGAAAACAACAGTCATACAAATGTCAAGGCATAATACTCATCACAGCAGAATGTTTACCTAAGAAAAAAAAGATGAAAATGAAGCCCAAGTGAAATAAGTTCCTTAGTTGGTCATTTGTTAGTTGAGCAAGGAAAGCCATTTTCCAATGGTGATTTGATTAAATTGTGTATGATTGTAGCAGCGAAATAAATGTATCCAGAGAAAGTAAACTTGTTTAAGTTTATTGAACAAGTCTACCTTTCAGTGGAAACAGTTGCTTGAAGAATTGTGAAAGGATATTGGAAGTACATCAAGGTTTACAAGTAACACAATAAATTTTAAGTCCAATGATTTTGAGTGTTTTTGATGAGTCAATAGATGTATCTGATACTTTGCAATTTGCTAGTGTTCATTTGAGGAATCAATGCTAGTTTGATATGACTGAAGAATTAGTATCTAGCAACAATATACATACAACAACCACAGGCATAAATATTTTTGAACAAGTTGTGAAAACACCGGTTCTGTTTAACTTGGAGAGGAAATGACTGAGATATGTGTTGCAGCTGAGTTGGACAAATTTATGAAGCTTCTGAAAATGTAGGCTGTTTGAAACCTGTGGTTATTGCATAGTTCATCAGCAGGTACTACGGGGAAAATATTTGAATCTGTCATGTATCATGGAACCAGTAGCGTTCAGAGTAAACTGCATTTAGTTTAGTGAGCATAGCCATTATTAGTTCTATGAATTTTTGTCAGAAATAGAAGCTGATATCTTGACTTGCCATACCACACAACAGTATGATGGGTTAGCATTGGTAAAGTTTTGTTGTGATTTTTTGAGCTCAGGACTGAGATTCAATTTTTCTAAATGAGAAAAATTACTCTGTCACTATTCTCAAAAACTTGAATGGCTTTGGAAATTAGTTTTTATTTTTTGCAGACTGGACAATGTATCTCAATGAATTTATTCTTGAATTGCAAGGTAAAACAGCACTTATATGTGAAATTTATACTACACTAAAAGCATTTTGATAACTCACTTGTTTTGAATCACATGTCATATAGAGCTGCTTCATATGCTTCCCATGCTGTAAGAAGTTCGAACAAGATGCAAGACTTCATTCCCAAACGTATTTGCAAAATATATCCTTTCCGACTTCAAAATGCAGTTCTAGCAATATTTTTCTAACCTTGATGCAAGTGCAAAAGAAATAAAGTATCATTCAATATCCATTTAATTGTGCTATTGAGGAGCTTCCACCTAACCCTCAGTTGGAAGTGATTAACCTGCAATGCAGTACAGATTAAAAGACAAATACCAAGAAGGGAATCTAAGTATGCTTTGTAATTCTGTGGCTTTGTCTTTTTGCAAACTAGCTGTTTCTAATTTTGAGATAATTTCTGATGCAAAAATCTAATAACCTGCATTCTTAACGAATTTCTTTGCCCAAAACTAAATGGGCCAAAATTTTTTTCTACTCCTGTTCTCCTTCATTCTTCTCTGACCAGTGGATTAAGATCTCTTAAGATGATTATACTCTTATTTTTGAATAATACCTTTCAATCATTTTTCAAGTAACGTTTTTGTTTCTTCATCTAACTCTTGTGGTGCTGTATATACTTGGATATATACCTATATATGGATAAAAGGTATATACAGGGCAGCCATAATTAAAGGTGTTCAGAGCCTGTAGCAAAAAATGTATTGGACGAAATTCAACTAGACTTGGTGTAAGTATGCTCTGGAACATGGATTTTATATATTTACAAATGATAAAAATAGTACAAAATTCTGCCACCAGTTGCATCCACTATAAGTGTGTGGATTGGGATTAATTAAAAAGTAATGACTAGAAGAGACACAACAAATCAGTTTTCGTGTTTGTATAACTTATAGATATGGTTTAATATGTCATCCTTTCAGATTCTAAGAACTGCATTCTATGAATCACATTTTCTACAGCAGAATGCCTCGCATCTTATTATGTCTTTCAAGGTTGCTAAATATGAACAACCAAAAGTCATTGGGTTTGTGATCAGCCGAATGAGATGGCCATGCTGTGAAGAATGCATGACTAATCACTTTGTATTCTGTAACTTGTTTTTGTAACATTCACTGTAACGGCAATCCAATGTGAGGTGGTGCTTCATCCTGTGTGAATATTCTAAAGTCAAGGCATCTTCACTGTTGAACAACAAAGTTCCACAGCATCACTAGATACCTATCAGCAGACATGGTACAAATCACTGGTCCTGTTGGGTGAGGTGCTTCGAAAAAGTACGGACCACTAATAAACAGTACAGTGAAACCACATCACACTCTGACTTTTAGTGAATGTAAAGTGGTCTGATGGAACATGTGAGGGTTATTTGCAGCCCAAATATGGCAATGATGCGAGTTAAACTGCTGTTCAGAAAAAATTTGCTCGTCACTTCACAAGATCTTCCATGGCCATGCATCATTCACCTTCAGTCGAGATAAGAATGTTAAGGCAAACTGAAGTTGAGCTTCTACAATACCATTAAGCAAAGCTTGATTATGGAAGATCTTGTATGAGAAAAACTTTAGCATTTGACACAGGATTTTCCACACTGTTGAGTATGGCAGTTACCTAGATATTGTCCAAGCACTGCTGGACCCTTGTATGTTACTCATTCCATGTTCCAGGATGGCAATTGCAACTTCATCAATTTGTTGAGGAATAGTCCATTTGCACCTTCCTCCTGGCCTCACTGCTAAAGATCTGCTATTTTCAAATTGTAAAATCATTTTTCTAAGATTTGTTATTGTCATTGGATCCCTTTTCTTCTATCCTTCAAATACCATAATTCTCAAAGCGCATCATTACCACCAGAGGCAATTAAGAAATTGCCTCTGGCTGGAGCCAATCTCTTTGTCTGAACAACTGGCATTTTTCTAAATCGAATTTAGAAAAATGCCAGTTGCTAGCTGTGCCACCAAATTCGTGAATAGGAGATGAATATCCTTCCAAAGAAAAAAACTCAGTAAAACATGGAACCTTTCTCTCTTACTTAATACTAAATCTAGCAACGTAAAACTTCTATACTACATTCGTGGCTATTCAACTCTAGAATACACAGATTCATATTTATGAGCAGTGCATTGGTAAATAGGAATCAGACAAATTATTTAAACAAGAAAACAATTTATTCATAATCAAAGAAAGTACAAAAAGGTTAATACTAAAATTACAAGTTAATTCTCCGGCTCTGTACTTCAATAGCAACTCATGAATACAAACACAATTAAACCTCTTAGGTAAACAATCCTTGTAAAACAACATGTCTACAATATTTCTTTAGTTAATACTTAATCACACACAGAGCAATTCTTCCATTCTAAACAAAGGCAGGCTTAGCTAATACCAACAATATTAAGCACATATCATTTCACCTTAAAGTATGCTTTTTCTGTCATACAACTGAACAAGATAATTCTAAGAATAGCTTAATGCCTAAAGTCCTCAATTATTATTACAAAGAAAACTTCAGACAAATCACTGTCACAATTCTGCCTTTAGTAAAAACAACATAAATAACCTTACTTTGAAATGGTAGTTTAGTCCACCCTCATAGATTCTTGAATTATCTTTCCTCTGACACTTTCTGATCGTGGCTACGCACACGGGAGCTTTTTCTGGGATTTGTGAGATCTCTTCTTACTATTACGAACTTCAGGAACTGAAAATCTGGTAACTACTTTCTTCAAACACAACTCAAATTAGTTGTCCCGTACTTCTGGCATCTATCGGCTGGAACGCAGGACTCCGACCTTTAATCAGGACAGCTTTTCCGAACCGGGACCCAAACAGAACGAAGATGAACTTATTCTGCCACACACACACATCGAATCTGCCTCTCCTTCCGCCTGAAGACGATTAGCAAAACTCCGCTGCCGTGACCCTCGTAACTTACATCGCAACTCCATAACCTGCCTCACCATAACCCTCTCGTGACTGCGTCAGCATAACTCGTAGCCTGTAACCCCTGTGTCGTCGCAGCAACCCCTTTTATCTGGCTCCTTTGACCTTGGGTTCTGCTATGTTTTAATCTCTTGGGTATTTCATGGGTCTGCACCTGCCACCTTTTTCTGTCGTTGTAGTAAAGCGGGGAAACCCCCATACATGTTTGATCTCTTTGTGATTGTAATTGCCCCAGGTCATAAGTTAATAAGATAATCCATCTGGAAATATCTTTGTCAGGAACTTTCTTTTGCCATAAATTATTTCACATTTAACTTTCTTTGTTCTTTTTTACAAAATTTTGGTGGTTACACTATTTAACAATTCACAAAATTTAATTTCTATATTACTAAACATAACAAATTTTGCTGATTGATTACAAGTATATTGAATAGAATTTCGTTTTCCAGTAAAATCGGTATATAAGGTTGTAAAAAAATTCCTTCTATACACAATTTTACATTATTATGACCATGTAGAATATGTCCCTGCAGATTTAAGAAAAGGTAAGTCACAGGCAGACCTACCATTGATCTGCTGTGTTGGAATAATAATACTTTTTTAATGATGATATTATATAGAATAGTATAAAGCAGTATTTGGGAAAAGTGTGCAGTTCAGTTCAAAATGATCAAGGTAGAACAATTTTAACTGAATTATGAAGCACATTTTAGCAAAGTTTATCCAGCATATCCTTACCAAACAGTAACAAGAAAAACGTGTGAAAAACAGGATACCACCAAAAACAGTTGGACTTTTTTATTCTCCAGGTTCAAAAAACTGTTGCATGGTCACAGATTTCACATTGTTGAAGCCATTAAACAAAGTTGGCTGATGATACTTGTAATCCTTGAAAGTGAATTTTTTCCTGACAGTTAACAAAATTGATGGGCAGAATGTGTTTTTACTGAATATTTTTTAAGATGACTAAATACTAATTTAGTAAGGTGCATAAATTTATTTAATAACTCACTCATATCATTCTGATCAATTTTTTATATTTTTCATGTCTTATTTGGTTATTGAATTATTTACGTTATAAATATTGCATATTATTGTCTCATACTTAATTTACTCATTTGATGTTTTTCTCTTTTATTTTTGCTTCCCATTCAAAGGTTCTCAAGGTAGATTTTATAATTATTTTATAATTCATTAACCTCTCTTAAATTACTTTTTTTTTATGTCAAAAAATGGTTATATTGTCATGAAATAGAATTATATAGTGTCAAAAAAATTAATATTTTAATTGAAATATTTTAAATCATTTGTATGATTTTTAAACACTTCTAAATGACATCAAGAACAGATCTACTAAAAAATTTGTTATTTCAAATATTTCAGAAAGTAGTTATCTAGTAAGTAAATTTTTGACAGTTCGACGTTGCTAATAAAATGTGCAAATTTGTATTAAATGTTGTTTTGTCAATTGCTTTTCACATTTTTATTTATTGTTAGAGTACTTTCTACTCCATCTAGCCAGCCTGATTGGATAAGCAGATAGTAACCAATAGGTCATGGAGTTGAATCCCTACTATGACATGAATTCTTGTGAATGTCATTAAGTGAAAGTTGAATTTCTCTGGTCAGTTTGAGTGTATCATAGTGCTTATTGGAGAAATGAAATGACCTGTGTGTGTGTGGTTCTAAAATAGAGTTCCCTTATTTACAATCATTCACATTCATTGTCTTCAGAAAACTACATACACTTCTGATATATCCACAAACAGTAACATCCCCTTCAGAGCACCCAGTCAAGCTCACTAAATAGTATACACTTCACATTTTAGCCAGTATCTCTTTTACTAGACATAAATTTATTCATTTGGCTCTATCATTATTTTCTTATCTATTTCCAAATTTATTTTCTCATGTTCACTACAATTAGATGCAGTATTTGAATCTTACTACTTAAGTATTAATGCACTGATTTCCATAAATTAATAAACAAAGAAAAAAAAATCATAACTCAGGGAGAAAGAAAAACGAAATCTCTGAAAATCAGGTACATTATGTGGAAAGTGACACCTGAGTATGGTTATCATATACAAATGAGTGGTGCTATCAGCAGTATATGCAAATGACCCACTACATAAAAGAGGTCATTTTGATATGGTTTTCAATTTTGCGTCTAGAGTGAGAAAAAGATAGCAAAATTGTTGGATGTGTCTGCAAGACAATTTAACTGATGAATTCAGGTGGTGAGCCATTTAAGACTAGAGACTGGCCAAAGTCAGAGGTAGCTGGATGGTTGCATGTAAGTCGTTCATGATTCACAAACAGTTGAATCAATTCCAATTTTCAGAAACAGCATCCTGGAGATAGTGAAGGAAGATCACAGGCCACAACTGAAGTAGGACTGATATCTGATTATCTGCTCATCGAAACTAAAGTGCTGTCCTGAATCAATTGTAGTCTTACTTCCCATCAGGTAAGGAACATTGGTATCTGCTTCCACTGTGTGCAGAAGACTTCAAGAAGATGATCTGTATGCCAACCGATGGGCATTCCACGAGCCCTGTATATCTTCATGTCACAGGAAAGAACATTGGATTATTGGCCAGTCTCTGCATCAGTAGGACCTAAGATTAATGGGGAGCAGTATTGTCGATTACAAACAATGTCCTAATTTGCTATACAAAAACAATGCCAGTTATTTATTAATTTTAAGAATCTGTGATGTAAATATTCTCCCATATTTCCAAAGCTCTGTGTTTATGCCATCTAATCCAGTTGATTTCCTATTTTTTGATACCTTTATTTCTTCTTTTAGCTCTTCCAGTTTTATTGGTTCTTTGCCGATTTCTTCATTGTTTTCTGTTATTAAATTTGGGTCACACCATAAATTTTTATAATGTTCTATCCATTGTTTCTCTTGTACTTAAAATTAATAAATAACTGGCATTGTTAAAAACAATGCCAGTTATTAATTTTAAGAATATGTTATGTAAATATTCTCTACCATATTTCCAAAGCTCTGTGTTTATGCCTAATCCAGTTGATTTCCTATTTTTTGATACCTTCATTGCTTATTTTAGTTCTTCCAGTTTTATTGGTTCTATATCATTGCTGATTTCTTCATTACTATTTTCTGTTATTAAATTTGGGTCACACCAGAAATTCTTATAATGTTCTATCCATTGTTTCTCTTGCACACTGCTCAAAACATTTTAATTAGACGATATTTTAGTTTTTATCAGATAATTATAAATTTCTGCAAATAATTATAACTATTGGGTACTTTATACATGAATAAATATTTCTTACTTATGAGTAGTGTGTAATTGATGAGATATTGTTTAAATAAATGATATTTATTGCAAATTTAACAAATTATACATTTTAGCATGAAATAATTTTAACAAGAATAGCCAAAAACGCTTTTGTTAATTTTTAATAGGATGTATGGTCTCCATTAAAAGCCAAACAGTGGTACATCTTGATTGCATGGACCAGATAAGATGATCAAACAGTTCTTGAGGGATATTTCCCCACTTTTCTGTGAGAGCAATTTCAAGCTCTTGAAGCAATCGTGTTGGCACAAGTCGAGCGAGAACTCGCTTACCTAACGCATCCCAGGCATTTTCGATTGGATTACAATCCAGTGAACAGGATTGTAATCCTGTTCACCGGAATGACAGGACTGGCAGGCCAGTCCATTCATTCAATACCTTCTTCCTCAAACCACTCATACCAAATTTGCACTGTGCAGATGAGTATTGTCATCCATAAAAATGAATTCTTGGCTAATTGCAGCAACATATGGATGAACTATAGGTTCCAAAATCTCAAGGCAATACCTTAGGGCTGATATCTATTTTATCTGAAGTAGAGATCAGTATGACCACTTATACTTATTCTATCCCATACCATCAAACTGCCACCTTGATGTTGGGGTCTTTCATGAACAAACTGGATTATTTCTTGTTCCAATTTCATGTCATATCCAGATACTTCGGCTATCTTGTTGCAGACTGAACCTGGACTCGTCACTAAAAAGTGCATGAGCCCAATCCTCATTTGTCCAATTGCAGTGTTCCTGTGCCCAAATTCTTCGTGTTCTTTTGTGATTTGCAGTAAGTGGAATGCAAACTATTGGTCTTCGAGCATATAAATCTGTGGTATGAAGATGATTGCACACATTTCCCTTCTACAGAGAGCAATTTCAAAGTCGTGAAATTACTTGGAGATACATGACATGCTTGAGCGACAACTTGCTGCGTTTGTTCAGCTTCTAATCGACAAATGGCTCTCCAAGTCATGGATTCCAGATATCATGTTGCTCTGCCATTTTTTAACAAAATAATGGATGGTAAGCGACACAAGTTTACAATTGAAGTGATAATTATGCACTGTGAAAGTGAGCGCAACAAGATAAGCTTTTATAGCCCCCCCCCCACACACAAACATGCTAGTACAGCTAAGACACGTTTCGAGAAGTCTTAATATGATTTTGTACGCAGTTGTGTGTTCTACACTGTTGTATATAAAGAATATTTTAAAATAAATGTGCTACATTTGTAAATTATTTTTATAACTTTATAATTTACAAGAAAACCAAAATATCCCCTAATTGTTTTGAGCAGTATATTATGTTGATTTGTGCTGTATCTCTTGCTTTGTTGTTTAATTTCCTTAATATTTTGTAGGTTATGTCTTCTTCTATTTTATTAATAATCTGTCCCAAGAATCCTGGTGAGCTTTCTCTATTACGATTTTAGCTATATTTCTTTTGTTTTTGTATATTTCTTCTGTTTCCCTTGTATATTTTTGAAGGAGTGATTTGTATGCCATTTGTTTTTCTTTATCTATTTTGCATTTTCTATATCTGCATGCCAGGTTTTTATTTTTATTTTTTTTATATATATTTTTTTCTTTACAAGTACTTCAGATGCTGCTTTGTGGGTTATCTTTATTAAATTTTTCCATTCTTCTTCTTCTTCTTCTTCTTCTTCTTCTATATGTTCACTGAATTGGGCATCTTTTGCATAATCTGTTGATCCTGATTGATATAGCATTCTAATGCTTTCTTCTTGTATAGACATACTTTGTATACTTGTTCCATTTCTTGTTTTTTCTCGTTTACTTCCTTTCTCCATTTTGTTAGTATTTCTATTTTAGAGAGTACTAAATAATGATCAGAAAAAATTTCACTTCCTCTTTAAACGTGTACATCTCTCACACATGCAGCTAGTTTCTGATTAGTAATGGTATAATCAATTATAGATCTTGTTGCTCTGCCATTCCAATTTTTTTTTTTTTAACAAAAGTATTAGTTATTTTAAAATTATTAAAAATGCAGAAGTCTAATAGTTCTTGACTATTTTTATTCATGCAGATTTCTCCATATTTTTCTAAGACATTTGGGATTGGATTATTTCTAACGCTAGCATTAAAATCTCCTGCTAATAATATAAAGTCAATTTATTACATTTAACTGTTTTTGTAGTTCCTCATAAAGTTGTTCTGAATCCTCTCTAAATCCTCTGAAGAAGGCATATGCACCTATGATATTTAAGTAGCTTCTATTTGTTTTTAATTTAACTGTTATAATTCAATCATATAGAAAATTGTACTTTCGTATTCATTTTTCCATTTATTATACATTTAAGTGGTCTCAAGAAATGTGAGTTTCCATCAGATTGGCTATATTTAAGAAAGAAGACACAGATAATTGTGGAAATTACAGAGGAAAAATTGTTAAATACAGGTTACAAAATTTAAAGTAACATCCTGAAAAAAAAGACTTAGAAATATTGCAGACAATCTACTCTCGCACAAAGCCTCTACACACGTAATCTACTCTCAAAAGAACAAAATGGTTTCAGACATGGAAGATTATGTATACAAAATATTTATGTGCTAAAACAAATTATTGAAAAAAGATAAGAGTTTAATTTAAAAACTCATATGGCCTTTATAGATTATGAGAAAGCTTTTGACAAAATACACAGAGAAAAACTATGGAATATAATGCAAAAACAAGGATATCCATTACGTTTGGGACAAGCGATACAAAGTTTATATAAAGATACAATAATACAGTTAGGTAATAAATTACCAGAAGAGATTGAAATAAATTAGGGTGTCAGACAAGAATGTAGCTCAACTACAACTCTATTCAATATATATGAGAGTAGTCTGAAAAGTTCTCAGCCTAACAATGAAAAAACAAATTTATAATTTCAAAATTATTTTTATTTTTCAACATAATCTCCCGTAAGACTAATACATTTATTCCAGTGCTATTATCACGTCCCTGTAGTGGTTCTCAGTAAGATCTGCAAAATACCCCTTACAGCTGCAATCATCTCTTGATTCGAAGTAAAACGCTGACCAGTGAGGAAGAGTTTTAGTTTTGAGATAGAAATCAGAGGGAGCTAAATCTATGGAATAGGGTGGATGTTCCAACAATTCATAGTGCATATCCCTTAATTTTCCCATTGCCAAAACACTTTTGTGGGCAGGTGCATTGTCTTGATGAAAGATGTTTTTTTTTTTCTGCAAACCAGGTCTTTTCTCACATATTTTTCATCTAATCTGGTTAAAAGATCAGAATAATATTCCCCAGTTATTGTTTTAAGATAATTATATCTTGAAGGCATTTTTCTTTTTTAAAAATTGTCTAAAGGCATTTTAAACAAAATGCCTTTAGCATCCCAAAACACTGATGCCATGACCTTTCTTGCTGATGGAACCTGCTCTGTCTTCTTTGGCGCTGAATAACCGGCTTCTATCCACTGTTTTGACTACTGTTTGGATTCTGGTGTGTAATGGTGAATCCAGGTCTCATCAATAGTAATAAATCGACACGCAAAGTCAGTTTTATTCTTGTTAAAATGCTTCAAGCACGATTCAGAGATTTTCATGTAAGTGCGTTTTGATCTGCTGTAAGCAAGCACTGCACCCATCTTGCACAAAGCTTTTTCATTTGCAATTCTTCATGCAAAATATATCCTACATGTTCTTTTGAAATGCCTGTAGTCTCAGCAATTTCATGCACTTTGACTTGCCAGTCATCCAATATCGTGCATTTCATTAATGATTTCTTGTGTTGTTATACGTTTTGGATGTCTTTCATGCTTCGAGGCTGATACGACCATGTTTAAATTCGGCAGCCCATTTCTTAATTGTTGAAAATGAAGGAGAAGGTTGCCCACAAACCTTTATGAACTGGTCTACAATGTGTTGTGAATGTGCTGTACGATAAGCTTGTATAAAGTGATGCAGACTACAGGCCTTTGGGCATATAGGCCTATTTGTTTCAGACTTCTTGCCATAGTTTGTCAAGATATCTGCATACTATGCTTGATCGGAGCTGACTTGCAAGCTTACCTACCGTGTTATGTCGGCTACATTTTTCTGTTATAACCAAAAATCTCTGATAGAACGATGGCAACAACCACTTAGCAAATATCTGGAACCCATTGAAATGCCTGCTCAGAGCCTGGATACAGCACTATATGAGATTCTAAAATCTCTATCAATATCAGTTATTCTGCTGTCTCCTTGAAATTTTCCAATAATTCTTCCTCATCCAAAATCATCCAGATGTGAGACATTACAAGACATCCAAGTTTTCAACTTTATTCCTTCATAAAAAGAGTTTCCTTCAAACACAGTTGACTTAGTGCAGACTCGCACCTTTTATCCTGTTGATTGCTACCACATGACCCCTATGTGCACGATTTGAAAATTTGAATGTGTACCCACTTTTTACTCGAAATCGTCAGTTCTATAAATTTGCCACGAGCTGAATTTTCTGAATTTGCAGTTGTAATCTTCAGAAATATTGTTTGTCCTTACGTTTTAGCCAACTACTGATCTCCACATGACCTTCAAAATTATATCTAATAAACTGTAGCTATTGGCTGCAGTTCATTAGATATAATTTCCTAGAGTTCTGTTAATTTGGAAAAGAAGGCTCTAAAAGTTTTATGAGGAATATTAGAATCTTATTATCCACTAATTCTGGTTTTGAATGGCTTTGACTTAGGGGTGGCAACATTTCTTGCTAGTAATAACCCAAAGTTCCAGTCTTATGTTCAGGTGGTAATAACTGCACTGTCCACTCTTTTTTGGCATATCCAAGAAATTAAATTTCCTCTTTTCCTCAAAGCATTACATGATATCTGAATAACTATTAACTTTTTACATATCTGTCAAATATTTAGTATTATTTTCAGACTTCAGATGGTTCTGGCCGGCAACATTTCTAGTTAGTAATGGCTTGAAGTTCCATTCTTGTGTATGTGATATCTCCAGTGTCCACTCTTTCTTGGCATATCTAAGAAATTAAATTTTATCTTTTATCAGGGCATTACATGATTTCTGAATAACTATTACTTTTACATATCTACCTAGATATTTAGTATTGTTTTCAGACTTCGGGTGGTTCTTGTAACAGCTTCTTAAAAATTCTCACTATAACGCTAATTACAGATATCGACCATATTTGTCTGTTCTAATCTCATTACCCATCTAATATCCTATTTTGAGGTCTACCCGACCTTTTTTATTATTATTATTTTGACACCTCTAGGGAGTCCAAGGACTCATCGAGGGAGAGCACCTGCTCTACAACTCTGTCTCCACCACTCAATCCTCAAACTGACCGCAACTACACCAACGCCGACTACCACCACCACTAGTATTTCCAGAGACAATCATAAACATCCATGGCCATGGCGGGATTTGAACCTGCAGCCTTTTGGCTGGAGAGCGGATATGCTAACCACTCGGCCAACCTAGCTGGCCGAGTGGTTAGCGTATTTTCTTTCCAATTGGTTTATATTTTATTAATTGTTTAGGATATTGGGTGTTGACCATTTGCTTTACATGGTCTGTCCAATTTTATTTGTAATTGTTTAATTTTTCTTCTATTGATTTTATTTTTAGTTCTTTTAAAATATCTTCATTCCTCTTTTTGTCTAATGCATATTTTGCAGTTCTCGTGAATCTCATTTTACTTGTTTTTATTCTTTATTTATCTTGGTAGTTTATTGCCCAAATTTCAATGCCATATAATAATGTAGGCACTGTTAAAGTATTGTATATTTTCAAGCATGTTTCTTTTTGTACAATATTTGGATTGTGTGTTCTATTTATCATGCCTATAATCGGTAAAAATTTTGAAGTTTTTAATTTTATCTTTTTCTCCTTCATATAATATTTCACATTCAATATAACTGAACGTGTGTATCTGTTCTATTATTTTATTATTAATAACTATTTTACTTCTAACTGGAGTTTGTCCAAAAATGTCATCATTTTAGTTTTATCTATGGATATTTTCATTCCAAACTGTTCTACTATAATGTTTAAATTATATATTGCTCTTTTTTTAGCATGTTTTCCTTATCTGTTATTATTACTCGATCGCCTGCAAATAATAGCATATTTATTTTGTTATTCCAGGAAATTTATATATCTGGATTGTTTAAGGTGTTCCATTGTATTCATATTTCATTAATGTAAATATTAAGTCGCTGCAGGTCTTGAGAGTCTATTCTTAGAATCAACATCAGCTATGAAACACTTTTCCTTCCAACTGTAACAGGTATGGTTGCATTAATTTACCGAAGATCTGGGAGACTCATTTTAAAACCCAATAACCAGACTTCTCTAAATTAATGTTATTGTTATCTGACCCATAGAGGGCACCAGGTAAGGACATTAGGTGTCAGTTACAATTTAAATTGTTTTTACAATTGCTTAGTTTAGTGCTGTGTGCCTGTCACACAACTTGATAATGATGGGTAGAGTACCAGCAAAATATTAGTGAGTTTAATAAATAGATTTTTGCTTCTTAGTGTTGGATATGCCATTAAACATTTCTATGAATAATGAACACTGCCTATGCCTTTCTTTATGTGTACCTTATGATCCAACTTTGTCCTTTGGATCTCAACAGTTATCTCTATTATATGTTACAAAAATAAAATCCTGCCAAGTCATGCCACATGGCTGACAATTTTTTGTCATATGGATGAATCTGTACAAAACCCATGAGACTGCCATATAGCCTATTGGTTTGTAAACAAAATCCCTCTTACAATCTAGAGATTGTAAGAGATTTGTCTATCCCAAAATCTAGAGATTTTGGGAGTAGACAACATAGTACCAACACCATCAAATATATTCCTGCCTTTGCATTCATAAGTACCATACAGCTTTTCTTTTTGTATGATTGCATGGTGGTGCAGTGTCTTTTTTGGCATCTGTCATTGTTTTAACACCAAATGAAATGAAACATAAAAGTTTTGAATGTTGGCAGAGTGTTTGAGAATAAACCTTTAGAATAGGAATACTTTGGTTTATACTAGGGGGATCTTAAGGGTCAAAGCTGTATAACTGAGAGGAGACCTCCACATAGCCTTTAAAGGAATGCGGAGAACCGACCAGGGCTTCTGACCTAATGTCCAATCCTCACCTTCTCGTGGTGCACCGTGTTGGGTATCTACTTTGATACTGAACGAACGAGGATGGGCTGGCAATTTGGGATTTAGCCGACCAAATTGTATTCTTATTGGTTAAACCAAAATAAAAAATGATGGTACAACATGACAAAATTTCATGCCGGCTGGGGCGTCGCCCGGTTAAACAAGGCCCCCGTTGTTTTCGCCAGGGAACCAGGGAGAACAGCGAAAAGTCAGCTACTGGAACAAATCTGAAAACAAACCCCAACTCAACATCACCAGAGTTAAAGATCGGTACTATCAACGTAAGAAGCCTGAATGGCAAAGAAATGGAGCTAGCTGAGGAATTAGATAAGTACCAGATCGACATAATAGGGGTGACTGAGACAAAAAAGACCAAAACTGGTGAGATCTTTCTGAGCAATAAATACAAAATGTTATATTCAGGCAATAACAATCAAGGAAAAGAAGGAGTAGCCATAGTATTCAACACAAAATACGAGGCTAATCTTCTTGAATGGCAGTCAGTCTCAAGTAGAGTAATGTGGGCAAATATGAGAATGGGGAACTGGACAATGAGACTTATTTGTGCCTATGGTCCCACAGAAGGTTCTACTAAGGTATAAGTGGAGGAATTTTTTGAGGCTTTAGAAAAAGCAACTGACACAATGAAAAAGGAAAAGTTGGTCCTTGTAGGGGATCTAAATAGCAGAGTAGGAAATGATTGTGAGACATACAAAAATATTTTGGGAAAATTTGGAGAAAAGAGCAAAGCTAATAATAATGGCAAATATCTGTTGGATTTCTGCTCAGGACATGGACTGGTTATTACTAACACCATGTTCCAACATAAAAATGTGCACAAATTCACATGGAGAGAAGAGGCTAGCAATAAGAAAAGTCTCATTGACTATGTTATTGTTGATGGTGATGTTTTCTTCCTGGTGCAGGACACCAGAGTGTACAGAGGATTTGAAATTGGAAGTGATCACTATTTAGTCTTGAGCAGGATAAAATTGAATTTCATATTGAAAAGAATAACATGTAAGAAAGTTTTAAAGCGAATAAAAGTTGAGCAGCTCTCAGATGTAAACTGTAGACTAAAATACAGAAATATTATTGAAAAGAAAATGAAAGAGTTTGATAACAGGAATCAAACCTTGGAGATTCAGTGGCAAACTCTGAAGGAAACATTGATTGATTCTGCCAGAGAGGCATGTGGTGAGGTTGTGTGCAAAGATAAAAAAATCAGAACTCCCTGGTGGATGCAGGAAGTTAAAGAAGCAGTGAAGGAAAAGAAGAAAGCATATCAAAAGTTCCTGGCAAATAAGTCAGCTTTTACCCTTACAGAATACAGAGACAAATGTAAGAAAGCTAAACAGTGTGTAAAACTAGCTAAACAAAAGTCATGGGAGGACTTTGGCAAGAATATAGAAAATAAATATCAAGAAGGTGGCAAAATATTCTGGAGGTTGTTGAAGAAGCTTAGGAATGGAGGAAAGAGTGCTGTAAAAGGAATTAGAGATGATAAAGGTGAAATGAAAACAGGAGAAAAAGATATCCTTGAAGTATGGAGTAATTACTTTGAAAAACTGCTAAATGAAACAAGCAGTGATGACAGCACAGTGATAAAAAAACACTGACCAGGCATGCAGTCAGGAATACATATCCATACTTGAAGTAGAAAAAGCCATCAAAGGCTTGAAATGTGGAAAGGCAGCAGGAGTAGATGATATTCGACCAGAAATGCTGAAGTATGGTGGTATAAGAGTCTTACAGTGGCTGCACTGCATAGTTCAGAAAGCCTGGACAGAGGGACGAATTCCCGATGATTGGAGTAGAGCTCTCATAGTACCCATATATAAAAAGGGAAATAAAACTGAATGTGAGAATTACAGAGGTATTTCCCTACTGAGTGTTCCTGGCAAGATCTATGCAAGTATTCTTGAGAAACGGTTGAGAAGAATTGTGGAAGAAAAGCTTGGTGAAGAACAAGCTGGATTCAGGCCAAATAGAGGCTGTCAGGATCAGATCTTCACTTTACGACAAATAGTCGAGAAAGCATGGGAATATAACAAAGATCTGTATTTAAGTTTTGTCGATTTGGAAAAAGCATATGACAAGGTGCCAAGAGAGAAGCTATTCAATACGCTGCAGTTATATGGTGTCAATGGGGCATTATATCAAGCAATACTTAGTCTTTATTTGAGTTGTGAGTCAGCAGTTAGAATTGAAGGAAGTACAGGAAGATGGTTTAATGTTAAATCTGGTGTGAGACAAGGATGTACATTATCCCCTCTGTTATTCATTATCTATATGGATCACATTATGAAGGAATGTGGTATTAAAACTGATATCAAAATTGGAGATGTTAATGTCAGCTCTTTGCTTTATGCGGATGATGTTATACTTCTAAATAAATCCGCTACAAGTCTGCAAGATTCTCTGACTAAATTGAATAGCTGTTGTAATAGATATGGTATGAAGGTCAGCAATAAAAAGACAATGAAAATAGGCAGAATCATTGAAAATGTCAACTGTGTTGTGAATGGAGAACCTGTGGAACAAGTAAAACATTTCAGCTACTTAGGCACAATTTTTACTCAAGATGGTAAACTCAATATAGAAATAGACAACAGAATCAGCAAAGCTGGTATTGTGGGAAGTCAATTGAATAAATTCATATGGAATAAGAAAGAAATTAGTCGGAACACTAAATTAGCTGTATACAAGACTGTGTTGAAACCAATTTTAACTTATGGATCTGAGAGCTGGGTCAGAAGTAAAACACTTGACCAAAGACTAGAGACCGCAGATATGAGAGTCCTGAGAAAGATTAGAGGCGTGAACAGATGGCATCAATGGCAATATCATATTAAAAATGAGGATATTAGGAAAGAACTTGACATTGTCAGCATCCAGGAATGCGTTAGCAGAGCTAATCTCAGATGGTATGGTCACTTAAATAGAATGGGAGAGGAAAGATTAGCAAAACAAGTGTTCTCTGCCAGGTTGGCAGGAAAACGACCCAGAGGAAGACCACGATATAGGTGGATTGATACGGTACAAAGTGCCTTAGACGATAGAAATATAAGATCTGATAATGTTGGAGTCTTGACAAGTAACAGACTGATTTGGAGGAAAATTGTAGATAGGAAGTTAGTAATGATGTAATTTTTTCATGTAGTACTGTCATATCCTGTACACCCCTTGAGGGTACATGGCAGGAATTTGATGATGATGATGATGATGGTTTACACTATTTAAAAGATATGGACTCTGCACAGGAGCCCATATAGTCACCTTTTGTTAATGCATTGACTGTGTTTCACTATCTTGAAATTGTTTCGAACTGCTGGTTCTCATCAGAGACCAGCAGTTCGAAACAGACTGCCTTTTTTCAGACTGCCTATTCTAATCATGTTTGCTCAGTGGCACTCTTTCTTTCTCAGTTTATGAAAACCACCCTACATAGTTAGATACATACATGAACTTTCTCATCATTCCTTTCTTAACAGTATGGTATCATCAAAACGTGTGTTAGCAGCCTCCAACTTCTGTTCTCCCAAGATTTCTTGCTGATCTTGCCTTTATTTGCCAAACCTTCCTGTCCAATGGTTGCCATGCCAAAAAAAAAGATCTACATATTATCTGTCCCTCTCATCTTCTCACATCTCTCTCTCTCTCTCTCGACATACTGACTAAAGTAATTCCATTAGTATTCCCTATATTTGGGGCATCTATTTCAGTGCCCCAATATATATATATATATATATATATATATATATATTGGGGCATTGAAAAAATTAATTCAGTGAACCCAAGAAGCAAGTACCTTGAAAGTAGAAGATAAATTTTCTGTTTCTGGATGTTCTCATGTTGCTTCAACCAAATGGGAATCTACAGTCCTTGGTATATAGAAAAGCAACTCATACTGGTAAATACATAGATTCCAACTCACATCGTTACCCTTGTGAGAAATATGATGTAGTCAAATCTTTAGTAGACAGAGCTCATAAAATATGTTCTACAAATTCTCTTCTAAACAAAGAACTGTCTATAATCAGAGCTACCTTTGTCCCTAATGGTCATAATTCAAAAACTATCGATAAAATAATACTTATAGCCATCTTAAACCATCTCAAGAAGTTACCAGAATTTGTATTCTATATGTGAAGACTTTCAGAAAAAATAGCAAGAATAGTTTAACAGATTGACTTATGAGTCTCTTTCCATCTAGTTCATAAACTTGATCATTTTCCTTATCTCTCTTAAAGGCAAATATCCTTCTCTTTCATATCCTGGAGTTTTACAAAATCTCTTGCTCTTGTTCATTATGTTATTTTGGACAGGCTAGTCTTTCTGCAGAAATTCATCTGGAAGACCAACAAGAATATATTTTGCTTATCATCATCATCATCATCATCAAATTCCTGACGTGTACCCTCAAGGGGTGTACAGGATATGATGGTACTACATGAAAAATTTACATCAATTACTAACTTCCTATCTACAATTTTCCTCCAAATCAGTCTATTACTTGTCAAGACTCCAATAATCATTATCAGATCTTATATTTCTATCGTCTAAGGCACATTGTACCGTATCAATCCACCTATATCTTGGTCTTCCTCTGGGTCGTTTTCCTGCCAACCTGGCAGAGAACACTTGTTTTGCTAATCTTTCCTCGCCCATTCTGTTTAAGTGACCATACCACCTGAGATTAGCTCTGCTAATGCATTCCTGGATGCCGACAATGTCAAGTTCTTTCCTAATATCCTCGTTTTTAATATGAAATTGCTATTGATGCCATCTGTTCACACATCTAATCTTTCTCAGGACTCTCATATCTGCAGTCTCTAGTCTTTGGTCAAGTGTTTTACTTCTGACCCAGCTCTCAGATCCGTAAGTTAAAACTGGTTTGAACACTGTCTTGTATACAGCTAATTTAGTGTTCTGACTAATTTCTCTCTTATTCCATATGAATTTATTCAATTGACTTCCTACCATACCAGCTTTGTTGATTCTGTTGTATATTTCCATATTTAATTTACCATCTTCACTAAAAATCATGCGCAAGTAGCTGAAATGTTTTACTTGTTCCACAGGTTCCCTGTTCACAACACAATTGACATTTTCAACAATTCTACCTATTTTCATTGCCTTTGTCTTTTTAATGCTGACCTTCATATCATATCTATTACAACAGTTATTCAGTTTAGTCAGAGACTCTTGCAAACTTGTAGCGGATTTATTTAGAAGTATAATATCGTTCGCATAAAGCAAAGAGCTGACATTAACATCTCCAATTCTGATATCATGTTTAATACCACTTTCCTTCATAATGTGATCCATATAGATAATCAATAACAGAGGAGATAATGTACATCCTTGTCTCACACCAGATTTAACATTAAACCATCTTCCTGTACTTCCTTCAATTCTAACTGCCGACTTGCAACTCAAATACAGACTAAGTATTGCTTGATATAATGCCCCATTGACAACATATAACTGTAGCGTATTGAATAGCTTCTCTCTTGGCACCTTGTCATATGCCTTTTCCAGATTGACAAAACTTTAATACAAATCTTTGTTATATTCCCATGCTTTCTCAACTATTTGTCGTAAAGTGAAGATCTGATCCTGACAGCCTCTATTTGGCCTGAATCCAGCTTGTTCTTCACTAAACTTTTCTTCCACAATTCTTCTTAACTGTTTCTCAAGTATGCTTGCATAGATCTTGCCAGGAACACTCAGTAGGGAAATACCTCTGTAATTCTCACATTCAGTTTTATTTCCCTTTTTATATATGGGTACTATTAGAGCTCTACTCCAATCATTGGGACTTCCTCCCTCTGTCCCGGCTTTCTGAACTATGCAGTGCAGCCACTGCAAGACTTTTATACCACCATACTTCAGCATTTCTGGTCGAATATCATCTACTCCTGCTGCCCTTCCATATTTCAACCCTTTGATGGCTTTTTCTACTTCAAGTATGGATATGTATTCCTGACTGTATGCCTGTTGAGTGTTTTTTACCACTCTGCTATCACTGCTTGTTTCATTTAGCAATTTTTCAAAGTAATTATTCCATACTTCAAGGATATCTTTTTCTTCCTTTTTCATGTCACCTTCATCATCTCTAACTCCTTTTACAGCACTCTTTCCTCCATTTCTAAGCTTCTTCAACAACCTCCAAAATATTTTACCACCTTCTTGATATTTATTTTCTATGTTCTTGCCAAAGTCCTCCCATGAGTTTTGTTTAGCTAGTTGTACACAGTGTTTAGCTTTCTTACATTTGTCTCTATGTTCTCTAAGAGCACAAGCTGACTTATTTGCCAGGAATGTTTGATATGCTTTCTTCTTTTCCTTCACTGCCTCTTTAACTTCCTGTGTCCACCATGGAGTTCTGATTTTTCTATCCTTGCCGACAACCTCACCACATGCCTCTCTGGCTGAATCAATCAGGATTTTCTTCAAGGCTTGCTGCTGAATCTCCAAGGTTTGGTTCCTGTTCTCAAACTCTTTCATTTTTTCTTCAATAATTTTTGTGCATTTTAGTCTACAGTTCACATCTGAGAGCTGCTCAACATTTATTCGCTTTAAAACTTTATTACATGTTATTCTTTTCAATATGAAATTCAATTTTATCCTGCTCAAGACTAAATAGTGATCGCTTCCAATTTCAAATCCTCTGTACACTCTGGTGTCCTGCACCACGGAGAAAACATCACTATTAACAATAACATAGTCAATGAGACTTTTCTTATTCCTTGCCTCTTCTCCCATGTGAATTTGTGCACATTTTTATGTTGGAACATGATGTTAGTAATAACCAGTTCATGTCCTCAGCAGAAATCCAACAGGTATTTTCCATTATTATTGGCTTTGCTCTTTTCTCCCAATTTTCCCAAAATATTTTTGTATGTCTGACAATCATTTCCTACTTTGCTAT
This sequence comes from Typopeltis vanoorti, assembly GCF_054136105.1. NCBI lineage: Eukaryota > Metazoa > Arthropoda > Arachnida > Uropygi > Thelyphonidae > Typopeltis > Typopeltis vanoorti. The sequence goes on from NC_143551.1 coordinate 131,050,087, forward strand.
TTAGATCCCCAACAAGGACCAACTTTTCCTTTTTCATTGTGTCAGTTGCTTTTTCTAAAGCATCAAAAAATTTCTCCAATTCTACCTTGGTAGAACCTTCTGTGGGACAATAGGCGCAAATAAGTCTCATTGGCCAATTCCACATTCTGATATTTGCCCTCATCACTCTACTTGTGACTGCCTGCCATTCAAGAAGATTAGCCTCGTATTTTGTGTTGAATACTATGGCTACTCCTTCTTTTCCTTGATTGTCATTTCCTGAATATAACATTTTGTATTTATTGTTTAGAAAGATCTCACCAGCTTTTGTATTTTTTGTTTCAGTCATCCCTATTATGTCGATCTGGTACTTACCTAATTCCTCAGCTAGCTCCATTTCTTTGCCATTCAGGATTCTTATGTTGATAGTACCGATCTTTAACTCTGGTGACGTTGAGTTGGGGTTTGTTTTCAGATTTGTTCCAGTAGCTGACTTTTCGCTGTTCACCCTGGTTCCTTGGTGAAAACAACAGGGACCTTGTTTATCTGGGCGACGCTCCAGCCAGCATGAAATTTTGTCATGTTGTACCAGCATTTTCTATATTGGTTTAAGCCAATAAGAATACAGTTTGGTCGGCTAAATCCCAAATTGCCAGCCTATCCTGGTTCGTTCAGTATCCAGGTAGATACCCAACAGGGTGCACCACGAGAAGGTGAGGATTGGACATTAGGTCAGAAGCCCTGGTCGGTTCTCCACATTCCTTTAAATGCTATGTGGAGGTCTCCTCTCATTTATACAGCTTTCTTCTAGAAAGACAGTAGAAAGAAAGCCATGATGCACACATGCACAACCCAAACCTCAACGAAAACATTTAATTTTGGGAAGTTGTACTAACTAATACTCACCGTTCATGTGTTCCATAAATTGTAATTAATTAATTTTATATTTAACTATTTTATTAGGTAATTTATTTTTGGATATCTATTGATACAGATGGAGCTCTTCTCCTGCAGTCGATAGTGCATGTGATATTATGTGCTTTCAATTTTCATTTGTTTTCCTATAATTGTATTGATAATGGTTATGAAACATATCTGAAAATTCTGCAAATAAAAAATAATTAAATGAACGTGTTTCCATTGTTAATTAGTCGATGCTGGCACCAGTTTCGATTAGCTGTGTGGTGGTTTGTAGTTAATTAGATATAAATCACTGGCTTCTTTATGTAGAATCCACTCAAATTGAGTGTTCTTTACACAGTCTGTTTGAAAATGCTTCAGCTGTTGCTGCAGCAACCTCATGAGACAGTAGGTGACAGGACTTCATGCGATTCCATCTTGCTGTTAAGAGCAGGTCATTGGTTCTGTTCTGGTTGACAGAGTCCGTGGCCAGCTCTTTCTGTAATGAGTTCTGTCTCCTTAAACTCTCCATCCACATTACTGAGATAACTTCACAACACATTAAGTAAATGTGCTGCTTTCATCTGCAATACCTGGCTTCAAGTCACTCAATTGGTTGTTTCAAAGAATCACCGAAACTATGAAAAGATTCCATCCTCAACCTGAGAGAGAGAGATTTGGATAATTTAACCTACTGAACAAGCCATAAAACAGGAATGAAATAATGTACGTTTTCATAGGTTCAAGTTTATTTGCATTGTGTGCTGACCTCCTGAGTGGTAGATTAACTTCTGTTGGATACTCTGGATTTATATAGAATGCCTATAATATCAAATTTTCCACTTCAGAGAGAATGTTAAAAATAAAATATTCGTGTACATTTTGTTCACGAATGTTGAACAATGTTATTGTAGGTGTTTATATAATTCCAGCATAATTAAGTTTTTATAGTATAAATTAAAGATACCAAGAAATTATGTACTTGGTTTAATCCTTTATCCAAATGTAACAAACTTGTGCCTGAACTATTTTCAGGACTGGGGCAACTCATATATAGAAGCTTATGACTTACTTAACTTGCCTTTGCTTACACTTGGATAAAGGATTAAACCAAGTATATCATTTCTTAGTATCTTTAATTTATAGTATAATCAAGTGAAAAAAAACTTCCAACAATTATCTCTAATCTGGAGTATTTTAATCATAAGGTGTGACACCTTTTGGCAACTTGTATATGAAAATATGACTTCTGCTTTAATTCAACCTTGGTTTCAATTATGGGTCTGGCTCCCCTTGATGAGACTCATCAAAGGTCGAAACTTGTCTGGGTTTCCTTCCCATAATGCATTGCATTTTACATACCCATAAGGATATGTGTTTTATATGGGATACTAAGACAATTGATAAGAAGTCATAAGCTTCTATGTGCGAGTTGACCCAGTCCTGAAAATAGTTCAGGACCAAACTTGTTTTTCTTACACTTGGATAAAGGATTAAACCAAGTATATAATTTCTTGGTATCTTTAATTTATAATATAATCAAGTGAAAAAAAACTTCCAATAAGTTTTTATAGGTTCAATAGTTTCATATTTTATTTTTAATGAAAGATCATTGGTAAAACTTTCCTGCTTTTCTTCTTCCTAACATGGATTTTAGGCAGGTGGCCTGTTCTGGTCTCATGCCATCTCTTTCCTGGTCTTCCGATTCTTCTTTTCCCACTTATTTTATATCTGTACAATATTTTTCCATTGTGATTATATATAGAAAAGAATGGTGAATAATATAGCATTAATATGGGACTGACTAGGAAAACAAAATATCACAGAGAATTGTAACCGCATACTTAGAAAGACTGAAGTGTTGGCAATTATTCTTAATACCACAAGAACAAAATATACAGAACATTCTTAAACTGCTAATATTCCAGTGGATTTCAAACCTCAAAGCAAAAAACACCTATCTGAGAACACAAGGTATTAACAGTTGGTTTGTTTATTAGAGCAAAGATCATTCTCTGTCATTACAAAGATTACTTCAGTACAAAATGTAAGAAGAAGTAAATAGCTGAATAAGATCATACTACATCAATATCATGATGTGCAAAAAAATGAATTAAAAAAAATTAGCAATGCTATATATCCTTATAAATTGCATTTATGCAGAAAAGGAACAGACTGCATGAAGTTTTTAACTTTATGCTATATGACCATGTCAGATTATATCTTCCTAATCATCTATGGTTCAGCCTGATTAGTAAAAGCTGCATTTTTCTCTTGAGAGAAGTATACTGGCATTCCATTGTAACATAGTATATGCTAAGGCAAGATTGTAGCATTGTTCATACATAGGTTGGACATCAGTGATTAAGAATGCTTAAGATGATGTAAGCTATACATTACCTAGCAACTATGACTTCCTCTCTTCTTTCTTCATAGATTAGTCTGCCAATACTTAATTTTAGTTTTAATCTTAATCAATTTATTTGTTAGTGCCCTGCACAAAGATGACTGTCACTGCTTAATTAACTCTGCTGTTTTTAATTGTTGTCTGTATAGGGAATTGACTATGATTACTAAATAACTTAAGGAATTCACAATGTATACTGGAATATAAATTAAAATAAACTTTAATATATATTTCAATATTTTTCAAACTTTAATATATAAGTTTATTTTAATTTATATTACAGTATACGTTGCGAATCCCTTAGGTTATTTAGTAATCACGTGCAACTAACATATAAGTCTCTCTACGAGAAGGGAATTGGCTAGTATGTGGGCACCAAAAAAAAAAAAAAAAAAAAGCTGTGTTAGCTGCTAAATCTACATCCTCATTCTGTTAATTTTAATGTGCATGGGTATCTGGGGGCAGTTGAACATTGAGATTTAGGGTCCACATTTGATATAATAACTGGAGAATCTCAAAGCACTAGATGTGGACTTTATACACAGGAGAGGAGATGGCCTCTAAAGAACTTGAGTTTATGTTTTTAGTAGTGGCTTTCTTTTGTGCACAAGCTGGATGGTATACAGGCCCACAATATTTAACAAATTCAGGTGGAATACAAATGGAGACAATGTGGTTAAGAAAAACAGCTTTTTTTTGGTTTGGTCATTCATAATGGTTTAAGGACAAGGACAGCTGTGTTCATTCTACATCAGTACACAAGGTATACATAAGAGCATAAACAAAATAAATATCAGCAGACACATGTAAAAGGTGTTTGATAAAAAGAAATGTAAACAGGAGTATAAAAATAAGTGTGTAAAAATTCATAAAAACATTCATAAAGAGCAGGTGTCGAAAGCATACATGTATGAAATTAAACTCATATGTATGTGACAATATTTTACATCCATCATTATTTTAACATCAAATGAATGAAACATAAACATATTGAATAGTGCCAAAAAGTTAACGAGAATCAACTTTTGGCATAGGAATACTTGGCTTGCACTCAAAAGATGTGGAATCTGCCCAGGAAGCTATATAGTCACCTTTCATTAATGCATTGATTAGAATTCACTGGCCAGACAGCTGTTTCGAAGTGTTAGAGGGCAGCTAGAAACCTCAACAGGAAAAAAACCATTTTTTTCAATACCACAGTAGTCCCATGTCAGAAAGTTATATTCTTCAAAAAATGCACTCTTGGTAGTTGTAAAAGTTTAATGAATGTCTGAGCTTCGGAGCTGGTTTTCTCTTGTACTAAAATTCAGTGAAGTGAATACAGTACAAAGAGAAATAAGTGAGCAGCAGGTTTAACTGTTCTAATATTTCATATCTCTCACAGAGACATCTTCAGGAGTATAATATTGAAATTGTATTAATAATAATAATAATACACACAAACACAAAACAATATGTGAAAGAAATAGTGCCTAGTCCTATGAGTGGCACATCAGGTCATTAGCAGGAAGCCTAAGAATTAAAGTTTCCTAAATCTTGAGAAGTTTAACATAACCATATGTATTAAGATTAGGTTGGTGTTTTAAATCTGCTGCTGATTCTAAAGAGTCTTTCAAGTTAGTATTGTTGTGATGAAGCATAATAGTTTTATTCCATCTGATCCTGTGCAAGGTATCTAAGGCATAATCAACTAGACCTGACTGGCCATACTTGTGACAGCAGATATATTTTTTTGTGTTCAGCTAGGCTTATTTTAGCAGATCTCTCAGATTAACCACAATATGACACATTGCAAGAACAAGGAACCTTGTAAATACCTAGAGCAGAGAAAAGAGGAAGTAGATTCTTTGGAAAGCAGAGAAGGGAAACCAAATTCAGATGAAGCTTGAAAGCAGTGCAGAGATTATATTTCTTTAAAGTTCTGGCTATTTTTTTCCACTACTAAACATACTAAGAAACTTGCCTCCAAACATGTTATACCAATTTCTCATTCTTCTTCATTTCATACTCTGTTCTGTGGAAGTGCCTTTACCATACTTTTCCTTAATGCATGTAACCTCCTGCTTTCAAGGCATTCAATAGATTGCTTCTTTTCTCCCTAAACACTTCCAGAGTTGCACTGTATGGAGATTCTATTATAACAAGGGTGATGAGAGGGTGCACAAGGTTTGTTTTCTGGGAATGAGGGAGGATAAATAGGGTATTTCATGCTCTGGTTATGAGAGTTAAGCATGTGGAGAGTTAGTGAATGATTAATTTGGTTTGGAGATAGATATCAGGAGATTATTGAGGAGAGTGAAAGACAGCATTGTAGAAGAAAGAGTAGTTGGTTGTTGCACAGGTATGATAATTAGTTGAAAGAATTGCAAAGCTCATATGCGGAAGTGAGAAGAGAAAAGAGTGCAGTTTATGAATGTGTGGGATGAGTTTGAGGGATAAATGAAACTGTAAGAGTGATAGACTATATTTAAATGATATCAGTTATCTGCCCTGAGCTATATGAGCCCTGCAAGAGGATTTGAATAAGCTAGATAGATGGGCAAATGAATGGGGGTATCATTTTAATGCTACAAAATGTAAGGTCTTGAGGTTTGGGACATATCGATGGGACACTGCATACTCTATGAGAGGAGATATACTGGAGGAAGTAGGGGAGACAAGATCTGGGGTTGATGATTGATAGAAACCTGAAATTTAGGGGACATATTGCAAAGGTGAAGGTAACACAGAAGATTGCTGCAATAATGAGAAGGACACTGACCTGCAGAGATAAAAGGGTTATCATTCCGTTGTATAAGACTCTGATCAGACACAGTTAGACTATTGTTCTCAGATCTGGTCCTCATGATTTGGAGGGGATAAATTAGCTGTGGAATGGGTACAAAGGCAGATAACAAATATAGTGTCAGGATTGTAGAATGTTAGTTATGAGGATCGGCTGAGGGAGTGGACTGCAGAGCTTGGTGGATAGTGGTAGGGGAGGTGATATGATTGAGACTTTTAAACTGTTGAGAGGTGGTTACAGGGTTGACCCTTGGGAGTTCTTTCGCTTGGTTGAACAGTGGAAAGGAGCCATCCCTGGAAGTTACGAAAGGAATCTATGAGGAGTGGTTTCTTTGCATGGAGGGTGGTTGAACCATGGAATGCATTGCCTGATAGTGGTGAGAGCAAGAACAGTCAATGCGTTTAAGGAGTGGTAATGTAGACTTTGTGTTTCCTAGGAGGACATCCCTTGATGAGTCTTGATAGACTTGTGTTTCTTAGAAAGGAACTCCCACAATGAGTCTTTTGACTGCTTGGAGGCCTGAATAATAATAATAATTCTGTGTGAAAGGGTGTCCAAAGCGTGGCAAGTCAGGACTGACAGACCATGCTTTGGACACCCCTTTACACAGGATTAAACTGAAGAAAACTAATGTGCTGTTTAGAAGCCGTTACAGATCCAAAAGAATATTTTTTGAGTCGGCCATGACTATGAAGAATTCTCCTAACCTGAACAAATATGGTTGCATTAATTTGCCAAAAATTTGGGAGACTTTTGTCTTAAGAGCAACACCCACATAGCTGTAATTTTCTTTTTTAAACATTAGAGGGAGCCAAAATAGGACTTGGGTTCTTTTGTCCATTACAATTGTATTGTTTCACTTACTCCCTGTCATATATACATGCTGTGATGATGCTGATTTGAAATTCACTGAAATATTAGCAAGTTAATAAAACATCCTTTTATAAAATAGTTTGTTTGGTGTTTTAATACTGTTAAAAAAAAAATAAGTTGTGAATAAAATGATTGAATGATGGTATTAAGCATGAATTCTGGAAGAATAAGAAGACATTATGGATGCAACAGAAGATGAATGTTAATAATCAGTTGCATGAAGAGTACAAAGAGCAAGGTGGAAAGGTGACTCGATTAGTAAAGACCACAGAAGAGCAGTATGAGCAGAAATTAGCCAGACAAGCCAAGTAAAATCCTAGTGAGTTCTTTTGAGATGTTGGAAGTAGAATAAAAAATGACTATGGCAAGATAATGTTAGTGGATGACAGTGATGGAATTGCTAACTGATGGAGAGGATGTACTGAAAGTATTCAAAGCAGTTTATCAGGGTGGTTGCAAAGGCGATGTCATGGGAAGCTGGAGTGTAGAGGGTATGATGGATGAGAGACTGATGATGATTGAGCAAGAGGTATGTTAGGAATTAACTAAACTTAGTGTTAATAAGGCAATACGATTTGACTGTGTACCACTGTTGGGAGGAATGCACAAGAGAATTAATGGCATCCTTGGCACACCTGTTTAGCGTTAGGAGTCTTGAATGGCACAAGTCCAAAGGGAGTAGAAAGTGTAAAAAATTGTTCCACTTCACAAATGGGGGATAAGCTACAAATTATGGGTTGATTTTTATATCTGGAGTGTTGGTAAGGCGTTAGAGAAGTTGGTGAGGAAGATTCAGAATTGGACTGATAATAGCAGTATTCTCTATGATGGCCAGTATAGATTTATTAAGGAGAGGTCATGTTTTAGCATTCTGCTTCTGTATTACAACCAGGTGAATTATTCAGTTTCATCTGGATAACTGAAATGCATATACAGTGGTATACTTGAAATTTTTTAAAGGCCTTTGATCGATTACCATATAACAGGGGTGTTCAATCCGTCGATCGAGATCGACTGGTCGATCTCGGAGCGATTTTTGGTCGATCTGTTGTATATTCCTCCTTACTTACAAATTTAATTAAAAGTGAAAACATAATATTTTATTTATCATTATTTTGTATTATTTTTAATTTGCTTTAAGTGTATTGCTATTGTTTATTTATTTTTCGTTAAAATTGTCAAATCAGCAATTTCCTTATAAGACCAAATGAATTAATTTGGATCAGTGGAAGTCAAACAGCGAGCCGAGTGAATATGATTATTAGCAAAGTCTAAAAACTCGATTGTAGCTTAAATATTAAATATTCCAAAGCACATTACATCGGTTTTTTTTTACTTAGGTTAAGTCCCATGTGAATATTGTAAAAAAAATAAACTTTTATTTGTCTCAGTATAGTTTGTATTAGATGTATTTATAAATAACTTTTGAAGCTAACTGTATATACTGCTTTAATAAGAATATGTTAGAGTGTTAAAAACAAAGGCAATGTTTTTTTCGCCGAAGCTGTACATGGTGGCATTAGAAAGATTGTTATTGAAACTTGTATATATGATATGTATCTAAGTGTAAACCTCTCCGAAGTCAGTCAGAAAGAGTTCAAACAACTTTCCGATGGCTGGCAACTTACAATCAAAAGAAAGCGGAGGAGAACAAAAGGGTGCCGAACTTGAAACTTAAGATGAAAGACTCATACCGATTCTTTGGGGGTTGCCAAACTTTATGCGATGTCTCAGAGGAGACATAATAAAAAGGGAATGAAGCAAGCAGAAGGGATCCCGGTTCCAGAATTGCTGTCAGAGAGGAGGCCGCTCAGTCCAGAGTCGTCATCAGAGAGACTGCCCGGATCCACGTTGCTTGAGAGAGGAGGTTTCCCGCTTCCAGAAAGGAGCTTCTCGGTTTGAGATGCCACTAGAGAGAGAGAGAGAGAGACTACTTCTAGGGCGCAGACAGGTTTCAAAATGCCGAAAGGAAGAGTTCCAATTGCCGGAGAAAGGTTTCCAGGCCAAGTTAATGTCAGACATTCACCAGTGTGTTGCGTTTTCATTACAATTTGATGAATCAAATGACTTCACTGATATTGCTCAGTTAATGGTATTTATTCGCATGGTATTTCAAGATTATTCAAGTAAAGAAGAACATTTGAAAATTATACCATTATTGGGAAGCACTAGGGGAGAAGACATTTTTTCGGCATTTGATGAATTTATGAAACAACACAAACTTCCGCTTTTTAAACTTGTGTCTATTACTACTGATGGTGCTCCTGCAATGATAGGTAATAAATCAGGCTTCATTTCATTATGTAAAAACGATGACAAATATCCAGATTTTTTAACGTACCACTGTATTATTCACTAACAGGTACTATGTAGTAAAGGGTTAAACACAAAAGATGTTTTGGATATTACATTTAAAATTGTAAATTCTGTTCGAGGAAAAGCCCTGCAACGGCGGTTATGATAGGGAACTTCGCTTGTACAATAATGTTCGCTGGCTCAGCGGAAGTCAATTTTTAGAAAGATTTCTTGTATTAATTAACGATATAAAAATTTTCTTGATGAAAAAGAAGATATTTATCCACAATTGAGTGATAAAAGATGGTTGTTATACTTATCATTTTTAGTAGATTTCTGTACGAAATTAAGCAATTTAAATTTAGAGTTTACAAGATAGAGATAAAAATTGACATGTTAAGTTCAATAAAAACTTTCCAACAATACTTACTTTTATTAAAGAAAAATATAAATGACTGCAAATTTAGATGTCTCCCATATTTATTAAAATTTTTTGAACACAATTCAAGAAATGCTTCGCTATGATTTAAAACAATTTATTCGTGAAATAGAATTAGTTGAGGAAGAAATAAATTCAAGATTTAAAGATTTTAATAAAACTGAAATGATTGTATCTTTTATCAACAATCCATTTCAAGAAAACTTGAACATCACAGAAATTTCAAATAAAATTAGTGGGCTGTTTGATATAAACCAAGCTGAAGTAGAACTTGAGATAATAAACATTCAGAATAGCTTACATTTAAAATCAATAAACAATGAAGTCATTTGGAAGTATGCACATGAAAAATTCCCAATATTAACTGATATTACGTGAAAAATTCTGTCGCGTTTTGGATCGACATACTTGTCAGAATCCCCTTTTTCAAATATGAACGTCATAAAAAATCTATTAAGAAACCAAATTACAAATGATCATTCGGATGATTGTCTGCAATTGACCACTTCTTCATATCAACTTGACTATGAAAATATTGTGAGGTTCAAACAATGCCACATTTCACATTAATTTTTTTTTTTAAATCAACCAGCATTTCCTGTAACTTGTGAGTTTGTAATCAATCTGTTGTTTTTTCTAGCTTTGGTTTTCCAAAATAGAGAAATATTTTATTCCAATATCTTTGTTTTTTTTTGTTGTATTAAAATAATTTAAAGTGATAAATTTTTAAATACAGAAATAAAGTTTTTAGTTGTGTATTTTTTTTGTTGTTGTTTATTTTTAATTGTTTATTTGTGCGTAATCAGATATTAGGTTGGGGGAACGTGATCTATATAAGAGAGTAGATCGCTGAATAACTTTTTATAGGAAAAGTAGCTCGCGTAGTAAAAATGGTTGAACACCACTGCCATATAACAAGCTGATAACAAAATTGAAACAGATGGGATTAAATAAGAGACTAGTGGGTTGGGTAGATAATTGGCTGTCAGATAGGTGGCACCGGGTTGTGGTATCTCAAAAGTGGGATGTTATTATCAGAGTGTTGCAAAAGACTGTCTTCAGACTGCTATTGTTTAACTTATATATTAATAATATTGGGAAAGGTTTAAGTGGAGATATACAGTTATTTGCTGATGATGTAAAGTTGAATCTATGAGGGGCAGAGTGGAATGTTACTATCAGAGTATTGCAAAAGGCTGTCTTCAGGCCGTTATTGTTTAACTTATACATTAATAATATTGGGAAAGGCTTAAGTGGAGATATACAATTATTTGCTGATGATGTAAAGTTAAAACTATGAGTGACAGAGCAGATGTAGCTTTGCAGGAGGATTTCAACAGACTGAGTGGAGATATCACTTTTTTTGGAGCTGAGTGCATGGGCTTAAAATTTGGTAGGAAAAGTTGGGAAGCACTGTATAAAATTAATGGAGATGTTTTGATGGGGTGGAAAAGGTGAGAGATCTGGGAGTGATGGTAGACAGAGATTTGAAGAACATTCCAATGAATAATGGCAATGATGAGCCTTGACATGTAGAAGCAAAGAAGTTATATTTCCTTTGTATAAGACCTTGATCAGGCTTCATGTGGACTACTCTATGCAAATTTGTTTACATGGTTTTCAAGGGAATATTCATAATAGTTCTACATAGTATAAACAGTACCAAAAGAGGAAAAAATACATTTATTAAATTTAGCAATATTTTGCTGGTTTTCTTCCCAGCATCTTTAGAGCACAATTATGACAAGCATTGAAGTAAATAATTGCAGAAGAGACCTGATAGCCTGATTTCTCAAAAGTAATTTTATGGTTATCTGTCCCATAGAGGGCATTATGTAAGGACATTACTTCTGTTTGCTTTATATGTTTTTTTGATGCTCTGACAACACACCCTTTTGCTACTTGCATTTGGAAATTTATCTTCTATTTAGCTCTCAGTTTGGGACATCATTTCATACTGATAGCTAAATAAACAGAATAAATTATATGAAAATGCCTGATGAGTGACTAAGACATTATCAGGACTCTTAGAATGTTGGCTATAGTGAGAGAGAGAAGTTTAAGGAATGTGGATTGTATAGTTTGTGGATAGGAGGAAAAGAGGTGATATGATAGAGATTAAGATAGTGTGAGGATTTTATTGGATTAATCCAGAGGGGATTATAAAAGGAATATAAGGCAAGAGGGGAAGAACCAGAGGTCATCCCTGGAAGTTATGTAAGCGTGTGGTAAAGAAGGGTGTAATGAGTAGATTTTTTACATGGAGAATTGTGAATGGAACACATTAGGAATATGTTGTTAATGCAGGGGATGTTACGAATTTTACGATTCAGTATGATAAATATTAGTGAGGTAAGATGACCAGACTGTGGAGATTACAGAATGATCTACTCACGCTCACCAAATGACATAACAAGTGTTGGATTCCTGATAAATGGGAAATTAGGACATAAGATTAAAACCATTTGGGGATATAATAAAAGAATAAACCTTTTTAAGATTCAATTAGAACCAAGAGACCTAGCCCTTATATAGATATACCTGCCAACATCAAGATACTGCTATGAGGAAATAAGAGTATATCAACAGATTAAAGAAGTACTGATGAGAATAAATGATCAAGAAAACTTGATCTTAATGAGCGATTGCAATGCAGTTGTTTGGAGAGAGAAAGAGAGAAGAGTATTGGTAAATTTGGACTAGGCAAATGGAATGGCAGAGGAGAAAGACTCCCAAAGCTACAACCTAACCATAGCAAATACACTATTTGAAGAACCAAAAAGAGGAAGATACACATGGATTACTCCAGGCAACACAACAGTATCGATTAGATTACATAATCATCTGAAAAAAATATCATAACCAGGTGAAAGTATGTAAAAGTTATCCTGGAGCAGATGTGAACACTGGCCATATCCCAGTTATCATGACATGTCATTTATAATTGAAGAAATCGTGCATGAACAAACCATTCCAAAAATCAGTATAGCTAAAATTAAAAAAAAAGATACAAATGCCTTCAAAGACTTTAGAGAAGAAACCGACAAAATGATAAATTCCCAGAAGCTATATGGAAAGGAAATAAATGAAAAGTGGGAATCTCTAAAGAGAAAAACTAAATAAAGCTGCTGAAAAACACTTTGGAAAATAATAAAAAAATACAATATAAGCTGGACTACTGGAGAAATATTATAACAAATGACACCAAGAAGAAAGCACAAGAAAAAAGAAAGACTGAGCACAATCAAGAGTAAGGATGGAAAAGTGCTAACTGTGAAGATGATGAAATAATGCAAAGATGGGTGCAATAAAACGGAAGAACTTTATAGAGGAAATTGGGTAAATCACTCCTAGATGAAGAAAATCCTGTACGAGGGGAGGAGATTGAAAAGTTCTGATAAACTAACTGATATAACCACAATACAGAGCATATCTTAAAAACCCTTTAACCCCTTTGTTTCATCAAATTGTAATAATTTGTTCTTTCTCTTTCAGGATTGGTGACAAAGCAAAATGTTAACTATATAAAATGATCAATCAAATATACACTAGAGAAATTGCAACAGATTTTTAGAAAAGAGTTATGATAGCAATTCAAAAATTAAAAAAAAAATAGTCTGAGCACAAGCACGCAAAGATCACCAAGTGTCGAGCCTCTTACCTCACAGTTTTAAAGTCCTAATTAGAATTATATGTTCTAGTATTGAAAGAAAAACAGAAGAACATCTACCTGATGACCAGTTTGGCTCCAGAAGGAATGGAGAGAAGGAGAAGCTGTACTAACTATCCAACTGATCATAGAAAAAAGCACTTTGAATAAATGCCCACCTATATTCATACCATTCTTTGATACAGAAAAAAGCTCTTGACAACATTGACTGGAATATAATGTTCAAAGACACCTATTAGGACACTCAGATTGGACTATGAATTTGATTGAAGGATGCAGGGAATACCTTGTAGAGGGAGACCAAGAACCCAATACATAAGTGACATCAAAAATGGACGAAGCTACCAAAATGTCAAACTGACAGCACCAAACAGAAGACCGTTATCAACATCCCATGCTACCCACTGACCATTGTGGACAGAGGAAGATGCTTTCTTTTAGTGTTACACGGTGATCAGCATTCATTTTTGAAATTATGGATTCTACAACTGTGTTAAAATAACTCTTTTCTGGCCCGCCCTGGAGTATACTGTATTTACTGCACCTGCAACATACCATACATAGGAGAAATAGGACGCACAATTCTGATCAGATAAAAAGATCATAAACTACACATCAAATATAATAATTATGGTGAAGCTGGCCTTTCTGATCATGCCCTGAACACCTTACATAGAATTGACTGGAAAAGCACTAGTTTCTCACACCAAAACATGGTATGAACGCAAATTTAAGGAAGCTTGTGAGATCGTTATCAATCACCCTAATCTAAACAATAATGATGGTCTAAAAATCCCGTACATATGGAAGGCATATATTCGTACCATGAATCCTTCCTCGCTAAGAACAACTATAAACAGGACTGTAGAAAATCCAGAATCCTAATTCTAAAATAACAACTTGAATACTAAAAAATAGGACATCACTGTTAAAGAAAAAAATCTATAAGAAAGAATGTTTATTCATGTTGTAATTTATATATATATATTTTTTATTTTTTATTTATTTTTTATTTTTTTAAATCAAAAATAACAATTGTAATAATAGAAATAGGACATCACTGTTACTTGAAGGAAAACCATCTGTAAGCAAGAATGTTTATTCATGTAATCATAAGTTAAATCTAGCTTGATGTATTTTTTTTTTTTTTTTTTTTTTTTTCACTAGAGGTCATGCCAGTGAGTAGCTTGTGATCAAATCATTGTTTCTCTAGCTTACGGTTTGAAACGTAACACAGCTTGTCTTGTATATTTATGTATGCTCCAGATGATGATCTTGATATGAAGATCGAAACGTAGGGATATTAAAAAGAGTTATTTTAACATGGTTGTGGAATCCATAATTTCAAAAATGAAGGAAGAGGAGAAGATGATAAATATGTTGTCAGTTGAGTGAACCTCCCACAATGATGCTGCCAACTTCATTGAGGGAGCAATAATAATAATAATAAATATTTACATAACAAAAGCAAATGTGTGGTATGTTATGGAATATAAGTGACATTTGATATGAGGTCTGTCTGCTCCTGTAATGCAGTACAAATGGGATAATTGTGAAGATTATTATTTTTATGGCTATTTAGCCTATTTTTTTGTTTAGGAGTACCCCTTTTTTTATATAATGTCATTGGCTTTTGACTCAAATTTTAGGGCATTACTAATGTTTTATATGGACAGATATATGGAGAATATATATATGGGATGAAAAAAAACTGGATATACCTTTGTAGGATGTTGCTGGCTATCTTTGTTTTCAGTGGTCCTGCGTATGGTGATATACATTTATCTGCTGTTGAAAGAAGGAAGTATGACTTCACGGAAGTGGGGGGATCAGAAAAAGTGGGGGTTTGAAAGATATGCGAGAATTATTGGCGAGACAAGAGATATGTGAACTTTTTTGTGAAAGCCTTTTTTTTAAATTTTTTTAAAATTATTAAAGGTGGGCAGACTTTGGGATGGACGTAAAAATAGAAATTTTTGGGGAAGGAGAGGGATATTATGGAATAAGATCGGGGTGGGAAAACGGGGTGTGAGCCGTTTCGACAGTGCGTTGTCTTCAGAGCTCATGGGGGTGAAGTTGAGGCTATGTAATGCCAGCTTGGTGTTTCTGTCTTTGGAGTATCTGTTTTGTATTCTATTGGTTGGAATCATGACGTAATTTTTATGTTATGGAGCTTAATTGTGAAGATACTTCAGATGACAGCCTTTGTTTGTTCATACTTAGGTAAATGATAAAAATACTAGTCTTAAGAGTTCTAGTATATTATTATTATTGTTCTAAGACCCCCCCCCCCCCCCCATGGAGTCAAAGACTCATCTAGGAGGTCCCTTTGTTGTACACACAACTCATCATGCTTTGTCTTAAACACATTCAAATTCTCTTCAATTTCAATTCCTCGTTCATACCCTCCTTATACAGCTGCCAAGGATGACCTCTATATAGACCAGATAACTAATTGGGAGATGAAAGAAGAAAAAAAAAAAAGACTATATTAGTTCTACAATTCTTGTTCTACCACAGAAGTCCTAATTTGAGAATATAATTTCTTGAAAAGTATAATTTAGTACATATATTTAAGGCTTAGTCTTTTACAATACTTATGGAAAACCCTATATAGGATAATTTGCAGCAGTAGTTACATCTTCTACAGTAAGCATTTATTAATAAAGATTTTGGAAAGCGTTTGAGCGTCTCAATATATTAAGGATATTAGCAGTTCATCTCTTCTAAGATCGTGTAGATAGCTTGGCATTTCTTTGAGATTGTCTCACATTGCAGGTGTTAGTTGCCAAGATTATTTGCACTCTAGAAATGCACGAATGCATGATCCCTATGCTTATTTATGAGACTGTATTTTTCTAGCAGGATGATTGAAATTTTTGTCATTAATAATAAGATTAACATAAATAAGAAAATGTCTGCTCAGGATAAGTATCAACATTATCTGTTTTTATATGTCTGTATATATATAAGTAGAAAGTATTTTACCTTGGGTATAATAAATGTTAAAGATACCAAGCTCTTGGTATCTTTAACATATATATATATATATATAAATATGAAGCAGCATAAATTCTGTATGTCCCTCATTAATATCTAATAAAAATGGTTTATGCTTAGACAAATGAAATCTGTAGATATGCAGTGAATGGATAAAGGTGTTATGATGCATTTAGCATATGTTAGACTAAAGACCTGTTATAACTCATATTGTAGATTTAATGGAAATCAAGGACATCATAAGTGATAATCTCTGTCACAGACAGCATTATGTAAAGCTAATGTGCACACAGGTGCTGCATAAAGGAAAGGAAATTGAAATGATTAGACTTAGAGCCTAAAGTCCTCCGGAGCCACATCCCTATGTTTTCTACTCTGTACCCTTAGTTTTTGCATCAGAAGGGCTCAAAATTACAGTTTTTCATTGTGTTGATTTCTTAGTTTATAAAAGCCGCTGCAGATTTTTGAAAATGTTAAATTTAAACTTATATCAGTGAAATAATTTTTTTTTCTGCTTTGATTCTGTGACATGTAATAGTTTTTCCTCCTTTGATCCCAGAATATAGGCTACTGGATGTAGTTTTTTATGTTCTTCTGGGCTGTTGCTTCTAGGCATCATTGGCTGTTGCTTTCCATAATAGGTCAGCTTGTAGATTCACTGACTATTGCCAACACCTGAAACTGAAAGAAGTGGATCTTTAGGTGAGCAGAGATAAAGGAAGCTAGCTTGACTTGGGATTTCAGTCTACATGTTTATAGTATTTCATTAATGTTATGTCGTTATCCAAACAAAAGATCATTCTTTAATATCAGCTGACAACACATAGGATGATGGGCCCAGGATCCTCTTAATATTGATAGCTGAAATTTGAAATTCTATGATGTTGAGGATGAATTATAATTGGATGTGGAATGAGAGTAGCCAGCTTTTATTACATTGGAACATTTATTATAGTGAATTTCCTTTTGAATACTGTCTTGGGTCTGAACATTTTTGGTAGTTTGTTATAGTGAATGAATTTTATTATAATATTGTTTGCTATAGTAAGTATATGCTTTGTTAGAGAAAACTTAAGAGTAAAGCTTTCGTTCAGAACTGTCACTATCACAAAGCGTACCAAAATATTTTGGTAGTTGGGATGCATGTTTTGCACTTTAGTTTTTATTTTATTTTTTGTTTTTTAGTTTTTATTATTTTATTTTTATAATTGTGTGTGTGTGTGCACGCACGCACGCTACCATTAAAGCATGCAATCCAGTAATTCTATACAATAATGGATCATTTTAGTTAAAGTATAAAATAAGAATTTTATTTACTTTATTACCTACATATATAACTAATATATGTAATTTATGAAATACCTTGGTATTCTATAGAATAATTAAATAGTTCTAGTTGAAGTGTATAAAAAATTATTATTAGTTTACCAAATATTTCAATAGTGGCACATAATATTTCTAAGAAAATGAATATGATTTTCACTTTCATAAATTTATAAGTCCAATGAATACAGACTAATGTAATTGTAAAAATAATGTGTTAATATAAACAGTGTTAAAGAGGCATTTTTTTATTTGCACGTAATCAACTATAATTACATTTGAACTGCAAACATTTTTCTTTCTGACATATTTTCTTATATATTTCAGAAAACCCCGATCTGCATCATTTAGATTCTGTTCGAAGAGACACTTTTTCTGGTTGCCGTTCTTCAGGGGAAATGAAGTTTTCATTGCATTCACTAAATTGTAACATTTTATATAATTCTTTTAAAATAATTTCATTTCTAGTGTCAAGCGACTTTGGTCTGTTCTCATTTTTTAAGAATAGTTTGTGTCTTTAATTCGACAAAACAAATCTGTTTGAGCCAAACTCATATACCAATGATTTTGGTATATCGAGCCTGATATACCAAAATCAGGCTCATTACATTTGATCCATATATTACATGCACCAGCAATTTGCACTGAATTCAGATTTGTGCAGGTGTGTATTTTTTAAAACATGCCATGAATTTTGTTTTCTTTTCAGAGCTTTCATCAGTCTCTTTCTGCATTTACATTTGTATTCAACTGTAGAAATTTCCAAGTTTTTTACTTTGTAGTTTTCTTTATTGGAAAAATTATTTTGATGTTAAATGCTTTCCAGAACTTTGGTTAAATCTTCATATTTTATTTGGTTAAATCTTCATAAATATTACTGAAGTCAACAAACCTACCTTGGTTCAGTGCAAAAATTCCTTCATGTGGAATCCTTTTAATATCCAAGAAGTATGATCCATCTTTTTAACTTTGGACAAGTGACAGGCTTACTCCATTTAGTTATAGTATCCATATTGTCAATACATTTTCGACATCCTGAGTTGCTCTTTACACACTACACTGACCTTGGCTGTGCCTTGTTTGTCATGTACAGTTCTAAAAGCTGGCTACACATGTTGTTGAAAATTTTCTATTATTATTATTATTTCGGGCAACTCCAAGGAGTCGACAGACTCATCAAGGGAGGCCCTAACATCATGTCAAAAACAACTATTCGACATTTACACAGTATTCTGGGGTGTTGGTTGTTTAAGTGTGTTAAGAAGGAGAGGAGTGCCTCAGAGCCATGTGGCCAAATAGCGAATACATCATCTACATAGCAAAGCCAAACGGTTGGTTTTTGTGGGGCAGAGTTTAAGGCTTTCTCTTCAAAAGTCTCCATATAATAGTTGGCCAAGGGTGGGGAGAGTGGAGAACCCATGGCTGTCCCCTCTATTTGTTTGTAGAATTTTCCTTGCCAAACAAAATAGCCTGAGTTCATTGTGAACTGAAATAGGGCTGTGATATCGGGAGGAAATTTAGCTTGGACTAGCTTTAAGGATTCTTTGAGCGGGACATTTGTAAATAAGGAGGAGACATCAAAACTGACCATTATGTTAGTGTGTTTGAGTGTAAGGTTTTCTATGCTGGCTTCGAACTGGGCTGAGTTTTTTATGTATGAAGGTGTGTTGCCAGTATAGTGTGAGAGAGCTTTGGACAAATGTTTAGCTAGTGTGTATGTGTGGGAATCAATGCCATCCACTATGGGACGTAATGGCATATTTTCCTTGTGAAGTTTTGGGAGTCCATAAATACGGGGGGGGGGGGGGGTATGGAGTTATATGGTTTTAATTTGTTAGTGATTTCCACAGGCCAAGAAGTGACCTTCTTAAGGAGCCTGTGGCGTTTTCTAATTTGGGAGTTGGTGGGATTATACTCGATAGGGAGGTAAGTGGCCCAATCTAGCAATAGAGATTTCAGCTTACCTGTGTAATCTTTTTGGTTAAGCAATACTGTGGCATTCCTTTTGTCAGCTTTGGTGATTATTATTTTCTTGTTTTTCTTTAATTCTAATAGAGATTTAATTTCTTTACTGGGCATGTTGGTTTTAGGTGGTTTAGCTTTGGTCAGAACACAAGCTACATCCAGTGTGATATCGTTGGCGATGTGGCTTGGAAAGTGTCGAATCCCATGTTCAATTCGTATCATGATATCCTCAGCAGGTATTCTTCTGGGCGCAATGGCAAAGTTGTGGCCACGTGCGAGGGCATCGAGTGCTTCAGGTTTCACACTAAGTGACGACAGGTTAACTACCGTTTCGGTAGGAAGTTGCGGTTTCGAGATTGCGTCCTTTTTTAAATTTTCAAATTTTTTGATGTGTCGATCTCATACTTTTTTAAATTCTTTCTTGCTGCAGTGCATGAGATGTCGTATACAATAGATCAAATTTCGTGGCTTAAGGTGCTTGAAAGATCATCTTCGAGTGCTTGTATAGCTGAGTTAGCTTCACTCAGGAAACGGCGAGTGGCGGCAATTTGTTCTCTGAGTAAGGCTTGGCTGGCATGGTTATAAATACGAAGTGCCTTTTGCCAAGAGAAGCGGTGCTTGAATTTCACACAGTTAGGGATTACCTGGTTATCCTGGCAGCGCTTCAGGAAGGCGAGACAATTCAGTTGTCTTGATAGCTTCAACTTCAATTTACTATAATGGTGTGATTTACGTGCGATAACATCTCCGTGGATAATCGTAATTCTCGTGGAAAGGCTTAGACGTTAGTTATGCATTTTCACTGTATAATTTAAGGAACTTACAACGTACTAGGATATACATTAAAATAAATTTTAATATATTTCAATATTTCGGCAACGTCACGTTGCCATTTTCAAGAACTTAATTACAAGACACGTGCATGCAGGCACAACAAAACAGTAAGTGAGGAAGAAGTAGGAAGCTATTATTTCTCCTAAAGTCCTGATTGTGCCCTCTAGCGGGCAATGTTGGTATTCTTGGGCGATTGGGCTGAAGGTCTTCTGATGTTGGTTTCCCAAATTTGAGGAAGTCTCATGCAGCCAAATTTGTTGAGGTTTGGATCGTTTCTTAGGGCTGAAGCTGATTCCATGAAAAGCCTTTCACATCTGTATTTGCTACGGTGTATTATCTTGGCTTTCTTCCACCGTATTCTATGGCAGGTATCCAGCGCATGATCAGCAAGACCAGAGTGGCTGTATTGGTAAAAACGGATGTAGTCCCTACAGTATGGTGGCTGTTAGGGAGAATGTGTTGTTCACTGTATAGAGACTGCTGCTTCCAGTCTTTGGACAGTATACATGTAAGGAATAAAACTTTATCTATTCCTAACTGAAAACGAATCCTTCTGTATTCTGTAAGAAGAATGAATCTCATGAAAGCCAACAAACTAGGAACGTATGTGGGTGGGAAATCCACATGTTCTAGTGATCAGTTTCCTGAATCGTTGTAAAAAAAAACTGCATCTGATGAACTTTGAATTTTCAAAGATGTAATGAATAATTCAGATGATGATTTCAATCAGGTATTGTATTTACAGAGCAGTTCCTCATCTGACAAAAAAGATGTTTCACAAAGTACAATTTATGAATTTTCAGAAATTTTGGAATCAGTTGAGGAGTACAGTAGAGAAGATGAGCTCCTTTTACCATTTGATGTTGAAAATCCATCTGCAGTGTACTCTGCATTTCTAACTGATGGCTTAATGGAATTTATGGTGAGACAAACTAACAGATATGCAGATCCGTGCTTATCTATAACAGGATTGTGATACTCCGGGTAGACAAGTGAATTCAAGAATTATACTGATTTATGCAAAATAAATTTAAAAACTTAAACAAAATCCTCTATGTATGTATTATACTACTGTGTAAACAAAACACTGATCATTAGTAAATAAAAGAATTATCAGAAAATAAAGTGAAATATATAAAAAAGAAAGAAATACTTATAACAAGCACAATAAATTGTAGAAGATGATTTGCACCTCTGTCAACCCACATGTATTCCTGCCATACCCACACGAATCACCTGATCAGCATTATTATATCATAGGATAAGCTCCTCCCTATAGTTATTTACTGAGCTAGCAGTGTATACAGTCACTATTTCTTATTTGTTAGTGATTTATACTTTGCATCTATTCATATATATATATATTTTTAATTATGTCTATCATAAATGGCACGGAAATATGAAAGTCTAGAGTTTATAGGATCACATATTCTTCACTCCACCCCCACATACTTATAAAACAAGCACACATATCACAGATGTAAATTTCTATAATCCGTTTTATGATACTGAAAGTATTTTTTTTTCATGCTTATTCTTTCTCTTCCTTGTATTTACTATTCTTTATCTTTTAGTAAATAAAAAATATTATTACGTGATGAGTCAAAGGACTCATCGAGGGAGGGCACCCATTCCACAACTCTCCATCTTCACCACTCAGTCCACCATCTACACCAATGCCATCCACCACCCGCTTCCACCACTAGTATTTTCACAGACAATCACAAACATCCATGTCCACGGCAGGATTAGAGCCTGCAGCCTTTTGGCTGGAGAGCAGATATGCTAGCCACACTCAGCCAACCATATCATTCTCTTTAAGTATTGTTTTTTAATATATTCCGAAAAAAAACTCATTTTCACCTATTTCTCTCCCCCCCCCAATGCTGGATTTTAGTTGCAGTCGAAGAAACCATCACGAAAAGCAACATGGTCAATGACACACAGGACCAAAATTGCAGTTATTTCGCCTGCTTTGCCAGATGGTTAGATTCATTGCGAGCGAGCTACTATCACCCCAATGTGAACATATTAAAAGCATTCCATCTCCGTCTCCATGATCAGTCAACAAGTGGTTGTCATATAAACTTTATATAAATCTTCTTTGGTGATGTAATATATATTAATGTCTGAATCTTTCACAGGAACAGTTAGTTTTTTTCTGTCTTTTAAACCATCTAAACTGATAAAAAAACTGGCTATATATTAATGGGGCAAGGACAATCTTGTAGATTTCAATGCTACCAAAACTCATTCTTCTCCCTTACTTTCAGTAATACTCATATATCAAAACATGATCATATTTCCCTTCTTGGACTGACCTATACATTCCAACCTTTCTTTGCACAAACACATTTCATGCATACCTTCTGCAGCTGCCAAATAACTTGGTGTATTGTTTTGCAGAAAACTCTACTTCAAAGCTGCTGACTATACAAATCCCAAATCTTCCTAACTATGGAATATTGCTACCATGTTTGGGGTTGTACACTAAAATCCTCTCTAAGATTGCCTAATTCTATTTAGAAGAAAGCATTCCTGTTAATTAATGATCCGTCTCTCATGCATTCAGTTTTCTGCCCTATACCTCTTCTACAGGTACTTTCATGTACAGTGCCCTGCTGAATTGGTCACTATTATTCCTACACTTTCCTCCAAAATCATTAGAACAAGAGCTACTGCTAACCAACACCCTTTTACAGTCCATGTTGAAACTTGCCAAACCAACTTTACTGCCTCCTCCATCACATCTATTTCTGTTTGGAACAGTCTCTTCCAATCTGCCTTCTCCAAAAAATGCAACCTTCAGTTAAAGAAAGAAAACAGTAAACAAATTC
This sequence comes from Typopeltis vanoorti, assembly GCF_054136105.1. Lineage (NCBI taxonomy): Eukaryota > Metazoa > Arthropoda > Arachnida > Uropygi > Thelyphonidae > Typopeltis > Typopeltis vanoorti. Next base: position 131,073,394 of record NC_143551.1, read on the forward strand.
CTCCTTGTTATCCTCTTGTTCATGCAGCAATGATCTGCTATAGGTCTTGTGACTTTTCATGTGTGAGTGAGATAAAAAAAAAAAAGAAGATTAAATCTAGGTGTTTGTTGCACATATATTCATCTAAACACTGTCAGATAATTAGCAAAAGCTCAACTAACATATCAGGGATGACAGATACAAAACACAGGGTGATTTTTATCGATGTGATACTAGGAATGAAATAATAAAGCAGTTATACACAGTGTCACATTTTGGTGGTCGTGATGAAAACTTATTCACCATGAAGAAGTGCAACCATAGGAAATCCTTTCAATACTCTAGTTTTTACTCGTGAACGTTTTGTAGTCTGACATCTTTGTATACATACACATTTCACAAAAGTCTGATCTGTCTTTTGGAATGGTATCTACAGCACAGTCGACATCATGATTCATATCTGGACTTTGTGAAATGTGCTTGTAAGCAAAGATGTCAGACTACAAAAATGTTTGAATGAAAACAAATATTTGCAGTTTCATTGCCATTGTAGTTCATCATGTGCAAATAAATAAATGCCTCTTTTCATACTATTGATAATATATTATTTCTACTATTATGTTCTTCATTTGTATTCATTGGACTTATAAATAAATTTACGAAAGTCATATTCTTTATTTTAGAAATATAATGGACCACTGCAACATTTTGTCAACCAGTAGTTATTTTCTGTATACTTGAACGTTAAGACATATATACACACACACATACATCAGCCCCCCACATACAATAGTCCCAAGACCTATGACAGTAGTGTCATTTGTGAGTATGGAGCTAGAAAGATGAAAGGAATTTGTTGAAGTGCATCTTGAAGTTATTTAGAAATTTGCATTTGACTGCTGTAGAAGATTGCAAAGCCTTGTTCATTCTCTTGAAATTTTTTCCGTAATAATAAGCACAATTCGTTTTCAGCAAATTGGAGGGCACATGATACAGAGATATACATACAGTGCAGTAATTTGGAAATGGCAGAATTCAGGTTATGAAATATACTAAAATAATAATAATAAAAAGTAGTTCAATTAAACAGCTTGTTTCTTGGACTATATAGACCATACAACAAACAAGAACTAGTAGTAGCTATTATTAAATCTTGGTGTAGTCAGCTCTTAGTATAAAGAATTTCTAATTATCTGCAGAATTAACTATTGAAAGGTGGAAAGTTTTATGTAGTGATGTTCTTTAACATAGTATTTTTACAGGAAATTGCAAAAGAATCCTTATCAACACAATTGCTTTATTAAGAATTTTTTTATAGATTTTTGTGATGTTTGGAATAGCAAAAATCTACTGTTTTCACATAAACTTAATAAATTTGTGCATTCATTGATATGATTGCATCACAGTAACTGAAAATAAGGGGTTTGGCCCAATATATTCTTTTACTGCTATATTGATGTGCTTGTAAGAACTTAAAAATGATAAAATAGTTTTACTTTTCTTCAAGAAATTCAGCAAACTCTTGTATATGTTATGTACATAATATGCAAATACCATATTTATTAATACTCTTTAAAATATATTTTAAAAAATCTACTTTTTTACCACTAACATGAAATTGTCCAAATAAACCTCATTAAATTCTTGATATTTATCATGAAGGGATATCCAGGATAGTCCAAATAGTCAGTTCAGCAGATAATCTTCTGAAATCATGTTATTGGAAAAATGGTTTTCCAAAGGTGGAAGTATCAGTGTTAATACAGATGTTGTTGTTATTATGAAATTTAATTAGTTTGCTTGTGAAGGCCATTTGTAGATGTTTTTCTGGGTATAGCTTACTTTTTTAAATATGATTCAGTATTACTAACAATTTGGAATTTTACTCATTGGTCTTTATTTTCATCACAGACCATGGCAGCAACCAAAAGAAATGCAGGTCTGACTTCAGCAGTTCCTCGACAGTCTCTTAATGACGAAGAATTGGTAAGTGATTGCAAATTGATAATTTTGGGGGTGTGTATGTTTTACTTTAAAAAAAAAAATGCAATTTGTTCTTAATATAGATGCTGATATGTTATTGGGTTATGTAAAGTTTGTGGAATGTTCTTCTGGAAGCGATTAAGTATCATTGCATGTTTCGCTTGTACATAATTTTATTCCATTGTTTATTTTGATTTGATACTGCATATTTAATTGTAAAATTTATTTTCTCATTATTTTAAAATGAAATCTGATTAAAATTATATTAAGAATTCTGTTGTATCAGAAAGTTACTGGATACTTCTGATACATTTAGGAAATATATTATACGAGGAAGAATGCGATAGCAAAAACTTAAAATGAAATTAGAACCATATATATTACTATTATATGGATATCTCCACAGAGTCAGAAGACTACAAGTGAATCATACTAACCTTTATGCACACAATACCTTATTTATATTTAATTAGTTTACTTGTGAAGTGAACTAATTGATATATACCCCCAAGGGGTGTACAGGATATGATAGTACTACATGAAAAATTTACATCATTCCTAACTTCCTATCTACAATTTTCCTCCAAATCAGTCTGATACCTGTCAAGACTCCAATATTATATTTTTGTCTTCTAAGGCACTTTTTACTGTATCAATCCACATATATCTTGGTCTTCCTCTGGGTCTTTTTCCTGACAACCTGGCAGAGAACACTTGTTTTGCTAATCTTTCCTCACTCATTCTGTTTAAGTAACCATATCACCTGAGATTACCTTTCTAATGCATTCCTGGATGCTGACAATGTCAAGTTCTTTCATAATATCCTTGTTTTTAATATGATATTGCCATTGATGCCATCTGTTCATGCCTCTAATCTTTCTCAGGACTCGCATATCTGTAGTCAAGTGTTTTACTTTTAACCCAGCTCTCAGATCCATAAGTTAAAATCGGTTTGAACACTGTCTTGTATACAACTAATTTGGTGTTTTGGCTAATTTCTCTCTTATTCTATATAAATTTATTCAGTTGACTTCCTACCATACCATCTTTGTTGATTCTGTTGACTATTTTCATATTTAATTTATCATCTTCACTAAAAATCGTGCCTAAGTAACTGAAATGTTTTAGTTGTTCTATAGGTTCTCCATTCACAATGCAGTTGCTATTTTCAATGTTTCTGCCTATTTTCATTGTCTTTGTCTTTTTAATGCTGACCTTCATACCATATCTATTACAGCAGTTATTCAATTTAGTCAGGGGTTCTTGCAGACTTGTACTGGATTTATTTAGAACAGCGTTTCTTAACCTTTCTAAGCCCAAGGACCAGTAAAATTCCCCAAACAATTCTACGGATCACTAAGTTATGTAATTTTTTTAAAAAACCTATGTGGGGATTACCAACAGTTGGGAAAAACTGTGCCATTTATAATATAAATAAACTAAAAGCATGTTTTGAATTATATTGAAACATAATTAATTAAATTGGAATTAAACAATTAAAAATGTGTCATCATCGAACAAAGTTTTAATTTTTATTAAACAAATAAATAATATTATATAATTATGTTATTACTATTTACTTTTAATGAAATGGTTGAGCTTCTCGGCCATTGCAGAGTGGCTGGATATCTGGCTCAATATCGGTCCACTTCAGTCGAAATTCGGCAAAAAAAAAAAAAAAAAATACTAAGAAGATTTCTGTATTATGTTTTTATTTGAAGGAGCAATGAAAATCCTTTCTCACAAAGATAGGTTGTAGAAAACTGCAAGGGCCAAGTTTCAATGCTGACGATTTTCAATGATTCTTCAGATAATTCGGAATATTCACTTCTCACTGAAAGCGAGATCCAGAAGCGAGCCAAACCAAGATCACGGGATTGCATTTTAAGCCCATTGTCATTTGAAAGCTCGATTACCTGTTCTATATTTGCTAATGAAAGGTCGTTCTCATAACCGTAAGCCTGAAATGGATCACAAACCCACAGAAATTTCTTATAAAAGTTATTCGAGAAATATGTTTCAGAATTCTGTTTCAGAGCTATAAGCAGTAAATTTTCCACGATAGAATGAGGTTTCCCTGGTTTCGCTATGTGCAAACTTAAGAGCTAGGATGTTTTCAATGCCATGCTATTAATCGAACCCATGGCCAAAACTATGTCTTTCCCATTATTGGTGTCCATAAGCATCGCTGAAAAAAATTCAATTGGCTTATTTTTCACATCACAATGTTTAGTTTCTAAATGTTGTCGGAGTTTCGCAGGTTTCATGCACTCGTTCAACAACACTTCATAACACAAAACACATTGAGGTTTCTGGTCACTCTCATCTCCACACCAAGTAAACTCAAATTCCAAATATGAACTGTTATATTTCCTACTGTATTTTTTCTTTGAACTGCTTGTTTCTTTTACTTAATAGTATCAGATTTACTCGCCGTTACAAGACTTGCATTACAATACAGGTTAGCATCACCTGTTTCATTTGATTTTCTTTTCAAAATCCTATTTCTAAACCACTTTTCCAGTATTTAAAACGTTTCTGAAAAATATATAAATATTGGGGTTAACTCACGACACACTTTGTCCAAGTATCAACTTAGCACTTCTGAAGATATACTGAGCATTAGTTGAAGGAGGAAAACCTTAAATAATAAAAATCAATAAACAACAAGCAATTGGTTGAAATGTGGATAACACAGGTTCACTTCAAATCTGACAAAACAGCAAGGGAAAGTGGAAGCAATAAAACCATATTGTTGTTCGCTTCACCCTCTTTTATTACTCGTCATTCTGCGGCTATTTGTTGGGTTTTTTTGAATATCCATTTTATTTCAGTAATTTTACTTACTTATTCAATTTTAATTTGTTTTACTTGGATAATTAAAAAAAAATATATTTATTTATTTAATTATTATTTATTCTATTACTCATTATCATGATTCATGTTTTGAATGTAGTTAACAGTCTATCTCCCTGATGATGTCTATGTAACAATGTATGAAATATATTGGAGTTTTTAAATAAAATTCTATATAATTTTTGTTTCATGTTTAAGCAATAAAAATTATTTTATTATATTTAGTGCAAATGTTCCATTACAGTTATTTTTTTCCATTGTCTGTCTCAGGAATTTGGCAATTTACTTACTGGTTTGAAAGTTTCCACTGGGAGTACTTCACATTTCAGTACTTGACAACTTTTAAAATCAGACTATTTGTTTGCAATGTAATCATTCCAGCCAATGCTTTCTTTTCCTTCTAGGCTGTTTATAGGATAAGTGAATTGCTGCTATTATTAATATGTTTTTTTTATTTTTATTTTATTATTAAAATTTCTTTTTATGTTTATTTGAATCCTACCTGCAAAAGGTTTTAAACCTATAGTACTGTTGTGTCCCAATTTACGATTTTTATTCTATCTAGTTATTTCCCCTTTATCTATGTTCAACTATTATCTACACACGAGATATCACCAAAAAATTTATTAATACTCAAGTTATTTCTCCCCTTAGGTACCCCTAATATTTGTATTTATACTGTGCCTTTTGGGATATTTAGTTTGAGATATTATATACAAAAACAAGGAGAAAGAACTAAAATATGTCTGAAAGTGAAACAGTGTTGCAGTCGTGACACTTTATCTCGTTTCTTAACACATTAATTTCCCGCGTGATTAGGTTCGTAATTTTTCAAGTGGTGCATCGGACAGCAATTTCAGACAACTGTTTTATCATTGGACAAAAGGTTTATTAAAAACTTTAACATGGTAAAATTCAATTTTTGTTATTACTCAATTCAATGCTAAACTAAATACTTACAAACTAACATTAACTTATTACAAGTAATTAGGCTATGATCCAATAATGGGTATTACGATCATGCCACCATACACATTCAACACATAAATTCATTTGACACGGACATATAAGATTAATTCACACTATTTAACTATCCAAACTTAGTTAGATTAACTAAACCTTTTACTGCACTAACACACAACTATGACATTTTAACTTTCCTATTACATTACAATAGACATGCAAAATTCTCAGGACACTTAATTATTCATATAACATTAACACTAGTCAGCTTACTTTTAATATATTCTGTCATATACTAAAGTCCTAGTATAATTTTTCCTTGGTCACTTCAACAGTTTCGTATCAGAATAATGATACCTATTACAGACAAATTTTAGTTAACATTAGATATATTTTACAGTACCTTTCTTTCTTGAGTTTTTCATATGAGCCTTTACCTTTTTCTGATTGAACTAGCTTGGTATAACCTCTCCGATAATCTGTTTCTCCTACGTTCCTTTTGGAATTGAACTTTGCTTACGCGGTCTTAACCTCTCGTAACTTAGGACACACTTTGAATCATCTATATAACGGCTGTACATCTCGTGACGTGGATATCGATATCTTTACAGCTTTCCCTTTTTCGTAGTTGTCACTGAAGTTGAAACACAAAGAATATGTTTCCTTTTCTTTGACTCTATGGCATTCTTTGCTTCTTACGTAGGAAATCCGGAATCGAAATCCCGCTCACTTTTGTTTCCATGTTGTGACGATGGAGATATAACCCCAATCTCCACTCAGGAAAACCGCCTGAAACCTATGCCACGGAGCTCGTAGAGAACTCCTCGGGAACAGAACCAAAACAAAAACCAAAAAGCCTTGTGTGTGTGTTGGGGGGGGTCCAACCCTTTTATACCTGCTCTCCTAACGGCACCTTTTTTAACTTCTTTTCTCCGCCCCCTTCTTGATTTTACTTCACCGACCAATTAGGGTGGCGTTTTTCTGCCAAACGTCCTTTGGTCGGCGAGCCAAACGATGTCTCAATCCGGGAATCGGCCCTAAGCGATTTTCTGTTGTTTTTCTTGTGCTAGCCTCTAACTTAATCCCCTTTCCAAATTTTTTCTATGAATTCACTTAATATTTTAATCTCTAGCCTCTCACATACCATCTTTTATGACTAATCCTTTTCTGTCTTATTTAGTTAAAATTTCTCTTTTAAATCATATCACAATATTAATATATTCTTTCTTTTGTTAGTTAGTTTAACAAACACCTTTATTTTTTATATATTTTATTGGATGCAAGAATCTTTCTTTTTCTTTTAATTAATTCAACTATTATCTTTTATGCAGGGTTTTTAATTTATTTTATTTATTCTTCATGTTACACCATGATAGCTGAGAATTCTATATTCTTAAGATATCAGGGTGTAACACTACATTAGTACCATGGTGAGCTGATGTGTGTGTATTTGATGCAACAGATTTACTTGGCTATTGTCTTGTTATCCATCATTCTGGTTATCGGGACTAAAATTCTTTGTGAACAATAAAATTCACCTTCATCTAAGTGTAATTAAGCAAAATTAACAAAAGAAATTTCAGATTCCTGTTTTTTCAAGCAGATAATATTTGTGATTACATAATCAATGTGCCTGCTTATATTGTTTTGTTACAATTTTGCATACCCACTGATTTCTTCCCTTTTTGATTATGATTAGTGTAAGAAGGTTATCAAATATTAATTACTAGCACAACTACAAATAACACTAACTTTGATAAAAAAATAAACATAAATAAATAAAAACATGGTGTGACATTAGCTTCTGATAAAATACAAGCTTCGGCATGTAAAGAAAGGGAGCCAGTAAAAAGCAAAATAGTTTGAAATAAGATACTGGTAGCATAGTCTAATAATTTGAATTATCTTCACTGTATTATTATTATTATGTAGGGTTCTCCAAGAATTCTAAGGACTGGTCTAGGGCAGGACTCCTTCTCTGTAATTTACTGCTTGCAAACCTATAATCTTTTCTTGAGTCTAAGATGTGAAGAATTTGTTTTTTTTTTTTTAATCTGAATATGAGTCAGCCAATTTCATACAGAAGTGAAGTGGTAGGGTATCTTCTCCTGGGTTTTTCATTCCACAACTTGAGCTACTTTGGCCATAATCTCTAACAACCAGATCTGTCTTTCTCCTTGAACATGTTTACTGAAACTGTGCTTACAGCATTAGCACTTCGACCTTGAATACTTTATAACCACACCCACAGTCAATCTCTGGAATTGATCTTGAGTTCTACTTGTAAAATCTCATTTCTGTCTGTAATTTAAGATTCCTTTCAAACTTTCATGTTCCTTCTATCTATTCCATAGACCGGTTATCATCTTGGTCATCTGTTACTAGATCTCTTTGAAAATTATTATTATGGGCTACTCCATGGAGTCCTAAGACTCATCAAGAGAGGTGATAAACATCATGTCAAGCACTACCCAACATTTGCACAGTATATATATATATCATACTTTGCTTTGAACTCATTTACAGTCATGGCACCCAAAAAAGACGCGGGCAACCAATTCCACTCATTCACCACTCTCTAAGCAAACAATATAGTCCTAACACCCCTGCTAACTACACTCTTGCTCAGTTTCCAAGGATTGTCTCCAGTTAGTTCTCCCATCACCAGTCCTTTTTCTGAAAACTTTGATCTGTATTAATCTTGTAAAAATTCTTCAGTAAATTGTGTCTCAGTCATATCACTCTTTTTCTGTTTGTCAGCCAGTTTTTGTAATCCGCAGATCTTCAATCTGTCCTTATAAGATTCATTCCATAGACCTAATACTATCTTGGTCACTTGCCAAGGCTCCATAAAGAGGTATAATAAACTGCTTTTCCCTGCCCATCAGGCTATTCTTCAGTAACCATGTAATCCAATGAGTTGCTTTAGCCACTTTTGCAATATGTCCTCTAAACTTTAATTCCCAATTCACCAACATCCCCAAATCCTTGGCTTCATCAATTTCCTGGAGTACAGTTCCATGAATATGGTACACAGCTGGTAATCTTTTCACTTCATAATGCATAACCTTACACTTTGCCACATTAAACTGACATCCATTCTTCTTTGCCTAGACTGCGAATCTATCCAAATCATTCTGCAAAATATTAATATTAAGATCATTTGTATGAACTATTGCTCTACCCAATTTTGAATCATCAGCAAACAACTGAACAGTTCCTCTCAGATCCTTTCCTATATCGTAAATATAGTAGTGACCCAAGAACAGAGCTCTTTGGCATGCCACTAGTCACAGGCCTTCCACTGGACTCCACTCCTGAATAAACCACTCTCTTATCTATGTCACCACCTTTATATTCATCCCTGCATGCTGCAGTTTACTGATTAGAATTCCATGCAGTATCTTGTCAAAAGCTTTTAGAGTCCAGCAGTATCATTGTAAACCTTTATCCAACTCAGCTGTTACTGTATTATAAAACATGAACAAGTTACTGAGGCACGACCCACCCTTCACAAAACTATGTTGCTCCCTATATAGTATTCCATTATGTCTATGGATTCCTGTATTATGCTCTTAAACAACTTCTTCAGTACTTTGACTATGACTCTTGATATACTGATCAGTTTTGGAGTGGAACCATGCTAGTATACCATCTAATCCCGTAGCTGTATTCACATCAAGATTCTGTAATATGCTATGCACCTCCAGTTCATTTACCTCAGTTTCCATAAACCTTTGCCTCTTGTCAATGCAATGTCTCCACCTGGATGATATACTCTTGCAAAGTGTTCACTTAGTAATTCTACTGTTTAGTTTGATTTAATTACCTCCTTACCATCAGCATACATGAACATCATCAACTGAAATGAACATTCTTCATTTTATTTCTTCGTGCACTTCACATGTAAACACTTGGATAAAGGATGAAACTAAGAATATAATTTCTTGGCATCTTTAATTTATAGTATAACCAAGTAAAAAAACTTTCAACATCTATCTCTATCCAACGGTATTTTAGTAATAAGGTGTGACACCTTTTGGCTACTTGTAAGAAATATGACTTCTGCATTACTTCAACCTTGGTATCACTTCTGGATCTGGCCCCCCACTGATGAGACCTGAATAAAGGTCAAAATTAGTCTGGGTGTTGGCCCTTCCCATAGTGCATTGCATTATGGGATTCTAAGCCAATTGATGTAAATTCATTAGCCTCTATATACAAGTAGCCCCGTCATGAAGTGACTTCACGCACAAACTATATTTTCTTACACTTGGATAAAGGACGAACCAAGAATATAATTTCTTGGCATCTTTAATTTATATTATATTCTTCAGCATTATTTCAAACCTGAATGTAGAAACTATGAGAGTTTCATAAGGTAAGTTGACTAGAGAGCTTATGGGAATACACTCCCTGGCATTCACGAGTTGTCTTAGTGTAGACTACTTAAAAAGCATGGACACTGCTCTAGCATCTATATATTCATCTTTTTTTTTTAGTCCGTTTTGATAAGGTTTCAATGACCTGACAACTGGTTTGTTCTCCTCAGAGATCAGGTAGAAACCTTAAGAGAGCTAATACTCTTGTTTTTGCTTGGGCAGTGCCTATGTCTTTCAAGTAGTTCACACTAAGGCAACTCGTGAATACCAGGGGGGGGGGAGGCCTTTTGGCTCTTTATTTTAGTAACTATATTCTTCATTTTACTACATAAAAAAAAAAAAAAAAAACCTCTTCAGGGTTATCTTTGGCCTGCACTGTTAATTTCCTTTCTTAACACACTTGTTACCTAATCTGGCCTGTGCTTTATACTGCTCATGTGCCTGCTGGTCGCCTTTCTCCTTAAATTTTCACCATAATATTTGTTTATTTATTTATAACTCCAGCTTAATGTGATCGTATTTATGTATATAACTCCCTCTTGATTTATTTTCTTGACTCTAGGTATGCAGTCTGCTATTACTTCCTTCGACATTCCTTTACCACCTTCCATGAACTATCAACATCCAGGCTTTTCAGTTTCACATGCCATGGCACTGATCCAAGCAATCTCTTAAGCTTGCCATACTTGCCAGCCTTGTCACCCCCCTCCCCCCCATGAAAAATTCCACATATATAGTCACTTCGCAGGTCAAGACCATATGATCACTCTCTGCCATCTGGTGGCAGTCTGGTCATAATAGTTATAAACAATTTCTCTAATCATCTAGATCTAGCAATTTCAAATACCAAGCACATTCCATCATATGCCCCCTCAAGTAATTATTCTTTAGTAACTGAATAAATTCCATTCCCTTCCTCCTATCCCACGTGTCCTCTCCTCTTTCTAATCTGTGTTTTGTTTCCATGGTTGAAATTCCCCATAATAATTATCTCCTGATGCATACTTTCCCCATCATCCCTTATATCCCCTGGTCTAGAGAAGCATCCAGCTGTAAATTTTATTCTGCTGGCCACTATCTTGCACCAGATGGCCTCAAAATGTGCTATTTTCACTGTCCTGCAGTTGAATTTGTATTCTCTTTGATTGCAGTTCATCAGCTATAATCAATAATACTTCTTTCCCCTTTTCTTTTCTCTCTATCCTCCCTGAAACTCTATACCCTTCATATTTTATTGCATTAACAATATTAAATTCTGTCAGCCATTTTTCCCTAATACCAATAATCTTTGGCCAGGATGAAGAAACAAATGGCAAAAACTCCTTCCCCTTGTTCCAAATACCCCTGGCATTAGTGTACATAAAGTGAAATAGCCCCTTAGGCTCAACACCATCCTTATACTTTATACGAACTACTCCATTCTGGTTTGTTACCAGCAGTACTGACTCAGACATTTTATGCACATTCTTACACTCCTCTGCCTCACTGGTATCTGTGTACCTACTCATAAGCCCTTCCCCCCCCCCCCCCCCAATGTTCTAGTTTTAGTTTCCCTGATTCTGCATATCCACTTTCACTTCATTCAACAACACTTTTTCCAGACTCTGAACAACAAATCCATTCAGATGCAAACCATCCATCTTGTACAAGTCTTTTCATCTATCAAACTCACTCCACACATCCACAAAATCCACATAATTTTCCTGTATAACCTACATAGATTTGTTTGCTGTTATATTCCTCCTTTTAAATCAAGTCAGTTATACTATTGCAACAGGGTCACTATCTTAACTCTCTCACTCTTTTCTTTGACTACTTCAGTAAATTTTTCATGTCCTAATTTGCTTCATATCACTTCAAAACCCAGGTGACCAAATCTGCAAACACACACACATATACACTATTTCATTATGGTCTTATCAAGCCTTGTAAACGGGATGAATAATTTAGATTTTTCTGAAACTAAAATTTCATGTCGCTCCTAATGTCTGACATTGCAAAAATAGCAGAGCTTGGTACATAATGGAACTATCTTCAACCAGATGCTAAGTTATTATTATTATTATTATTATTATTACGGGCAACTCCAGGGAGTCCTTAGACTCATCGAGGGAGGCCCTAACCATCATTTCCACACAACTATACGACATTCTCACAGTATCTATCATACCTTGCCTTGAACTCACTCACCATCACAGCACCCACAACAGACACTGGCAGCTTATTCCACTCATTTACCACTCTAAAAGTAAAGAACCCAGCTCTAACACCCTTGCTATCCACACTCTTGCCCAGCTTCCATGGATGTCTCCTAGTCCTCCCACCACCAGTCCATCTCAAAAATATCCTCTGAATTAATCCTATAGAAACCCTTTAGCAATTTGTATGTCTCAATCATATCTCCCCTTTTCCACCTATCAACTAATTTCTGCAACCCACAAATCTTCAACCTGTTCTCATAAGGTTCATTCCATAGACTTGCTATCATCTTGGTCACTCGCCTCTGGATCCTCTCCACCTCCTCCCCATCAAGAAGAAACCTAGGTGACCAAATGTGGGCACAGTAGTCGAGATGAGGTCTTATCAAGGCTTGGTACAGAGGTACAATAACTTGCTTGTCTCAGCTCATCAAGGTATTTTTCAACAACCAAGTGAGTTGATGAGCTGATTTAGCTAATTTTGCAATGTGCTCCCTAAACTTCATCTCCCTATCCACCAACACTCCCAAGTCCCTGGCCTCATCAATCTCCTGGAGTACAGTTCCACCAATGTGGTGTGGTATACTGCTGCTAATCTTTTCACCCCAAAATGCATAACCTTACATTCTGTCACATTAAATTGACATCCATTCTCCTTAGCCCAGAACTCCAATCTATCCAAGTCGTCCTGCAAGATTTTGACATCTTCTGCATTCACTACTGCCCTACCCAACTTTGCATGATCAGCGAACAAATGAACTGTTCCTCTTAGATCCTTCCCTATATCGTTAATGACCAAATTAAACAGCAGTGTTCCAAGAACAGAACCCTGCGACACACCACTAGTCACAGGCCATCTTTTGGACTCTATTCCTGAATAAACTACTCTCTGATATCTCTCCATCATCAACAACCCATCTTTCCATCTCACCAACCCTATATCCATTCCCATATGTTGTAGTTTACGGATTAAAATTCCATGTGGGATCCTGTCAAATGCCTTTGCCAGGTCCAGCAGTATCACTGTAAACCCATTACCCTTATCCAGTTCAGCCGTTACCTTGTTATAAAACTTGAGCAAGTTACTGAGGCATGATCTACCCTTCACAAAACCATGCTGTCCTCCGTACAGTATCTAATTTTCATCAATCCATTTGTGTATTTTCCCTTTACTACTTTCTCCAAGACCTTGACAACGACTCCTGATATGCTGATCGGTCGGAAATTTGCAACAGTAGTCTTGGATCCTCCTTTATGCAGTGGAACTATTTTCCCCTCTTTTCACACCTTCGGGACTAAACCAGACCCGAGACTCAGATTAACAACATGGTCAAGGACACTGATAATTCTTTAGCCGCTTCATGTAAGACCCGTGCCAGTATACAATCCAATCCCACAGATGTATTCACATTAAGGTTCTGTAATAGACTATTCACCTCCACTTCATTCATCACAATTCCCATATAAACTAATGGTTCCTTCATTTTTTCAATGCTACCACCTGGATGATATACTCTTGCAAAGTGCTCGCTCAGTAATTCCACTATATCGGCTGATTCAGTGACCTCCTTACCATCGTCATTCCTTAAAATCATTTTGCCATGTACAGTTTTTTTCTTGCTTGCAGCATATTGAAAGAACTGTTTGCGATTCTCTTTAGCTTCCATAGCTAGTTTCCTTTCATAATCCAGTTTTGCTTTTTTTTTTACCACACTCGTTACCCTTCTGCCTGCACTTTATAACGTTCGGGTGCCTGCAGGTCACCTCTTTCTTTAAATTCCCTCCACAGTTGTTTCTTTTTTTGCAGCTCAATCTTAATGGTGTTATTCATCCATTTAACTCCTACTTGTTTTACTATTCGGACCTTGGTATACAATCAGCCATAACCTCCTGTAAATGCTCGTTGACCACTTCCCATGCTCTATAGACATCCAGCCCTTGCAGTTGTACGTGCCATGGCACTGATCCAAGCAATCGCCTAAGCTTGTCATACTTGCCAGCACGGTAATTCCACATATACCCTGTCTTAATTGAAAATTCCAGACCTTTAGCCACCTCCCAGGTCAAGACCTTATGATCACTCTCACCAATAGGTGGCAACATGGTCATATTCATTACAGTCAAATTCTCAGATGCTATTACCAGGTCAAGCACTCTCACCCCCCCCCCCTAGTATTTTCCATTACATGCTGTCTCAGATAGTTATCCCTTAATAATTGAATAAAATCCAATTCCTTTCTCCCATGTGTCCTCTCCTCCTTCCAATCAATGTTACCATAGGTTGAAATCCCCCATAATAATTACCCTCCTTCCACTCATTTCATCAATTTGTTGATGCATACTATATCCACCATCTATGCCATCACCTGGTCTATAGCAACACCAACACCCAACTGTATATTTTGTTCTGCCCATTTCAATCTCACACCAAATACCCTCAAATGAGCTCTTTTCACTATCCTGTGATACAACTTCAATTCTCCTTGGCTGCAGTTCATCAGCTATCATCAATAACACCCCTCCCCCCATTTTATTCTCTCTGTCCCTCCTAAACACACTATAACCTACACATTCTATCCCACTAACTATATCATCTTCTGTCATCCATGTTTCACTAATGCCAAAAACCTGTGGCCAGGAAGAGCCAATCAAGGCCAAAATTTCTTCCTTCTTCTTCCTAATACTCGTGGCATTAGTATACATGAAATGCAGAGGTCCCTTTGTCCCATCCCTATCTTGATGCGTTATTCTAACTATCCCATTCTGATTTCTTGTCGTTAGTACTGGCTCGGGTACATTATATACATTCTTACACTCAACTATCTCACTGATGTCCGCATATCCACCCCCCCCCCTCCTTGGTAGTTCTAGTTTCCCTGGTTCTGCACATCCATTTTCACTTCATTCAGCAACACTTTTTCCAGTTTCCGCACACCAAATCCATATACATTCAAATGCAGGCCATCCATCTTGTATAAAATTTCGCCCATCAAACTCATTCCACACGTCCATCAATTCCACACTGTCTGCATAACCTGCGCATAAAGTCATTTGTGATTATGACCCTCCTTCTAAACTCCTCTCTGTCATACCACGGCAACAGACTCACCATCCTAACTCTGTCACTCTTTTCTTTCGCTACCTTTAACAATACTTTCAAGTCCTCTCTCATAAAAAAATTTATCTCCTTTCAATTCATTTGTACCCACCACAACTATCAGTTCTTTCACCCTCTATTTTTGTGCTCTAATACTCTCACTTATATCCTTAAACTTTGCACCCAGTAAATACAATTTAGTTAAACTTTCATCTATCACTCCTCTTAATAACAAGTCACCATACAACACTCTTTCCTTCATTTCAGAAACTCTCCCACTCTTACACTTATTTTTCCTTTCAAACACTTGTTTATTTCCTTTAGCCGAGGCACTCTGGAAAGAGTTTTGCAGGTGCTCTAATTGCCGCTGCACATTTTGTATCACTGCATGCAACCTAGAGATCTCACTCCCTACAAATAATTCCTCATTTTTTTCATCATTTAAATCATTTTTTCTCTAAAGTTTAAAGACTAATATAAAATTTTAATTAATGCAGAAGAGTAATAATTTAAAAGACATACCTGGTTGTTTATTTTTGGAAGGTGAGGATGACAAAATATTTAGGGCCAAATGTGATTGAGCAAAGAACATGCTGTAAGAGAATGGTGTTGATAATGTGTATAAATAAGAACAGTAAACAAGGAAAGTGATGATTCAAATGGAGTGTAAATTTTGAAAACTAAAATGACGAATATTTTTTTCATACAAGTTAGTGCTCTCTTCAGTATCACTGTTACTCCCAAATCCTTGGCTCATTGACTGCTTGCAGAAAATTCCCTGTAATGTAATTCTCTTTCTTAATATAATACACTGCCTGTAATGTCCTCAGTTGAAAATGTATAATCTTACATTTTGAAGTGAGGACATCTTTGCATCATTAGCATATAATATTACCCTCAGTACCATCTTCACCTATCATTAATATACAAGTTAAAGAGCAATGGATCAAATACAGAAACCTGTGGTATGCTATGATAACTAATAATTAAGGAATTGACAGCGTACACTAGAAATATAAATTAAAACAACTTTAATAAATACCTTCCGATATTTCAGCAATATCACATTGCCATTTTCTATGGGAACTTAAAATAAAGAACAGGTGCACGCTAGTACTACATAACAGCAAATGAGAAAAGAAGTGATGAAGCTACCGTTTTGCTAAAGTCCTGATGGTGCCCCCTGGCAGGCTATATTGGTAGTTATTGGCCTTTGGGCTGAAGTTCTGATATATGTTTCCCAAATTTGGGGCAGTCTTATGCACCCAAATTTGTTGAGGTTTGGCATGTTCCTAAGGACTGAGGCTGATTCCATGAATAGTCTTTCATATTTGAACTTGCTGCGGTGTATTAGTGTGGCTTTCTTCCACCTTATTCTGTGGCGGGTATCCAGAGCATGATCTGCAAGCCAAGAGTGGCTATACTGGTGAAATCGGATGTAGTCCTTGTGTTCTGAGATTCTGATATTTGCTGTCCTGCCTGTTTGTCCAAAGTAGGACGATTTACAGCTGCAAGGGACCTGGTATACACCAGGTAGGACTAGGGGAAGTGGTTGGTCTTTAGTGGAGCAGATAAGGGATGCCAATTTTCTATATGGCCTGTAACAGACGGTTAAGTCATGTTTTTTTTAGGATTTTGTTGATTTTTTCCCGAGGTGCTTCGGATGTAGGGGATGGTAACGGATTTAGAGTAATATCTTTTGTGAAAGGAGGTGGGTTGTGGATAACTGGTTTAAGTATTTTTTGGGATTTTTTTTTGGAGGGGGGGGGTAGCCATTGGCTGAGAAAGTGTTAAGGATGTGATTTAATTCAGTGGTTAGGGCTTGATCCTTGGAACAGATAAGTTTTGCCCTGTTGAATAGTGTCTTAATAACTCCATATTGTTGTGAGGAAGGGGGGGGGGGGAATTGTTGGTGAATGTATCTACCTGTATGGGTGGATTTTCTATAAACTGAGAAAACCAATGTTCCATCAGGTTGGCGGGTGACTAGTGTGTCTAGGAAGGGGAGGCTATTGTTTTTCTCTTTTTCCAGGGTGAACTTGATTCTAGGGTGTTGGATGTTTAAGTGTGTTAAGAAGGAGAGGAGTGTATCCAGGCCATGTGGCCAAATAGCGAACACATCGTCAACGTAGCGAAGCCATATGGTAGGTTTTTGTGTGGCTGAGTTTAAGGCTTTCTATTCAAAAGTCTCCATAAAGAAGTTGGCCAAGGGTGGGTAAAGTGGTGAACCCATGGCTGTCCCCTCTATCTGTTTGTAGAATTTTTCCTGCCAAACGAAATAGCCTGAGTTCATTGTGAACTGAAATAGGGCTGAGATATCGGGAGGAAATTTAGTTTGGATTAGCTTAAGGTTTCTTTGAGATGCCCATATATACGGGGGTCCCCCCCGTATATTCCAAAAATTCACAAAGAAAATGTGCCATTACGTCCCATAGTGGATGGCATTGATTTCCCCACTTACAAACTAGCTAAATATTTAGCGAAAGCACACTCTCACACTATACTGGCAATACACCATCACACACAAAAAAACTCAGCCCACTTCAAAGCCAGTATAGAAAACCTTACACTCCAACATAATGACATAATGGTCAGTTTTGACATCTCCTGTTTATCACAAATGTACCCCCCCCCCTCAAAGAAACCTTAGAGCTGATCCAAGCTAAATTTCCTCCCGATATCTCAGCCCTATTTCAGTTCACAATGAACTCAGGCTATTTCGTTTGGCAGAAAAAATTCTACAAACAGATAGAGGGGGGACAGCCATGGGTTCACCCTACCCTTGGCCAACTTCTTTATGGAGACTTTTGAAGAAAAAGCCTTAAACTCAGCTCCACAAAAACCTACCATATGGCTTCACTACGTTGACGATGTATTCGCTATTTGGCCACATGGCCTGGATATACTCCTCTCCTTCTTAACACACTTAAACATCCAACACCCTAGAATCAAGTTCACCCTGGAAAAAGAGAAAAACAATAGCCTCCCCTTCCTAGACACTCTAGTCACCCACCAACCTGATGGAACCTTGGTTTTCTCAGTTTATAGAAAACCCACCCATACAGGCAGATATTCACCAACAATCCCCCCCCCCCCCCCCCAACAATATGGAGTTATTAAGACACTGTTCAACAGGGCAAAACTTATCTGTTCCAATGATCAAGCCCTAACCACTGAACTAAATCACATCCTAAACACTTTCTCAGCCAATGGCTACCCCCCCCCCCCCCAAAAAAAAAATCCAAAAAATACTAAAACCAGTTATCCACAACCCACTTCCCCCCCTTTCACAAAAGATATTACTCTAAATCCATCACCATCCCCCTACATCCGAGGCACCTCGGAAAAAATCAACAAAATCCTAAAAAAAACATGACTTAACCATCTGTTACAGACCATATAGAAAATTGGTATCCCTTATCCGCTCCACTAAAGACCAACCACTTCCCCTAGTCCTACCTGGTGTATACCAGGTCCCTTGCAGCTGTAAATCGTCCTACTTTGGCCAAACAGGCAGGACAGCAAATATCAGAATCTCATTACATAAGGACTACATCCGATTTCACCAGTATAGCCACTCTCGGCTTGCAGATCATGCTCTGGATACCCGCCACAGAATAAGGTGGAAGAAAGCTACACTAATACACCGCAGCAAGTTCAAATATGAAAGACTATTCATGGAATCAGCCTCAGCCCTTAAGAACATGCCAAACCTCAACAAATTTGGGTGCATAAGACTGCCCCAAATTTGCGAAACATATATCAGAACTTCAGCCAAAGGCCAATAACTACCAATATAGCCCGCCAGGGGGCACCATCACTACTTTAGGAAAACGGTAGCTTCATCGCTTCTTTTCTCCTTTGCTGTTATGTAGTACTTGCATGCACCTGTTCTTTATTTTAAGTTCCCATAGAAGATGGCAATGTGACGTTGCCGAAATATCGGAAGGTATTTATTAAAGTTGTTTTAATTTATATTTCTAGTGTATGCTGTCAATTTCTTAATTATTAATTATCATGTCTAACCAACGTATAAGCCTTTCAACAAGAATTGTGGTATGCATCTTTCTTCTTTTACACTCAGCATTTCCATGATTTATTATTTATTTATTTTTATACATGTTTTATTTCCATACTTTTATGGCATCTGTCAGTAGCCACTTTCTTATCCATATCACAAGACTGTTTTGCTTGTGTTCTCTTGTGAACTTATATTACAATCTTCTGTGTTGAATCCTATTAGATTCTTGGGCATCTAGAATTATCATGGTATATTTGCTCCTTTATCCAAGTCTGTTGGGTAGAAGGAATAAATTAAGGAAGATTTGTTAAAGCAACATAGGTTTTTTTTAAACCAACTAGCCTCTCTAGTAGCTAATATAAGTAATATAAGTCATGATAAAGAAAGAGATCCAAAGATTAAATTAATAAATTTATAAAAGACTGTTTCTATGAGTAATGACATTTTTTAAGCCAAATTAAACATAACAAAATACAAAATTAATATTATTCATTGTATTAACTTAATCCATATATAATGTATTAATATTATATATGGAAAGGAAACTTGGAAAAAAAATAAAACAAGGATAAAATATAAATAAAAGAATATCATCAACTGGATTACACTAAACTGGACAAGAAAAGAGAGAAATTTTACAAAAACTACCACAGCACCCATTGTTTCAATTAGTACAGAACTATAAAAATAAATAGTTTCAACATAAATAAGCACATAAGAGAGCTAAAAAAGAAAAAAAGAAAAGGAAGAAAGAACACTAAGATAGATATCAAAAGAATAAAGAAATTGAATAAAACTTGAAAAGATAGCACAAGACTAGAATAGATCACAGTCTTTATATGGTGGAAAGATGGGAACATTATCATTGGTTGCATAAAGTTTCAAACTTCTGGAGCTCAGAATCCTTGCACCAACTGAAGAGCAAGAAGAGACCACTGATGATATTTGAAGAATCTGAAAAAGCAATCAGTTTTATGAAAATAAAAATGCCAATACCTATTAACACAGGATCCTCCTTGCTGCCAGAGATGCAAAACTTTAGGACAACAACAGGAAAAAAAAAAAAAAAAAAAAAAAAAAAAAATCTATATTCTTCAAGTTGGGTATGGCTCTAGAATATATGATACTTTCTTGCACAGTTAACCAGTTTGTTAAAAAAAATCTACTGCTTCTAACAGGTGAAAATTACTTGAGTTCTTCTCCTTTGAAGATGAGATTGCAAATGAGTCAGAATGAAAAGATGAGGTATAAAGAAATATCCATACTTGATCGTTTGTTTGCTGATTTAAAACTAGATTGAGTGTGGGGAAAAAATCATTCACAGGCATTTTTTCATTGTCACCCTCATCTTGACCAAGAAGACTTTATTACAGTAAATTTTTGTATACAGAGGGAAGATATTAAAATACATGATAGCAAAGTAAAGAGTATTGATGAAAGTCAAGAAAATGTTAGTGTCAACAAGTGCAGTGTTGGAAAGTCAGGAGAATGAAGGAGGTCTAAACAAGAGGTGTGAGATAAGAAACAGAAATGTATGACTAAGCAAGGGAAGAGTTAATATTAAAAACTGGTAGAGCCTCAAGAGTATAAAAAAGACAATCCCAATGCAAAAGATTGGTACCAAAACTGAAGCAGTAGAAACTGATATCACCTTACTTACTCTTCTCTGGATCCTTTGCAATATATTTTCATCACCACTGACAAACCAGTGACCAAATCTCTTCACATTATGCCTTATCTCTCCTAATCAAGACCACATATAGAATGAAAATAGGTTTTTCTTTCTACATTAAAATGTTTTCTCCATTGTAATTCATTGTGTTGTTCTTACAGTTCTACCACTTTGCCCCCAGAATTTCATGTTCTTGTCTGTCTTTACCTTTAGGTTCTCTATTTCCTTCACCCACTGCATAGTATTCCCATCAGTTGTGTACACTTCATCTCATACTTGTTTCCAGATTCCTGAATGTTATACTTTGCAACCTCGATTTGATAATCCCACCTCCTGTAATACACATCTGCTTTGCTCATTATGGCAGTCAACAGCGTATTCTGATTAAATCCTCTATCAGTGTCATAAAAATATAAAATAATGGCCCTAAAAATGCAACACACTACCAGCATCTTTCCTCATTTGAGATACTTTTCCGTCATACATATGGTTCCATTCAATCTCCTGTTCATATCACTAATCTGTTTTCCAGCTCATATCACTAATCTGTTATGTACTGTTCCACTTTCGGTACCAACATATTATTATTGTACTTCTGACAGATAGAGCCTGCTGTTTTCCAGGTGCTTTTGATAGGGGAAAGGTTATCTCACCACATCTCAAAAATGAGAATGAAAAAAGTCATGAAATTCAAGATATACAAGGAGTGTTCAAAAAAAAAAAGACTGAACTTTTTAAATAGTGAGCCAACCGGCACAGAGAGCACGCTGAGACTACTGAGCACACCTAGCGGCAGGTTTTAACAACAAACTGTCATTTGCCCATTCTGCTATGAGCATTAGTTATCGAGTTACATCTACTGAAGTGAGCATGTGCACAAGCTCTTCGTCAGATTAGTGACAATGAAAGAGCTTCAAGAACAACGTGTGTGTGTGTGTGTGTGTGTGTGTGTGTGTGTGTGTGTGTGTGTGTGTGTGTGTGTGTGTGTGTGTGTGTGTGTGTGTGTTTGAAATTTTGCTGCAAACTTGGTAAACATTTTACAGGGACATTTCAGTTGCTTAACCAATCATACAGGGAGGAGACTGTATGAGCCGAACGCTGTGCTGTGAGTAGTTTGTGTTTTAAAAAGAGCAGAATGTCAGTCAGTGAAGATTCCAGGCCTAGACGACCTTTCGCATCAACAGATGATGACCATTTCGAGAGAGAGTTCATGGGAACTCGTCATTTAACTGTCCAAGAAGTTGGTGACAAAGTGGGCATCGACATAGGATCTTGCCATCAAAGTTTTACTGAAAACTTCAGATTCATTGTGTCAGTGCAAAATTCGTGCCATGCTTGTTGACTGATGATCAGAAAGAGAACAGTGTTGAAATTAGTCAGGAACTGCTTGATAATGAAAACTTTCTTAAGAACATCATAACAGGAGATGAGATATTGGGACGTTTTTTCCAAACCATACAGGAGATTTAGGAAAAGGCAACAAGAGAACTACATGCCATCACAGAAAGTGTGTAGGAAACATTTTAACAATGAAAGAAACATTAGGAAGGGTGTTTTGCCAGTAGAGGGGACTACTTCAAACGGGACAGTGCTTAAAATGTTGTAAAATGAGCAATAAAGTTTTTATAGCAAAAGTTCAGTCTTTTTTTGAACATGCCTTATATAACAAAAATAAGATTTTATTTTAATTCCAATACAAAAAAAAAGTTTACATATTCTTGAAAAATCAAAATAAATTTCATTATAAAACTTGAAATCAAAGCAAGTATCCCACACCTGGTTCCTGTAATATTTGTTAATCCTCTTTCCTCTGGTGGATTAATAAATATTAGAGGGACCAGGTTTGAAGTACTTGATGTAAATATTTATTAATATAAATTTTAATAATAAAGTTGAAAGCATTATCTCATTCGTATTTTCATTAGGTGTTTATATTCAAGTGGTCCATCATAGCCAGTTAATGGCATTTTAAAAACCCATTAATATTCTCTGTATAGTAGATATCTGTCGGTCATGTTTATTCTCTTGTTAGTTTATTTGTTTTGTGGGATGGGGGAAAAAAATTACCTCTGTATAAGAACAGTTGCTTACCTTCAGTTAAAATTCCTTATAAAGTTCTTTGCATCCTTGACAGGTAATCTCTGAACTTAGGTCTCATGAGCAAAAAAAATCCTCAGCTTTACCTTGCCAGTTGAGCTACTATAAGGGCTCTATTAATTTTTTTCATAGGGGGAAAAATAGGATTAAATTTTGACCTTATTATTAAATTTTTACAAATTCATTTTTACTTGAAGCTGGGAGAAATTCATGCATTATTTGTACTTTAAAATAAATAAAAAAAAATCTAATCAGTGAACTAGTCTTCTGCCACTTTTCCCACTGCCCTGCTCCATTCTTTTTCTCATCATTCTAGTCTCTTAAACTGAAAGTTTAAAATGAAATGTGTCAAATTTTTACCTTGAGATTCTGAAATTTGTTTAATTTATTGTTCAAAATTTCTATAACTGTTACTGCTCTTTGAAAAATGTGAATCATATATTTTAAGTATATCTTAAACATAATTTAAGTGGCAGTTTTGCATTTTACACATTTTTCCTTTTTTTAAATACCAGAAAATGCATGTTTACAAGAAGACTCTACAAGCCTTGATTTATCCTATTTCAAGTACAACTCCTCATAACTTCCAGCCATGGACAGCCACGTCACCAACATACTGTTATGAATGTGAGGGATTATTATGGGGAATTGCTCGACAGGGTGTAAGATGTACAGAGTGTGGAGTAAAATGCCATGAAAAATGTAAAGATTTACTTAATGCTGACTGCCTCCAGAGTAAGTTCTTAAATTTGAATTGATGGATTTGTTGGAATAAATTGCAGCTTTCCTGAGAATATCATTTCACAATCTATTTTAACTTAAGATTCAAGGACTGATAGGAAGAATTCAAGAAGGAAATAGTTCTAAATTACCACAATAAAGAATATAAAGAACATTTTTCATGCTTTTTATATTCAGCAATGAAAATAATCTTCTAAATAGTCTTTATAGATATTTCTAACATTTTCATAATCCTCCTAAGAGTCTTTGTGTGAATGCTTATGTGAATATTTGTCCTGAAAATATTACTGTGGTTTCGTCTTGTTGAAAGACATGAATTCTTGAGAGTTATGGTATAAGGACAACACAATGCTCAACTATTCCCTGCTAGTTTCACATATCTTCTTTATGCATTCTTCAAAAGAGTTTCTCAACCATAAGTTAAATGACAAGAGAGATTTGCTGTTTCACTGTTTCAGATCTTAATGAAAGGGAATCAATGATTGAAAATGGCACTGGATGTGTAACAACCTTTGTACTTAGCAGAAATGATTGTGTTTGTTGTTGAGTCCATTGAAAAGCTTCTAGATATAACTGTTATTAGTTATGAGATTAATTATATTATTTAATCTCTGTTTCTAACAATTTTTTTTTTATTTCCAAGTGTACCTATATATGCACAAGGGTTCACTCTGATTGGTGCAATGACTTTAACTTTTTCTTTCAGAATAAAAAAAAAAAAAAAAAAATCACTGACTCAAGACTAAATACAAAATAAACACATTTAGTAAAACACAAACAATATATACACTTCAAATAAAGTTACATAATTAACTACAAATTAATTGGATCCAAAGGCCTTTTAAATAAACTTACAGTTAAGAGATCAGCCATTCTCTGACTCAATCTGTTACTGATTGAGTCATATACTTCATCTCATTTTACTAGACTAAACACTTCGTTTACACAATAACAAAATGTACATAGCCAGTTTCTCTGTTAAGGCCTCATGTAGCACAGATTAATTCTTCTTAACACTGAAGTGTAGATATTCTGAATTCACCTAAGTATAAACACTTTCACTTCATGCAATTTCTTTCCAATCAGCATTTCTTCAGACATTCCCTTTAGAATGTCAAATAGCAATATCGTCTTTTAATTACCTATTACTTATTGACAGCCTTAACCCCTCCACTTTTAAAAACTTACGGTTCTACGATTCCTTTTTTGGAATCTACTATTAATTTTCTTCCAACTATCACATAAACTTAAGTTCCTCCAAACCTAAATATCTGCGGCCTGCGTTCTCTTTTCCTCCCAAATGCTCTCTTGTTTACTTCCCATTACCTCGATACAGAATGCTCACTTGTCAGCTGTCAATCACCCATCAAACTTCTTGGTGAGCATGCGCACTCCATGAAAGTAGCAAGCGAGAAGCTAAGTATAATTGCTGGCACGTTGTCTCCGTTATCAACAAGCGAATGTCTTCATAAAACACAACACTTAATATTTTAAACTACAATAAAATTTCTGAAAGTAACACAACTATCCAAATCCAGTAAGTACATAAATTTTTAACTGCTTTACATTTCATTTTAACAAAATAACATCAATAACATGCACATCGCAAGTGCCGACAATACGTATTATGGAACCAAAACTAATAATGTACTAACATAAACAATTTGTAAAAATATTCAGAATTTTAAATTATGATTATTTTTACATGACCATGGATCTGTTAACTTTGGTGGAGTAGAGCTTTTCTCTAGGGTTATTGTCAATTTTCTGTAGAGCAGCAGCAATTGCTAGACAAGAATAAATATAGATAGTGTTAGTTCAACTCCTGGACAGTTTTTGCATGTTTCATAGCTCCACTACCATCTGGCTGAATTTTCATACCTTTAAAATGTACCATCCTTGTCTAGTGATGATTGTGGTTATTTTTCTATTTTCACTGAATTCATTCTTCTTGATAGTTTGTTTTACCAATCTTATTTTGGCTGCAGAGTTAGCATCAGTTAGTGATAGTAGGTGTAATTTTTGAGGTAAGTATCTTACTTCTTTGGCTAGTCTGTCTATTCTTTCATTGCCATCAATATTTACATGGGCTGGTATCCATTGTATTGTGCAGTTCTTATTTTTCAAATTTAAGGTTGTTAGTAGTTTTCATGAATTTCCTGTGTGAGTTTTGTTTTTCCATTTTTTAATGCCTCAAGTGCAGATTTTGAGTCGCTGTAGATGGTTATTCCTTCTGTAATATTTATTACTGAATTTGAGAGTTGTTTGTATGGCTATTAATTCACAAGTGAAGTTTGAAGCTATTTTGCCAGCTGTGGTTTTGATTTTGCATTTCCTCGCCTCCAGGTAGAGTTAGAAAACCCCCTGAACCTCTTTGGTTGAGTGATTCATCAGTGTAGGCAATGACATGGTTTGGATTATTTAAGTGATGTATAGTGTCAACTCCTTTTCTTTTATTTTCTTGCTGTGAATCCTTTTTTGAACAAGGTTCAAGGAGATTTAAGTTTATCATTGTGATTTTTTTGGTAGAATAGTGGAAAAGAATGGCTCTTTGCTTATTTCAATGGATAAGTGCTGCTCTTAGTCAATCTATTTTCTAATTTCTTGATCATATTGTAACGTTGATGATCTGTTTAGTCTAGATTTTCTTGTCCAGGCATCGAAAGCCCTGAGTGAGATGTAATCCTTGGTGACTCCTGATATTCTGTTAGTGAATTTAACTGTGGAGAGTTTTATTCTCTCTTCTAGTATGTGAAGCCCACACTCTTGTTGAGCTTTTAACTTATTTGTGGATGAGACTACACCTATGATAATTTTTGCTGCTCTCGATTTTACTCTGTCAAGTTTTTCTTTTGAGCTAGTAGAAGCTGGAGCCAGATTGATGAGGCATATTCCATAGTGGATCGTATTAGTGCTATATATGTAGTTTTGAGTGTTTTCGGTTTTGCACAACACTTTGTTCCACAAAGCCTTTTGATGATATTAAGCTTTTTAAGAGCTTTATTAGATATATTTGTAATATGAGTTGTAAATCTCAGTTCAGTGTCTAGGGTTAGGTCTAAGTATTTTGGAGACTCTGTTTTTTCTATTTTGATATTATATATTTTGATTTGAGGGTTGTAATTGTGTCTATTTTTTCTATCAGTGGAGAAGATGTTCAGTTTTGTTTTTTCTGGGTTTATCTATAGTTTAAGTTCCTTTGCTCATCTTTCTGAGCTTTTATTGAATTATTTAGGACTTTTTCAGATTGTTGAGGATTACTACTTGTGTGCCAGATTGCTATATCATCTGCATAGTATGCTATTTTTATGTCATTTATTATGTGAGGATGGATATTGTTCATATAGATGAGAAATAGGAGTGGACTTAAAACAGAACCTTGTGGGACTCCAGCCCAAGTTTGATGTATGTTGGAATAAATTCCATTAACTTTTAGTTTCATTTTTCTTCCTTTCATGAAATCTGATATCCAAATTAATGCTAACTTTTGTCTCCAGACGCGATCGTAGGCAGCTGTGAGATCCAAGAATATTGCTGTTGTCTTCTTCAATGGTTTTTCTTGAATGCCATCTATGACTGATTGGCAATTATTCTGTTTAAAAACATGATATATGTCATATACAAGGTCTGTGTGATCAAGATTTTTTTTTTAGAAATAGTGACAAACTTAAAGTATGATGATGATGCCTTGAATTTTTAATGCACTGATTAGATGTGCAGGGCATTTCAGAAACTCCTTTGAAGTTTCTTACAAAGCAATTACAGTCCACATAAGGCATTAAAAGTTTTTTTCACTTGGTTATACTATAAATTAAAGATGCAATGAAATTATACTCTTGGTTTCATCCTTTTAACCAAGTGTAAGCAAACAGTGTTTATGTGTGAAGTATCTTCATGATTCAGCTACTTGTATATAGAGGCTAATGACTTCACATCAATAGTATCTCATAATGTAAAGCATACACCTGTTCTTTTTCAGATGAGTATAATGCTAAGCATTATAGGAAGGGCCACTACCCAGATCGGTTTTGATTTTTATTGACATCTCATCAGTGGGAGCCAGATCCAAAAGAGATACCAAGATTGAAGTAAGGCAGAAGTCATATATTATCCATATTACAAGTAGTCAAAAGGTGATTTTTGATGACTACTTTATGGATAATATAGGACTCCTGCATTATTTCAACTTTTGTATCTCTTCTGGCTCTGTGTCACACTAAACAGACCACTCATTTATGCACTACACTTCTTTCTCTTTACATAGCACCTCTAGTATGCTATTCATGATCTTCATAAACTTTGCTTGCTGTCTCAGCTCATTACTCTCATACCCG
The DNA here is from genome assembly GCF_054136105.1 of Typopeltis vanoorti. Classification (NCBI taxonomy): domain Eukaryota; kingdom Metazoa; phylum Arthropoda; class Arachnida; order Uropygi; family Thelyphonidae; genus Typopeltis; species Typopeltis vanoorti. The sequence continues at coordinate 131,101,717 of NC_143551.1, forward strand.
AGCCACATTCTCCTCCCTCCACACTCTTATCTTTTACTCTCCTTGAAAACCATAATTGCAGGGATAATTGTGATACTAAAACAAACATGTCAAGATAAAGAGGTCATTTTGTTTCTTTACAAGGCCTTGGTATGACTGCACTTTGACCACTGTACTCACATTTGGCTTCCTGGGTTCCGAAGAGCTGAAGAAACTGTGAAAGAAAAATTACAAAGATAATATCTGGAGTATACATAGATTATGTGCATTGTAAACACTGGTAAGCAGCAGGAGGAGTGATATGATAAAACTGGTAAAAGTGTGTTATGCAAAACAATTTGGTGAAATTTTTCATTTTGTGAAATGTTGAGAAAGAGGATGAGGGAGAAACTGTGGAAGTTGAGTTTGTTCATTTAAGAAATGGATGGATGCTGTATTTTTATGACATAGAACAGTGAGTGGAATAACTCTCCTGTTGAATTTATTTGCACTTGAATGATGGTTAGACATGCATCTGGAGAGAATGTAATGGTTATTAACAAACAGAAGTTGGGGAAAAAAAAGAATATGATTATTTCTGTAATTTGCCTAACAGTAACAGAGGTATTTTCAGGGATAAAGATAACATAGTAGACAAAGTAATATGAGTAGAACATAAGAATTAGTCTCCCAGATATTTGGAAGTTTTCTGCAGAGTATAAGCTGATTTCCAGAATAATCTGTTAGTTGATTTGAATTGTACTCTTTTTAAGTAATAGTTCTTCTCCATTTGACAGCATGTAGGTTATCAAGCACTTGGTCTCCTAAACCACTTTCTCTGTATTGGTTGATGAATATATCATTTTGGTGTTCCTCTCTCCATTTAGCCAAAGATCTGCCAGATGGAGAATTATTACTTTAAAAAGAATATGATTAAAAAGTGACAGATTGTTCTTGGAATCTGCTTATGCTTTGCAGAATATTCCTAATCTGAATAAAAATGGTTGCAAAAAAACTTAAATAGCTACTTTTGACTCTGCTCAGGGGGCATAGCTAAATAATTGAACCTTGCTTGATATTCTATGTTCTTATTAAATTTACTTTGCCTATTATGTTATTTTATCTTTGACAGTGCATCAGTTACTATTAGGCAGAATATTGAAATAATATTATTCAATTTTATTTATTTATTTATTTTTACTTCTGTGTTTCGAATGACAATTAAATGTCTTTAGTAGCTTGCCTGTTGAAGTGGTGAGTGCATCTTCTGTGAATGAATTTAAGGGAAGGTGATCACAACTGGCATGGATGTTTGGTAGCCTCACTTGTTGGGTCTTTGGAAGGGTTCAAGTTGCACTCTTCCATTCACTGCTGGTGAGAATTATCTGATATTATGGTTGGTAGATGGACTATTTTTGTTTAGCTATTAATAATAGCAAAAAGCTCAGCATTCCTACAAGCTTGATCAGTAGAACTGGAAAAGGGTATTAGGCAGTTCAACATTAAAATCTTCAATGAAGTTGACATCACTGTTTGGTCTCCAGTAGTCATCTAATGTTATGGAGTGTAACTAATGCATACATTCCTAACCTTGTCTCCTTTGGGCACTACAAAGTGTCCTTCTGATGACCTCCAGAACTTCCTTTCATCCTTTCCATGGTCAGACTACTGTTTTCAGCTTCCACTCTTCTAACCAAAGCGCCTATCTAAGCAAGTCATGGAAATTATTTTCACGCATGAAGACCTTCATTGACAACATTTTCTCAATTTCCAAGCTATTATTTAATAAGAAGTATACCAAGAAAAAAATCCAGCATACTGCAGATAACAAGAATACTACTCCTGTGCAGAAGCATGCAGTAAATTCAGTACATAAGAAAATCTATTATTATAGAATCACATGTATATGACAGTCTAATTTGATTTATTATACAGATATTTCATCTTACATTACATATCACAAGACATCATTATCAGTCTGGACAGAGAACAACAATGTCCAATCTGAATAAAACCAACAGTAGAGTGCATGCATTACGTTGGAATCCCTTTCTCTCTGGGGGGGGCTATGCTCCTTGAATTCTGATGACTCGACACTCAGGATAGCCCCTGAGTTTCAAAAAACGTGACATACAAACATGACATAAAAAGGCTTATAATTTTATATATATATAGGGTAGATATATATATGTGTGTGTGTGTATGTATAGAGTCGCATATTCATTACTTATAAACTGTTGGGTGAAAAATAAAATAATTTTGATTTAAAGAGGAAAAAAACCCTTGAAAATATAGTTTATTTAATACCGTTAAGGAGATGATATTTTCCTGCACACTTTAGGAATGATAAGGCAATTGCTTACTGATGAATTCAAAACTGGGGAGGGCAGTAGTCCACTAAGATGACATATCTTGCAATGTAATTTAAATAGACCGGCATTATTGTGAACAAAGGATATGATTGTGAATTTATTATTGTAAAATGTAATACTGTGTATCATGATGATGATACTAGGTTGCAGGAAATTGATGAAGTGAGAGGGTTGGAGATAATGGTGGACAGAGAGATGTTCAGAGGGCATATTGCATAGGTTGGTGAAACAGCTGAAAGGATTACTTGGATGTTGAAAAAACACACAAGTGAAAACAGGGAGGTGATGAGAAGTTTTTTTTTTTCACTTGGTTAGACTATAAATTATATATTTAATTTAATCCTTTATCCAAGTGTAAGCAAACAAAGTTTGCACCTGAAGTTTCTTCAGGACTGGGGGGAACTCGTGGCAAAGGTGGAATGAGTTCTGATCACTTTCCTTAGTATCCCATAATGCAAAGCGTATCTCCTTGCAGACACGTATAATGCTGTGCATTATGGGAAGGGTCACTACCCAGATCGGTTTCGACATTTATTGAGATCTCTTCAGTGAGAGCCAGACTTGGAGGTGATACCAACTTTTTTACACTTGGATAAAGGATTAAACTAAATATATAATTTATAGTCTAACCAAGTGAAAAAAACTTCCAACATCTTTCTCTAAGCCAGAGTAATTTAATAATAAGGTGCGACACCTTTTGTCAACTGGCATATGGAAATATGACCTGCATTGCTTCAACCTTGGTATCACCTCTTGGTCTGGCTCCCACTGAAGTGATCTCAGTAAAGGTCGAAACTGGTCTGGGTAGTGACCCTTTCCAAAATGCATAGCATTATACATGTCCGCAAGGAGATGTGCTTTGCATTATGGGATACTAAGGAAAGTGATCAGAGGTATGATAGGTATTATGTGTATAAAGGTTATTGGAGGTCTCCAATGATAAGTCTTCTGACTCCATGCAGGTACCTCTATACTAATAATAATAGTAATTAATATAACAAATTTATAAGAATAAAGGAATCCGATGATAAAGGTGATTTAAGAACTAAAGATATTCTGGATTTCTGTAGTAATTACTTAGAAAAATGTCTAAATGAAACAAGAACTAACAGAACAAGAGTAAAATATGTACTCTCTACCTCTGGTTTCTAGAAACATGAGGTAGAGAGTACATATTATTACTTTTTATTGCCTTGCACCTGATTTGCATTCAGGTGCAAGGCAATAAAAAGTAAATATCAATACTCGAGGTAGAAATTCCAATCAAAAACCAGAAATGTGGAATTGCCGAGTAGATGTTATTTAACCAAAAATGCACCAATATCGTGGAGTCAATATTTTATGGTGTGTGCATTGCATAATTCCAAAGGCCTGGTTAGAAGGATGAATTCCAGATGATTAGAGTAAAGTTTTCTTAGTTCTTATCTATAAAAAGGGAAATTTAAAGCAATGTAAGAATTACAGAAGAATTTTCCTTTTAAGCATTTTAGCTAAAATTTACCATGCATAAGATAAGAGTTTTGAACCTAAATCCTATTGGTTTTGAGAGTAGAGAATATCCACATGATCAACCAGAACATCATGAGTTAGTTGATAGTACTGATTTTTGTGTCAGTTCCTTGGTGGTTGGCTGTGAAGGATTAAAAAAAAAAAAACTTACAGAAAGTTCAACAATAAAATTTTTGCAAGTGTTCTGTGTGTTGTGATGTGCCAGGAACATAAACTGTTTTCATGCTATTGTTTGAACAGCAGTGGCATTTGACATAGTTGAAAGAAGGTGGATCTGATATGAGGTGAGGCATTATTAAAATACGTCATGAAAGTTATTTAGTAATAGTGTTGTAAGAAGGTGAATCTGATTTGAGATGAGGTGTTATTAAAATACTTCATGGACGTTATTTAGTAGTAGTGTGGAGAGTGAGCTTCACACTACTACTGCTTACAAAAATTATTTTGAAATATTTATAATTATCTTTAAAATAATTTTTATTAATTTTGTTAAATAATTTTACACCATCTTCTACAAAGTAAATATTGAGCTGTAGTCTAGTTTATTATTTCTCCTCCCTTCCTTATAGGGGCTGCTGAAAAAAGTTCAAAACATGGTGCTGAAGACAAAGCTAATAATATTATTATGGCTATGAAAGAAAGGATGAAAGTTAGAGAAAGAGATAAACCTGAGATATTCGAACTCATTAGGTAAGTCTTATCTCATTCTTTCTTCCTTAAGTTTAATGAACTAATTTAAATAATTTTAAATGAACTCAATAATTATAGTGATTTATTTAGTAGTACTTTAAATAAATTTACTTTTTTATATTTCAATCATTATCATTTAAAATTGGTATACATTATGAAACAACAACATTTTCATTTTATGTTATTTGGAAATTATGGATGGACTACTCATCATGTAAAATACCTTGTTTATCATACTAAATAATTTCCTGTGCTTAAGACTTTGTTTCTTTAATTAGATTATTTTGTATAAACAGGATTTTGTATTTTATTTGATAAGCAGGTTACTATATATTACTATTTTGTGTAACCAGAATGCGACTTTTTTCTTATGAAATATTTAAAGAAGTGCAGTAAATTGATTTGAGAGGTGGGGGGGGTGTTCTGACAAAAATTGAATGTATCATAAATTTGCATATATAACATTATTGTAGAACTCATATCTTGTTTGCTCCAAGTAGTAAGTTTAAATTTGCAGAAAGCTGCACATAATCCTCGATGAGTCGTTGGACTGCCTGGAGGTGTTATGTAATAATAATAAAAAATAAAAAATAAAAAAAAAAGTTATTATTCCATTCAGTCATGCAATTTTCAAAGATGTACTTATAAAATTGCTTAATTTTAAAAAATTTACAAAGTTTAATTTTTTTTTTTTTTCATTTTAACCAGTGTAACCTAAAGAGTAGGATTCTGTGAGAGACTCAGTACCTAACTTTGAAGAACCAGCTAAATAGAACTTGGGAGTTAGTTTGTGCACATTTAAAATGTTAATGCTATTGTAGATTTCTGAAGTTAGGATAATAAAAAATAGTACAATCAGAGTGAATGAATAATGAAATTAGAAAGGATGTAAACCTTACAGAAGAGTTTTTTGCAAGATGACCTTGCTGAATGCAATGTCCTCTTATATGATGTGCATAAAGTTTAAGTTTCAAATGACAGATATTGGAATTAAGGAGAATTTGGAATATGGAGGGGGGGGGGGGCAATTAAGAGTACCCCAAGCAAATGATTATAGAGTTCTTCAGTTTTTCCATATTGTTCTTCACTTTGAACAATATGGAAAAACCGATATAGTGTTGCTTCGTAAGATAGATATCATTATAGTCAGTAATATATGAAATGAATGTTACTAACATGTCATTTTGCAGTTTCAGTTTGTTCATATTGAATATAGTCAGCTATATCAAGAATATCATTGAGGAGTGAAAATGTTGAACAATGTTATGTTTCTCTCAGTTAAGAGTAGATTGACATTGCATTCCAAGTGGAGATAGAAAGGACTAGAAATGTATCAGTGAAGTATGTAAAATACAGGGTGATCAAAATTAAAGTATCCCTTTTTGCGGCATTGTGGAATGCCACCCAGTGATATAAATGCTGTGAAACTTTGCAGGAATGCACTGTGCTTCATGCAGGTGATATTTGGGGGGGGCCCCAAAATTCACCACCAGAGGGTGCTGTATGATCATCATCATAATATTATTTACAGATATAGACTATATTGGTCTGTTCCAGTCTCATTATCCATCTAATATTGTCTTTTAAGGTCTATCCAGCCTTCTCTTTCCAGTTGCTTTAGATTTTGTTAATTGTTTAGGATATCGGGTGTTAGCCATTCGGTTTACATGTTCTATTTTCGTTTGTAACTGTTTCATTTTTCTTCTATTGATTTTATTTTTAGTTCTTTTAAAATATCTTCACTCCTTTTTCTGTCTAATAATGCGTATTTCACAATTCTTCTCATGATCTCATTTCACTGTTTTTTATCTTGTTCATTTACTGTCCAAATTTTGCTGCCATATAATACTGTAAAATGCTAAAATATTGTATATTTTCAAGCTTGTTTCTTTTTGTACAATATTTGGATTGAGTGTTCTATTTATCAGGCCTATAATTTGTAAAAAACTTTGAAGTTTTTAATTTTATCTTTTTCTCCTTCATATGATATTTCACATTCAGTATAACTGAAAGTGTGTATCTGTTCTATTATTTTATTATTAATAACTATTTTACTTCTAACTCGAGTTTGTCCACAAAATGCCATTGTTTTAGTTTTATCTATAGATATTTTTGTTCCAAACTGTTCTACTATAATGTTTAAATCATACACTGCTCTTTGTTTGTCATATAGACATCTTCCTTATATTATTACTTATATATCATATGTACTGATCATCTGCAAAGAATAGGATATTTATTTTATTATTCCGTGAAATTTATATACCTGGATTGCTTAAGGTGTTCCACTGTATTAATATTTCATTACTATAAATATTAAAAAGTGTTGGAGACAGAGGGCATCCATGTCGTACTCTTTGATTTATGGATTGTTTATCAGACAAATATAGATATAGTAATTTTTTTGTGTGTGTAAGAAGGAGAAAAGCGACACAAGCATAAATAACACATTTTTATTCACTTCTATTATGCTTTCACGGGCTGTACTGCTTAATGTGCCCCTTGCCAGTATGCCACAAACTGCATCCTTTGCACAGTGTGTTAAACTGCAGAACACAGCTGATAGGGACTGATGTTGCACACATGCTGCATTATGTTGTATTTCAGTACTAGCAAGTTATCAGGATGATCCTGATAAGCTCTGTCTTTGAGAAATCTCCAGAATCAGAAGTCACAAAGGATTAGATCAGGTGATCAAGGAAGTCATGTAGTGGGAAATGCATGGCTGATCATTCTGGCTTCTGTGAAATGTTCTCAGAAGCCAGAATGATCATGATATCTCTCAGTAGTAACTGAGCAGGTAACAGGACCTGATTGGTGAATATCCTGAAAGAATGGCCCAGTGATAACTGCAGCTGTAAACCTGCAGTAGACAGCATCTTTGGGTGAATGCAAAAAAAATTTGTTGGATTGCATGCAGGTTTTGCATAACCCATACCAGCAGTTCTGGGTGTTCACAACTCCATTCAGGTGAATGTGAGCCTCACATCTCCATGCAGCATCCAACTCCACTTGAGGAAGGAATGTTAAAGCTAATATCAGTCAACTTTCAAAGTCCCGCTGGTGCAACACAGGTGCAACTCCTGTGTTAGGCTTATCTTGGATATGTAGAAGTGCAGAATTTTCGAAATAGTTGTGTAAGGAAAATCTGTGTGTGTCTTGATACAATACGTGCACTTCAGGAACCAATGCTGTTATTCATGGTCTACTCCACAACAGCAGTAGCAACATCATTCATTTGTTGTGAACTGATTGTTTGTAGTCTCTGCCAGGGCAACTCTCAGTGATTCAAAATAGCTAATCATTAATCACAGAGCACATAGAGATAGTGGACTTTGTCGTCATTTTCAGGCTACAAAATTTGCAAAGTGTAACAGCATTGCAGTTGTTTAGGTAGTACAGCTTCAAGAGCAAAGCACATTGGGGCTAGGTTATTGTCATTACTGTGAACTGTAATAATAACCAGAATGAAGGGAAAAATCCCATGTCATGTCCATCTTTTTAAGCCCTCCTGGCATCTACCAAGTTGTGTGATATGCAAATTCCATGTATTGGGTGTTGTAAACACCCCTAATAGTGAATTTTGGAGGTACTTTTTTTTTTTCTTGGATATCTTTTTTTCTCATGATGTACAATGTATTCCTGCATAGTTTCAAAGCATTTGGATCACTAGATGTCTAGAAGCGAAATTAAAGTATTCCTTAAACAGGAATGCTTTAATTTTGATCACCCTGTATTTAGTGAAGTTGATATTAACACAGCAGTCAAATTCTTATAAGTTATTAATATCAATAGATTTCAGTGGAGTTAAGAGACTCATTGTGGGAAGTTCCACTCTCACATGCATAGCTCCATACCTCGGCTTAAATGCATTCACTGTCCCTGCACGCACGCACGCATGCACACACTCAGGCAATGCATTCCAATCACCTTCATGTAAAAAATCTACTCCTCACCCTTTGCTTACACCCACCTTATACAGCTTCCAGGAATGGTCTCTCATTCTCCCCCTATCTCAAGATATTCTATGAAAAATCTCATCCATGTTAATTTGATAATTACTCCTTGCCAACTTATACGTCTCGATCATGTCTCCCTCTTCCTTCTATCCACTAAGTTCTGTTATTTGCATTCTCTCAATCTGTCCTCATATTCCAAATTCCAGAGAGCAGAAACCAGCTTAGTCAATCATTTCTGAACCCTCTCCAACATTTCATCACCCATTTGAAAACCTGGCAACCAAATCTGCACACAGTAATTCATATGCACCCTGATCAAAGCCTTGTACAATGTAATCAAAACATCCTTACTTCTACATTCCAAAATGTCCAAGAAATTTCAAGTTCCTATCCACCATCACCCCCCAGAGCTTTCATCTATTCTACCTCCTCTAAAATATCCCCATCAATCCTATACTCTACATCCCATCTCTGTTTCTCAAATTTTAAACATTACATTTTGCAACATTAAACTGAAATCCCCACACACTTACCCATTCAGACAGTCTATTTAGGGCCACTTGCAAAACTACAACATCTGCTCTACTTCTCATAATGCTCCTCAACTTTGCCCAGTTCTGAATCCTTGTCATTACTAGCTTCTCCAACATTTTAACAACAACTCCAGGCAAACAGATTAACCTATAATTTGAAGCCTTAGTCTTATCACCTCCTTTATGAAGCAGAACACTTTTGCCATCTTTTCACTCCTTGGGAACCTGGGCTAATTTTAAGACTCATTTTAAAAATGTGAGCTAAAGCTGTTGTTAACTTCCTGGAACATTCCCTCAAGACTAGTGGTGATATACCATTAAGTCCCATGGCCTTGTTGACATCAAGTTTACTCAATTCCTCATATATTTCCTGCTCGCTCACCATTATTGGTTCCTACCACATTCCTACTTCTGTATAGTTCTGCATTATGTTGCAATCACAAGGATGGAATACTTTAATGAACTGCTAATTAAACACCTCTACTATATCCTTCTCAGTGGTTATCATTCTGACATTTTCACTGACCAATATCATCCTTCCATTGACATTCTTCCTTCTACTGGCCACATATAGAAAAAACTATCTAGGATTTCTTTTAGTGACATTTGCTAACTGCTGCTCATATCACTCCTTTGCTATCCTTACTAAGTGAGTCATCTTCCTTGCTTGCTCTTTATACTTCTCATATAACTGCTTATCTCCATTCATCTTGTGCTGCCTTCACAGTGCTTGCTTTCCCCCCCCCCCCCCACCCAGATTGCATGCTTCACCTCTTCATTCATTTTACACCTATCCTATCTTATCTCCTGACTTTTTGAATACACTGTCATTGCCTCTGTCAGATACTTCCTGAGTATAGAAGTTGCATTGATTTCTTTCCCATGCAATTCCTCATTTCATATTACTGCAGGCTGCCTCCTGAGCTTGCCTTAATCACCTGCCCTATAATTCCCCACATAACCCTTTCTGCTTTAAGTCCTAATATGGCTGGCCGCCACCCAAGTGATCACTTCATGGTCACTTTTACCAACTGGAGGAAGATGTGACACTTCATTTACAATAATATCCTCTGATTAGATAATCAAATCCAAGACCCTTGATCCATATGTGTCCTCTGTTACATCCTACCTTAAGGAAGTTATCCCTTAAAAATTCAAGAAATTCATTCTCTTTGTTTCCTGATGCTGTCTCTTCATTCCACTCTATATTACCATAATTGAAATCATCCATAATGATCATCCTTTTCTTATTAGTCAGACCAATTTGTCTAAACATTTCCTTCTCACTGCCTTTCACATTGCCAGTTCTATTACACATTACTAAACATTTCATCCTATCCACCTCCACTTCATACCATACTGCTCAAACTGCTGTCAGTATTTGCTCCTTGCATCTCCACCTTAGATGGGCACAACTTCTCTGCCATCAACAATCACACTCCTCCTCCTATTTTGCTTTGTCTGTCATTATGAAAGATTACATATCTCTCTATCTCTATTCCTGTCAGCATGTCATCCTTGTTGAGCCATTATACCAAAAAGTTTTGGGTGAATGAACTCTATCAATGCTATAATTTCATTTCCCCTTGCTTTGAATACTTCTAGCATTTGTAAACATACATACTAGCTCCTTCTGTTACTATAAGAAGTTTCTATTATATAAACAGAAGATATTTTAACAGGTATATTAACATCGGGCTAATGACTTTGAAAGATCCTGGAAGAGTGGAAAATAAAGTTATTTGCCAATGCATTATATTTTAGTAATGTAAATAAAGGTCAACACAAGTTTAAAAAAACTTAAAAGATAATAAATTATTTTTTACTTCTTTTTTTTTTTTTGTTAATATTTCATCCATGTTTACAATGACATTTGTTGGATCCTACGTCGTCTTAATCTATACTTTGGATCCGACATGATTACTATTACGATGTTCTTAATTAATTGATAAGTTGTGAGTTGATTTCTAATTCAAATATAAAGAAAATTTATATTTAAAGACTGCGCCACCTTATATCTGAATTAGTTCAAGAATTGAAGATAAACCAACTCTCAACTACCCTTCCTTTATATGTTGTTATTATACATACTGGCTGAGAATATTTAACTTACTTAATTTACCCGCTTTGGTTCGAATATTTTATGAATGGTGCAGTAAAAGAGATTCAGGCAAAATACAACCTTTGATTAACAAAAACAAACATTTAATTTTAGAATCACAAATTTTACACTTAAGTTCAAATCAGTAATTAAGATATCACAAACATTTTAGCTTCTCTGATAAGTACAATCATACAAACTCAGACAATGGTAAATCTGTTATCTCTAGTACAGTCTTCTCACAGTTCCTTTTAACTATTTAATAAAGTTCCTTAATGATCCTTCACATCAATATCTCATAGTTCTTTAAGTTTCAAATACAATAAAAATTGCAGTAACACCTCTTCACAAACAAACACTTTTAATTTTACACTTCAGCTAATTCTCTGCAATAGTTACTGTTAGTATAAGGAAATTCTAGGATGAAACTCACTTCTCTGTATAGAAATATTAAAGGTTGGAATAATCTTACTGATAATCTTCCTTCTTCATAAACTTATACGTAAACACTTTTTATAACTGTAAACACTTAAACAGTATACGGCACTCATTAAAATAAATCTTCTAAACAATAACTGAATTAATCATCGGTCACAATACACATAAACAAACGTTATTGTATAAAGTACTACTGATCACTCATGAAATAAGGCAACACACAATAATTCCTTAACTTGAGGTTTTATATGCACAGTTGTTCACTCTACCGGCATTCAATTAATTCTTTAGACACTACAGTTCTAAACACAGCTAATGGTAAACTTCAATTTTACAGCCTCTATTATTCTCTAGTTACTCGATGCTTTATTTCAAGATTCTGTGTGTCCTTTACAGGTCAGCCTTGAAATTATATCTCAATTCAAGTATCGCTAGTCTAATTAATAGTCTCTCAGCTGTTTTCCGTAGCTATAATTGTTATTCTACAACTTATTAGCTAACTGCTTCTCGACTAGTAGACTTTATTAGCTGCTTGAGTGACTTGCTGACTCGCTATTATCACACTTTGATTGCCGAATGCTCAGATTCCAACCTAATGCCAATTCTCTCCTTTCTCTCTCTGTCTCTTAATTAATTAATAATTTCAGTGTTCATCGCTTATATATCCGTTCTTCCCGCCTAAATTATTCTCGTGATTTCTTTCTAAAACTCTTTTCAATGAACCTTCTCCTCACATGGTGTTCCAAAACATGCTCGCTCACTTACATACGCCTCCATGACAACCAAACAAAATATAATAAAATTGAGGTATTGCATAACACTAAACTTCTACAAATAGGAATAAATAAAGAATATTTATGTTTCAATTAATGCGCAGTTAAATTATCAAATACAAGTTCTTATAATATTAATATAGTAATGAATAAAATAGCCTTAATAATATTTAATACAGTCTTTTCATTATTAATACATATATCTTTGATTAATTAATTAAATATTAGATAAAATTAAAGGTAGTTATATGAATATTAAATTATAAACAAGTGAATTACATTAAATAATGTTTACAAGTCTAGCCTTTGTGATGGAAGATCATGTTGGATTCTGAACCAAATAATAATTACTCTAATCTCTACATAATCAGAATCCAACACATTATTAGGGAGAATTAAAAAAAATAAAGGAAAGAAAGAAACTGTCAAACAACATTCATGCTGACAATTGTCACATAGTTTACACTTCCTGCAGTGAACAGATCTGCTGAATAAATAAAGTTGATGCTCACTATAACAAATTTGTATGATTCACAAGAAACATAGCATTACATTCTGGGAATTTGGATGGATCTTTTCATCAGTTTATTGCAGTGAATTGTTTTGTTATAGTAGATTTGGCTGCAGTGAGAGTTTACTGCACATACAAGTTGCATATATCATTTAAAAAATGCAACTAGTCAGGATTGCTTCCTAGAACACGGATATTGGTATGCAATCAGAGTAGATGAAATTCAGATGGTGTAAAGTTTCACATATTTCCATCAGACAATTACATTTAAATATACTTCAGTTGAGTAACCAAGGCTGATTCCATTTAACTCTGTGGCTATTTTTATTGCAATGGGAAAAGAGGCAGATCTTTAATATTCCAGATATTTCATGTAATCTTGGTATTCCTAGATTCTGACGTCTGCAGATTAGCCTATTTGTCGAAAACAACATCACCGACAAGAAAATGGCATTCAATTCATACCCAGTAATATTTTTTGCTGTCAGATATTCATTTGCTATCTTGCAGAATTTTTTTCTATTCTTCTTCAACCTGTAGTCAATACAGATCTTACAAGGAGGAAGTAATTTATTTATTTATTCAATTTATTAGTAAAAAGAAATCATCATAATAAAGCTAAACCAACTTTTTCTCGCATTAATTTGATTAAATATGTAACAGTTTGGCCATTTATAGAAGATGACTTAAATGTACTGTCAGAAGATTGTGGTTTGCTTTAACAGTATAGTGCTTACCATAATTTTTAATATTATAGTTGTAACAAAAGGCATATGAGAATTACTTATAGATGAAGTCATCATCATCAAATTCCTGCCATATACCCTCAAAGGGTGTACAGGATATAATAGTACTACATGAAAAATTTACATCATTACTAACTTCCTATCTACAATTTTCCTCTAAATAAGTCTGTTACTTGTCAAGACTCCAACATTATCGGATCTTATATTTCTATCATCTAAGGCACTTTGTACCATATCAATCCACCTATATCTTGGTCTTCCTCTGGGTCGTTTTGCTGTCAACCTGGCAGAGAACACTTGTTTTGCTAATCTTTCTTCACCTATTCTGTTAAAGGGACCATACCACCTGAGATTAGCTCTGCTAACACATTCCTGGATGCTGACAATGTCAAGTTCTTTCCTAATATCCTCGTTTTTAATATGATATTGCCATTGATGCCACCTGTTCACGCCTCTAATCTTTCTCAAGGCTCTCATATCTGCGGTCTCTAGTCTTTGGTCAAGTGTTTTACTTCTGACCCAGCTCTCAGATCCATAAGTTAAAACTGGTTTGAACACTGTCTTTATACAGCTAATTTAGTGTTCTGACTAATTTCCCTCTTATTCCATATGAATTTATTCAGTTGACTTCCCACCATACCAGCTTTGTTGATTCTGTTGTCTATTTCCATATTTAATTTACCATCTTCACTAAAAATTTAAAAATTGTGCCTAAGTAGCTGAAAAGTTTTTCTTGTTTTCAAAGGAACTCCGTTCACAGTTGACATTTTCATTGTCTTTGTCTTTTTATTGCTGACCTTCATACCATATCTATTACAACAGTTATTCAATTTAGTCGGAGAATCTTGCAGACTTGTAGTGGATTTATTTTGAAGTATAACATTGTCCGCATAAAGCAAAGAGCTAACATTAACATCTCCAATTTTGATTTCATGTTTAATGCCACTTTCCTTCGTAATGTGATCCATATAGATAATGAATAACAGAGGGGATAATGTACATCCTTGTCTGACACCAGATTTAACATTAAGCCATCTTCCTGTACTTCTTTCAATTCTAACTGCTGACTTACAACTCACATAAAGACTAAGTATGCTTTATATAATGCCCCATGGACACCATATAACTGTAGCATATTGAATAGCTTCTCTCTTATGATCCATATAGATAATGAATAACAGAGAGGATAATGTACATCCTTGTCTGACACCAGATTTAATATTAAACCATCTTCCTGTAATTCCTTCAATTCTAACTGCTGACTTACAACTCAAATACAGACTAAGTATTGCTTGATATAATGCCCCATTGACACCATATAACTGTAGCGTATTGAATAGCTTCTCTCTTGGCACCTTGTCATATGCCTTTTCCAGATCGACAAAACTTAAATACAGATCTTTGTTATATTCCCATGCTTTCTCAACTATTTGTCGTAAAGTGAAGATCTGATTCTGACAGCCTCTATTTGGCCTGAATCCAGCTTGTTATTCACCAAGCTTTTCTTCCACAATTCTTCTTAACTGTTTCTCAAGTATACTTGCATAAATCTTGCCAGGAACACTCAGTAGGGAAATACCCCTGTAATTCTCACATTTAGTTTTATTTCCCTTTTTATATATGGGTATACTATGAGAGCTCTACTCCAATCATCGGGAATTCGTCCCTCTGTACCGACTTTCTGAACTATGCAGTGCAGTGCAGCCACTGTAAGACGTTTATACCACCATACTTCAGCATTTCCACATTTCAAGCCTTTGATGGCTTTTTCTACTTCAAGTATGGATGTGTATTCCTGTGTGTATGCCTCTTGAGTACTTTTTTACCACTGTGCTATCACTGCTTGTTTCATTTAGCAATTTTTCTAAGTAATTACTCCTTACTTCAAGGATATCTTTTTCTCCCATTTTCATGTTACCTTTATCATCTCTAACTCCTTTTACAGCACTCTTTCCTCCATTTCTAAGCTTTTTCAACAACCTCCAGAATATCTTACCACCTTCTTGATATTTATTTTCTGTGTTCTTGCCAAAGTCCTCCCATGACTGTTGTTTAGCTAGTTTTCTTACATTTGTCTCTGTATTCTCTAAGAGCACAAGCTGACTTATATGCCAGGAACTTTTGATATGCTTTCTTCTTTTCCTTCACTGCCTGTTTAACTTCCTGCGTCCACCATGGAGGTCTGATTTTTCTATCCTTCTAGACAACCTCACCACATGCCTCTCTGGTTGAATCAGTCAGTGTTTTCTTCAAGGCTTCTCATTGAATCTCCAAGGTTTGGTTGCTGTTCTCAAACTCTTTCATTTTTTCTTCAATAATCTTTGTTTATTTTAGTCTACAGTTCACATCTGAGAGCTGCTCAACTTTTATTCACTTTAAAAACTTTCTTGCATGTTATTTTTTTCAATACAAAATTAAATTTTATCCTGCTCAAGACTAAATAGTGATCACTTCCAATTTCAAATCCTCTGTATGCTCTTGTGTCCTGCACCACGGAGAAAACATCACTTTGAACAATAACATAGTCAATGAGACTTTTCTTATTTCTTGCCTCTTCTCTCCATGTGAATTTATGCGCATTTTTATGTTGGAACATGGTGTTAGTAATAAAAAGTCCATGTCCTGAGCAGAAATCCAACAAATATTTGCCATTATTATTATCTTTGCTCTTTTCTCCAAATTTTCCCAAAATATTTTTGTATGTCTGACAATCATTTCCTACTCTGCTATTTTGATCCCCAACAAGCACCAACTTTTCCTTTTTCATTGTGTCAGTTGCTTTCTCTAAAGCATCAAAAAATTCCTCCACTTCTACCTTCTGTGGGAACCATAGTCACAGGTAAGTCTCATTGTCCAGTTCCCCATTCTCATATTTGCTGACATCACTCTACTTGAGACTGCCTGCCATTCAAGAAGATTAGCATCGCATTTAGTGTTGAATACCATGGCTACTTCTTCTTTTCCTTGATTGGTATTGCCTGAATATAACATTTTGTATTTATTGCTCAGAAAGATCTCACCAGTTTTTGTCTTTTTTGTTTCGGTCACCCCTATTATGTCGATCTTGTACTTATCTAATTCCTCATCTAGCTCCATTTCTTTGCCATTCAGCCTTCTTATGTTGATAGATGAAGTCATCTAATTAAATTTTTAGGATCCACTTATTTTATGCAAAGCAAAACCTCCTCTGGCAAATTTATCCTTTCCAGACCTGCACGTTCAGCAATTCTGTAAAATAAAGTCAGATCCATCTTGAGGTAGAGTCAGATTTACCATTGCTCTGCAATCAGCAGCAAACCCCTCAAAGTCAGTTTAATCAGTTTAAATGCTGTTAGACCAAGTAGAATCTTAGAATACCTCTGCTGTAAAAATTATTTTTATTCTTCATAGTCGACACCATTTTTTTATGGTCTTCCTTAAGTGCACAATGAAGGTTTTCTGTTATGTCTTATATTCACTTTGATATTCACATTGATTATATTCACTCTCCAATTGCCATCCTGCAGAATTTCTTTCTGTTCAACTTCTGGTCACTACAGGTCTTACATTAAAAATGACACTGATTTCAAGAATAAACTTAAAAATCCAAGTTTGAATGATACTATAGTAACAATCTCCTTTGATGTAGTCTACACTTATTCCATTTCACTTCTAGAGGAGGCATACCAGCATGTGGAATTAATTTATTTAAATTTTCAATTACTGCAGAATCTTTAACTTGGCAAATTAAGTTATTTATAGAAATTGAAGCAGGTATGAACTGTCCTATATCTCCTTCATGCTAAAAAGAAGGATGGATAATAAAAATTTTATTATCCATCCTTGTGTTTTGCTTTGTTTTGTTTATGACATCTCTGCAGTGTGGTTACACACAAAAATCTAATTACTGTAATTTCTAAACTTCATGTACAAGTATGTGAACTATATATACTACTATGTGAAACGAACTATAGTCTACCTGTTCTTCCATTATAAGCCACAACTTATTCCATTATTCCACAATTTTTGAGAGGCGGAAAATTTGATGTTATTAGCAGAGGCTTATAACATCCAATTTTCTGCCTCTCAGAAATCTTTGTTTACTGACAGATGCATCCATTGCAGAAGATAGCCATTATCAAAATTCTTATGCACTGATCTCATTCCATCTTTTCTGAATCTCTGCTATTGGAAGAAACAGACAGCGTTTTTTTTTTTTTTATCATATGACACCTTATTATTATCTTGTGACAAGTAATCCAAACTCATCAAGGGATGGCACTCCACAATTTGCTGTCTGTCTCCACTTTTCCATCTACATACAGTGACATTAATCACCATAAACACACCGTGTGCCATTTACTACCTACCAAGTGTTTTTTATTTGTAAATTATGTGAGTTATCTAGCTGATTTGCCTGTAGGCAGGATGGAAAACTCAAGTTTCTTGGAGAAAATCCCTGCTACCTTTGTATGAGATTGCAAAACTAACTTTCATCTGAAAATGCTCATGTAAATATCCGTCTCATCACAACGAGAACAAAATGCTGTTCTTTTCAAATTGAAGGGTCTCAGTGTCCCATTATTGTTCCCTTGCATTGAGGAGCCATTAAAATCAATATAAAAATCACTGTGTACTGGATATGATCAGGCTGCTGTTCAAAAAATCCTATCCACAAATCTCATACTGAACCTGATTACAATGAGATGACAGTTGCTATTCCCTACCTTAAAGGTACATTAGAATGAATAACATGAGATTATCACAAGTTGAATCTATATTGCCCTCAAACCATTCTGGAAACTGCCTTCTTTGCTATTTTCTTTAATCTCTTTTCTGAGGTTAAATTATTACTCTTCTTCACTAGAAGCTTCATGTGCAAAAGACTGAGGATTAGAAGGCAGAAAAAAATATTATTTTTAAAAATTTTGTTAATAAGAATAGGTTAATTTGTGGTAGTTACTTGTTTCTTTGAGTATGTGATAAAATATATTGTTTAGCTCTTAAGAAAAAGTTGGTGATATTATACTGGATGTTGTCAGTATTGTAAGAGAACAGTGCTAGTTGTTATTATTATTAACATTTGACTTCCATGGAGTCAGAGACTCATCATGGAAGGTACACACTATTGCACATAATTCATCCAACCATGCATTAAGCTGATTCAATGGGTCTACACCCACAACACACTCACGCAATGCATTCCACTCACCAATCACTCTCCATACAAAGATCTTCATCAGTGAGTAACTAGACCAATTTATTAATACCAAAGGGTATAGCGAAAAGAACTTATATACTCTGCTATACGAGTTGTCCAAAAAAGGTGCACCCATTAAGTTACTTAAATATATATGAAGAATATATTTCATATAAATTTATGAAATATATGATGAAGCCTTAATAAAGGCTGAAACCGGTCTGGGTAGTGACCTCCCTACCATAATGTAAAAACACATTTCCTAGGAAATGTGTTTTTACATTATGGTAAATACCAAAGAATAGCGATCAGAACTTTCCCCACTTTTGCAACGAGTTGCCGTGTTTGTACTACGTTCTAGAACTACTTACATTCAGCTCATGCTAGTATTCGCTGATACTTTTATAGTTTTTTATACTATATTCGGCATGAAACTCTGATTCCAATCTTTGAGTTTCTTATTTGGTTTTAAAACAATGTGGGATCTAATATCCCCTTAATTTAATTAATATTTATATCTCTGAAATGAAGCCTGTTGGCTCTTTATATTTAAGTAACTTAATGGGTGCACCTTTTTGAACAACTCGTATAGCAGAGTGTATAAGTTCTTTTCGCTATACCCTTTGGTATTAATAAATTGGTCTAGCTACTCACTGATGACGCCTCAATAAAGTCTGAAACCGGTCTGGGTAGTGACCTCCCTACCATAATGTAATAACAGCATACACTTCCTAGGAAATGTGTTTTTACATTATGGTAAATACCAAAGAATAGTGATCAGAACTTTCTCCCACCTTTGCAATGAGTTGCCCGTGTTTGTACTACGTTCTAGGACTACTTGCATTCAGCTCACGCTGGTATTCGCTGATACTTTTATAGTTTTTTATACTATATTCGGCATGAAACTCTGATTCCAATCTTTGTTTCTTATTCGGTTTTAAAACAATGTGGGATCTAATATCCCCTTAATTTAATTAACAGTATAGATGGCTAATGAATAACCAACTCTTATTTAGAAGTATTGGTCAAGTGTTAATAAACTATTTAATCACCAACTGGTTTCGCCAGTTATTGCTGTCAGCTTCTTCTGGATACAATACTTCTAAATAAGAGTTAGTTATTCATTAATCTCAGTGGTCAAGAATTGTAACAATTTCAAGTATAGATGGTTATTTTCATTCTAATCCTCAGAAAGAATAGATGTAGTGATAAAAATGAATCCTATATTTTAACAAGAAAATGTCTGGCTTGAGATTTCCAGCAAAATATTAGCATATTTGGGGTTTATTCCTATGTAAAAAAATGTATCTTGATCGTAACAATCAAGTATTGAATAAAAGAAAATTCTCCTTGAAAAACCAAAAAAGTGAAATTCGTAATAGTGCATCATGGTATAAACAACAGCAAGAGAAAAAAAAAATATATATATATTTATTAAACTTAGTAATATTTCACTGGTTTTTACCCAGCATCTTCAGAGCCAAAATTACAATTGTGAGAAGCACACAGTCACTCAACTAAAATGCTAGAAACAATATAATTTGTAACTGTAAAAAGTGTTAAGTTGTGTAGTGTCAGAAAGAGCTCTGGAAAAATAAGTGCTATTTTGAATAATAATTGGCAGTCTTTCATAAATTTTAGGGTTTCATTATTTATTTATGAGAACGAAGTGTGCCTGAGTGATTTTTGGTGTGAATTCTATCAGAATTATTAGTCTAAATTGCCATTTTAAATATCACACAATGCCGGTCAGGAGATCAATGCGCAGGCCTCGACTGGTGCTACTGGGCGAATGCTGGGAAAGCCAAGTAGCATTGGCGACATAGACTTTTCAAAACTGATTCGATGTCCTAAGTGCGATATGTATGCATGGCGGAATGTAAGAGATGTCTTTGTGGAGAGGGAGAGAATGAGTGAAAGACGAGAAAAATATGGAGATGTCTTAAGTGCGATATACTGTTGGACCATGATACACAGATGCAAAACTGACTGAAAAGATAGATAGTGTACATGAAAGAAACAGAAATGAAACGAAAGATAGAGAGACTGATGGAGTGAAAGAATGCAGGAATATAGAAGTGAAAGCGAAAAACCAAAATGAAACGAAAGCAAGAGAAACTCAGGGAGTAAAATAATGCAAAGATGTAGAAGCAAAAGTTACGGAAGAAATTGCGAAAAATGGAAGTGAAACGAAAGTTGGAGAAACTGAAGGAGTGAAAGTTAGTGATAAAGGAGTGAAAGAAAGTATGAATAAGGAATAGGAAATAAAGTGCGGCCGAATGAGAGGTAGCAAGATAGAGAGTGAAGTGCAAGATTTAATGAAAGATATTGGAAATGAAAAATGAAATGAAGAATATTTTGAGTGATGTTAGGTGTCTAGTGGAAATTAATGAAAGTATGCAAGAAATCAGAATGAAAGAACAAACAGTAAAAGAAGTGATGAGTGATTCCAGGATAGCAGCATATGGAGACTCTATAATTAGAGGGCTAGTTACTGACAGAGTCCATAAGGTCTTATCTTAGTGGGAGAATGAGCACGTTAATTAAGAGTTGGACATGAGGAAGAAACGAGCGAGAGAGTTAGTTGTGATTGTAGGGACGAATGATCTAACTGGACATAAGAAGGATGTGAGGGCAAATATCAGGAAGCTATTGAGAAGAGTGAAAGATAACAGTGTAGTAGGAAAGAATGTCAGTGTGTTACCTAGGTATGATGAAGATGAGCTGTGACGGAGAGCCAAAATCATGAATGGTATGTTGACGGAGCTGTGTGAGAAGGGAGTGGAGTTTGTGGATGCATGGCATGAGGGAAGAATGAAATTATACAGGCATGATGGGTTGCATTTAAATGGCTTTGGAGTGAGTGTGCTGGAGAAAGTGTTACTGGATGAAAGTATAGTGTGTGATGCGTGTGAGTGATCAGAATGAAGAGATGAAGTGAAAAATCAGGAGAGTGGTACTGAAGAGACAGCAGCGCTTAGCAGTGGAAACAGTAGTAGTGAAAGGAAGAACTGGAATACAAGAGGAACAGGGAAACGGGAGGAACTCTGGTGGACAGGGAGACATGGCATAGAGAGAGTGAATGTTGAAAGTGGCAGTGACTGTGTGTATGAAGATGGAGTATATATTGCAATGTTGGTGGAGAAGTGGAGACTGAGCAGGTATATGTGGTAAACAGTGATGCAGGTGTAGTGAAATCACAACCAACATATGGCTTGGATAGGACTGGCTATAGACCTAAAAATGAACTGTTGTGTTTGTTTGCAAATGCCAGAAGTATCAGAAATAAAGGGAATAAAATGGTTTCAGTGATTGAGTTTTTTCGCCCCCAAATCATTGGAATAAGTGAAACATGGTTGAATGAAGATGATATCGTAACGGGAATAGAAATGGAAGGTTACGGTATTTTTCATGAGGATAGAAAGGGCAGGAAGAGAGGGGGAGTGCTGCTGATGATAGCAGGGGAATTAAGTCCATATACAGTAGACATGAAAGGGGGAAATAGTGGCAATGGTTATGAGGCAGTGTGGTGTACCGTGGAGGTTGAGAGGAAGACATATTTAGTTGGATGTTGCTATGGGCCTGGGAAGGTGGTGATTGAAGAAATGTATAAACAACCTGGATTAGTGAACAAAGAAAATGTAATTATTAGGGTGATTTTAATTATGGCGGTATAGATTAGAATGAAGAGATAGCATTTGGGAATAAGGAAAGTGAATTTCTCAAGTTCTTGAGAGATAACTATTTCAGGCAGCACGTAAAGGAAGGCAGGCGAGGATTAAGAGTTCTAATCTGATCATTTCATCAGAGGATGTAATTGTTAGAGGGGTTTCACATTTTCCTCCAGTTGGTGAAAGTGATCATGAAGTAATCACTTATGTTGTGGCTGGTCATATGCAGGCTTTTGCAAAGAAAGGATATATGTGGAATTATAAGGCTGGTGATTATGACAAGCTTAGGAGACAACTTTGAGCTATAACATGGAACGAGGAGTTGAGCGGTAAGGAAATAAATGCTGTGTGGGAACTTACAAAGAAATACATAACATCATCAATGTATGAATGTATCCCAAAGGCCAAAAGGCTGGATAAGGTAGGTGTAAAATGGATGAATGTTTAGCTTAAGCATGAATTAATCTGGAAAAAGAAAGTACTTTGGAGAAAATGCAAGATGAATAATGGTAATCAGTCACATGAAGAATATAAAGAACAAGCCAGGAGAGTGACTCAGTTTGTAAGGAAAACAAAAGTAGAGTATGAGCAGAAATTGGCAAATCAGGCTAAGAAAAACCCTAGAGAGTTTCTTAAATATGTTGCAAGTAGAAGGAAGAATGATCATGGAAAGATGAAGTTAAGGGATGAAAGTGGTAGAATGGTAACTGCTGCAGAAGACATTGTTGAGGTATTCAGGGATCAATTTATAATGTGTTTCATCCTGATCAGGGTGTTATTATGAGGAACGTAAGTGTAGAGGATAGCTTAATTGTGAGTGAGCAGGAGGTATTTGAGGAAATAAATAACCTTGATGTTAAGGCGATAAGATTTGATGACATATCATCACACATCTTAAGGGAATGTTCCAGGGAACTGGCAGGAGCATTGGCATGCCTGTTTAATGAGAGTTTTGCAACTGCACAGATTCCCAATGAGTGGAAGGAGGGTAAAATTGTTCCACTGCATAAAGGGGGTGTTAAGGCTGTAGCTTCAAATTATAGGCCGGTCTGTATATCTGGAGTTATGAAGGTTCTGGAGAGAGTGGTGAGAAGTAGGATACAGAAATGAGTTGATACCTTTATTTTACCAGCATGGGTTTGTTAAGAGGAGATCATGTTTCACTAACTTATGTACTATAACAAGATGACAAATACCTTGGACAAGGGAGATGCATATACAGTGGTGTACTTGGATTTTGCAAAACCTTTTGATAGACTGCCACATGACAAGCTCTTAAATAAATTGAAAGAGATAGGATTGAATAACAGACTTCTGTGTTGGATCAGTGAATGGCTGTCAGATAGGTATCAGAAAGTTGTGTATGGGGGGGTGCAGTATCTCGAAAGAGAAAGGTCACCAGTGGTGTGCTGCAGGGGTCAGTTTTGGGGCCATTGTTGTTCAATTTGTATGTTGATGATATTGGGGTGGGTTTAACTAGTGATATCCAGCTGTTTGCAGATGATGCAAAACTGGGGAGAGCAATGCACAGTCAGACTGATGTTAATGCCTTAGAAGAGGACTTGAATAGATTTCATGAATGGGCAGGTAAGTGGAATTGTCAGTTCAATGTTGCCAAGTGCCTTTAACAGAAGTAGTGGATATGAGAGATCTAGGAGTGATGGTGAACAAGGACCTGAAATTCAGGGGCCACATTGCATAAGTTGTGAAGACATCACACAATAATGGCAATGATGCAGAGAACCCTGACATGCAGAAATAGAGAGGTTATGATTCCATAGTACTGCCTGCAATAATCCATATGACGTCGCCAGGTTTTCATGGTGACAAGGATATGTTGGAAAGGATACAGAGAAGATTCACAAAGGTACTCAGTGGTCTTTGGACCACTGAGTACCTTTGTGAAGTTGCAGAGCCTCGTGAATAGTAGGAAGGGGGGGGGGGAGAATATGATTGAGACATATAAGCTGGTCAGGGGTTGTCATCAGGTAGACACGGAAGAGATTTTTCATAGAATGGGAGAGGGGGAGTAGAACAAGAGGCCATTGCTGGAAACTGTATAAGGAGGGTGTGAGCAAAAGAATGAGATACAGGTTCTTTGCATGGAGGGTAGTTGGTGAGTGGAATGCATTGCCCGAGTGTGTTGTGGAAGTGGACACGTTGAATCAGTATAAGACGCGGTTGGATGAGCATTGTATGCAATAGTGAGTATCTCCCACGATGAGTCTCTGACTTCATGGAGGTCAAATGTATATTATAATAATAATAATAAAAGTAATGTCCTAACACACAGTGACTTCTATGGGCTAGATAAAGGTAATTTGAAGAAATCAGACTCTCTTTGCTCTCAGAATCACTATTTTCTAGATCATTGGAAAATTAATGCAGCTATACATGTTGGGGAAGGGGAGGTTCTTCATAGCCTTCATAGAGGCTAATTTCACATTAGTTGCTTTATCCCATAATGCAAGGCACATATCCTTACAGACATGTGTAATGCTATGCATTATGGAAAAGGCAATTGATTTGAAGTCATTAGCCTCTATATGCAAGCAGCCTAGTTGTGAAGTTACTTCACACAAACTTTTGTTTGCTTTTGCTTGGATAAAGGATGAAACCAAGAATGTTATTTCTTGGCATCTTTAGCTTTCCAAGTGAAAAAAAACTTTCAACAACTAGCTCTAATCCAGAGTATTTTAGTTAGTTTATTTATTTAGCATATGACATAATAAAAGAGACACATGACATCAAAATATATAATGCGTATTTGTGTAGACAAGATAAATGAGACAGGTAGTATATATGTACAAATAACTAGTAAAGATATAAAATTTAAATTTAAAAAAAAAAAATGGAAATTCACTAAAATTTTAAATATGGTTTAGCTAGCCATTCAAGAATTGAAGGATCTCTCTCATAATTGTCTCTCAGGTTACCAGGATAGGCTCTTACTGCAGTTTCACAATGTGCTGGATGTTTGGTTTGTGGCCCCACAGTCACATTGGGATGTAAGTGATCTTCCCCACTTGCGTAAGCTGTCTGCACAGATACCATGTCCTGGGCATATCGTATTTAAGCTTTTCCATAGGTGACATGGAAGTTTTTGGTTGGGAAGGATATATTCTTTTAAGATTGATGGCGATTTTTCCTTCCATGTTTCTAGCCATTTCGAATTAACGTTGAAATCGCTATTTACAAGTTCTTCAGCCAATATTAATGCAAGCCATCGGGATTTAAGGTGGTTTATACTTAAATGTGGGAGGTCGTCATGTATTGGTAATGGTGTTATTGTTTTTATTTTTTTGTACTCTTTTACGAGAGCGGCTTATCTGCACAAGTTCTTAGTGCGATGTTGCTCAAGTTTGGAAGCCAGTAGAGGGAAGTGGATTTGACACAGCCTGTTATTGTCCTCATTACTGCATTTATTTGTGTGTCAGTTTTCTTGATATGTGGACTGTTTAGCCGTACTGGTGCAGAGTAGACCAGGCCCAAGGAGAAGCATCATAGTGTAGCAACAGAAGAACCCCATGTAAAACCTCACAGTTTTTTTATGATATTATTACAGGTTCTGATCTTTACCGAGATATTCTCCAGGTGTTAATTGAACGACAGTGTTCTATCCAAAGTAACACCCAAACATTTAGGGTGTTAAACACAAAAATTTTCCTAAAGTTTCCTATTTGTTAACTTGGTGTTTAGATGCAAAGAGCCAATGTCGGTCTTATTGAAGTTGGTGTTCATATCCATTTACAAAAGTATTCCCCAATGGTTCTAAGGTCTTGGTGAGAATATCTTCAGTTATTTCGATGTTCTTATATTGAATGGTGAGTGCTATATCATCAGCATAAGCAAATTTTCTTCACCTAGTTGTCGGTAGGTGAGATATAAATATATAAATTATTTACATATTTATTTATATAAATATGTAAATAATACTGAGCCATTTTGGAGACCATTGTTCAGCTTTTTCTTTTTTGCTCATTTTGTTTACCAGTACCACATGAAAGAACCTGTCAGAAAGCATGTTACCAATAAATCGTATGATGGATTAGTATGGTATGATTTGTATCAGCTTGTATAGCAGCCCCTCTTTCCATATGTGTCATATGCTGTAGTAAGGTCAATAAAAAGAACAGAAGTTTTCAAACATCTCTGTAAGCCTGCCTCGATATTGGTAGTAAGGCTTAGTATTTTGGCCCTACAACTACTTCGAGGCCCTAAAGCCTGCTTACTCACTAGGGATAAGTTTGGATATTTTTGAACTCAATTCTATGAAAGAGGAGTCTTTTGAGGAGCTTATAACAGTAACTGAGGAACCCAGTTGAGCGATACTTGAAGCTTGTTGGGTTTTAATATGGGTATTATTTTGGTTCTCTTAAAGAGTCTTGGAAGGTTTCCTGTTTTTAAAATATGAGAAAAGAATCTTCTTAGCCATTGGCGAGCATTTTTACCACAGTTAACCAAGAATTCAGGATGAATACCATCAAAGTCTGGTGCTTTGCTGTTTAACCTACTTTAAGGCCACAGTTATTTTGTCTGTGGTAATTTCTCTTGAAAAATGGGAACTATCAGCTGCACTTTGTTGTAAGCTTTTGAGTAATCTTTTAACCTCCTGTGTGTATGTGTGATGATGATCTTGAGGGGCTCTAGACAGCGAGGTTATTCGACAGGGAATTTGATCTGGAGTAACCAAACAATCTTTATGGGTACTAGGTTACTTCCACTTAACTTCGTTAACAGGCTCCATGCTTTTCTATTTGATTTTTTAAAGTCTTCATCCTCTGGTAGTTTTTATCCATTTTTCTCTGTTCTTGTTATCTACCTTTTGGAGTAATTCATCAGCTATGTCACTGTCACCAGATTCTAAATAGACTTGGTGTATCTCTTCACAGTTTTTATTCCAGCCAGGTATGCTGTTCAGAAACCCGGAATATACTTCTTCACTGTTGATATGACTACTCCAATGAATCTGTTCTGGTTTTCATACACAGGTGGTATCCATCTTATTACTTTACCAGTTCTTGTGAAAAATCCTGCCAGTTCACTTTCCTAAAATTCCAACTTGGTTGTGGAATGGACCATATTATTGGTATTTATATTCTTACTTCTACCAATACTGGGCAATGCTGGCTATGTGGGAAATGTTATGCTGATTTTGCAAATTTTGGGTAACAAGAGGTGGTTGCATTTCCTATTCCATGCTGCAGCCTTAAAGGTTCCTTTGTCTTTTGCATCGAATATTAAGCTCAGACTCTTTTGCTTAGCATTAATAAACTTTGCCTAGTTTATTAATGCTTCACCATTTCCATCCTTATTATTGTAATTACACAGAGTATGATGGCTGTTAAAATCCCCTGTGTAGAGAGTAGGATGTGGAAATTACTTCAGGTGGCCATTCTATCAGGGGAGACTTATATATGTGAACCACTAGAAGATCTTCAATTCTCACTATGATAGCGTGTATATATATATTATGATTATTATGTTCTGATATTAACCCGACGTTGGTGAGGTGGAAAAATGTAACAAAAGTGGTAAGGTGGGGGTCCCACAGACCCACCCCAAATAATGTAGTGTATTATAGAAATCCATATCTTTTTAATCAATATTAGACTATGTATTGTTTAAGTGTCCTGTAATTTTACAGAATAAAAATCCAGACAAAATTAAATTTTTATTACCCAAAAATACTTAACTAAATATCTTTATTTTTACTTTTAGCATCATCTATAAGTTGACATAACCCCTGTTTTTCCTGCTCATAACTCATTTGGTAAAAAAAAGATATTATTCTCAAAATACCCTCGAAATATTTACCAAAACATATTTGTTTATAGTTGGTATCTAAAAATATAGAAGACACAGCAGTAACGATAATATTTTAGTAGAGTATACATGAAAACAGCTTACATTTCGGGAGTAAATATAGTCACACTTTTGGTAAGATGGGGTCTAGTAGACCCCAGCACACTTTACACTTCTGCACACTAAACTTGCTTGCGCACAACAGCCTGTTGTCGATGGCGTCGAGTAACGGATTACGGGAGGGGAAGCTATACTGAGACATGACTCGCTTTCACATGTTGTTAAAAAGTTTTAGTCAATTTGAAATCTTTGGGGTCTGTGACACCCCACATTACTAACACCGGGTTAAGTTAGCATTCTCTGTATTATTGCATACGTAAGTTGCACAGCCATGAGCTTGGTAATATGTATCTCCTAGAATATTATACTCTGCAATTCTTCCTCTGGATTTCAATTCTTGTTCATTATCCGTGTGTGTGTGTGTGTGTGTGTCTCTGTCTTGAAAGACAGCTGTATCATTTTCTCGAAGGATTTTTGAGAGATATTGAATTTTAGCAGAGCTGATTCCTGCAGTGTTGAGTTGGAAAATCCTGAAATTAATACCAAGCTTTCTTGTCTTGTGGTCCTGAAAAGAATTATTTGGTGATTGTGTAGCTTGTGATTTCATGTATCTTTAGCTAGGAGATAATTAAGATAGGTCTGGCTGCCAGCAATCGCTCTAGCTCATTTAGCATTACTCAGGGTGCACCACGTAGCAGTGATCTATAAATGCACCCTCTTATTTTAGTAATAAGATGCGACATCTTTTGAATACTTGTACATGGAGAAATATATGACTTCTGTATTACTTCAAACTTAATATCTCTTCTGGGTAGTGGCCGTTCCCATAATGCATAGCATTATACACTCAATGGACAAAACATTAGCGATTCCTGCCTAATAGCATGTCAGTCCTCCTCCAGCACGAATATCATTTTGTACTCTCCAAGGCAAATCCACCAGATGCCAGAGGTAATTCCATCCATGGCTGTTGCAGCATTGCCCACAACTGCATCTTAGACGTTGGTCCCAGATACATGGATCTGATGTCCTGCTCTATGGCATTCATCCTAGAGAGATTTGATCGGATTTAAATCCAGTGACCTTGGGGTCCACTGGATGCTTATCAACTCAGGTGAGTGTTCCTCGAGCCATGCCTTGGTGTGGCCTGGTGAGGCGGCACATTATCCTACTGAAACAGACCATCGGCTGCATGAATGAAGGCCATGAAAGTGTAGCTGATCAGCCAACACATTCTGGTGGCTTGCAGCATTTTAGGACCTCTCATGACACACTAAGAGACCTGATGCATCATATGAGAAGGCTCTCGAAACCATAACAGAGCCACGACCTCCTTGAACAGAGCTGACCTAGCACAATGGGGCTGGCTGTGGCCTCATTCTGATGACTCCACACCTGCACCCTCCTATCAGCTTGATACAACTGATAATGGATTCGTCAGACTACATGAGTTTGACCAACTCTGCAAAGGTCCAGTTTCGATAATCCTGATACCAGGCGAAGCACAATGCCTGATGATGAGCTGTCAACAGTGGTACACGATTAGGGTGTTGGCTCCCATAATCCATGACATGCGACATTGAAACTGAATGTGATTTATTCTGTTGTTGACTTGTGGTTTGTCTGTACGATCCTGGGCAGTCTACGTCAACCCTGGTCATCAACGGTGTGTTTGGCTATCACTTGCTTGCTGGGCACTGGTATTTCTGTTAATGGTATACTCGTTGTAGACCCTTGATACAGTTGCTCTCGTGAACCCTAGAATTCTTATAGCTTGGGCAATAGAATGATCCATCTGTCTTGCACCAGTAGTACAGCCACGAAAAGTTGCTAAGATCGCCACATTTACCATGTTAGTCATTTGGAATACACTGTTTCACTCTGCACAGGGGATGCCAGTGTCAATTTCCCATCACTCCGTATCTCTCAACTTTTTTCCATTCGGTGTACATCTCTGTAACGATATGTGCCTTGTATTATGAGATACTAAGGCAGTTGATATGAAGTCATTAGCCTCTTTATACAAGTAAGCCCAGTCATGAAGTTACTTCATGTGCAAACTTTGTTTGCTTACACTTGAATAAAGGATGAAACCAAGAATATAATTTCTTGGCATCTTTCACTTATAGTATAACAAAGTGAAAAAAACTTATCAGTTTCCTTGCTTATTGGTTTCCTGATATATCCCGAAACAAGCACATTCTTGCTTCCTCTCAGCCACTGAGAGGAAGAAAGCTGGGTTTTAACGTGAAACCCTTTCACGTTAAAACACCCAGAATATGTGGAGTTCCAAAAATTCACAAACAAGGTACACCTTTACACCCTATTGTAGATAGTATAAACAGTCCTACATATAAACTAGCTAAATATTTAGCCAAACTACTAGCCACTTGCACAAACAATTCTCCCTCTTATATTTAAAATTCTACCCACCTAAAAAGTATTTTAGAAAACCACACCTTAAATATTTCAGACCTAATGGTGAGTTTTGATATCACCTCATTATTCACTAATTTACCATTGACTGAAACACTTAACTTACTAAATTCACAATTTCTCCCTGATATATTTCAGCTATTTAAAATCACCGTACAGGCAGGTTATTTTACATGGAAAGGAAAATATACAAACAATTAGGTGGGACAGCTATGGGACCCCCCCCCCCCCCCCCTTAGCCAACGTCTACATAGAACATCTGGAAAAGCTAGCTATCAACACAGCCACTCTCTCACCTAGTCTCTGGCTACGCTATGTTGATGATGTGTTTGCTATTTGGTCACATGGCCCAGATACATTGAATACATTTTTAGTGCATCTAAATAGTCAGCACCCTAAAATCCACTTTACAATGGAACTAGAAGCCAATGACTGCCTGCCCTTCCTGGACACACTGATCACACGTCTTCCAGAAGGTTCCTTATCATTTTCGGTTTATAGAAAACCCAACATACAGGGAGATATTTACACAAACAATCACACCATCACTCTTCTCAACAATATGGTATCTTAAAAACACTAACCCATAGAGCGATAGCAATCTGTTCCAATGACATTGCTCTCACTGCTGAACTTTCTCACCTGCGTCTCACCTTCCTAACCAATGGCTATAACCCCCATAAGATAGATAAAATACTAAATGCTACCCAAAAATCCCCCACTATCTACCACAGAAGACTACAACAAAACTATCACCATCCCATGCATTAAAGGCACATCTGAAAAGATATCTAAGGTGCTTAACAAACACCAACTGCGCCCCATATTTAAACCTTATGTGAAATTGGCAATTCTCATATGTTTACCTAAGGACAGATTCACTCCTTTATCACATCCAGGAGTCTATGAAGTGCCCTGTTCAAGTCGTCGAGCCTACTACCTACAGACAGGAAGAACTGTGGACATCCACCTCAGTGAACACAAAAAAAATATATCCGGCAATTTCGTTATGGCAAGTTGGGTCTGGCAGACCATGCTTTGGATACCCCGGCACACAGGATCAATTGAAAAAAAACAAAAGTACTGCACAGAAGCTTCTACAAGTCAGAGAGGTTGTTCCTGGAATCGACAGAAGCCTTAAAACATACTCCAAACCTTAACAAGTATGGCTGTATAAATCTACCAAAGATTTGGGAGACAGTCATCCTAAGACCAAATTAATATTTATTTATTTTTATTTTTATTTTATTTTTTTCAAAACTTTTTTTTTTATTTTTAAACTTAGATGGCGCCTTATTAGGACTGTAGTCTTGTGTTGCATGCTGCAGTTACTTATACTAGCATCACTGTTACACCGGATTGTGGTTGTCTCGTGTTTGAGCACACAAACAAACTTTGTTTGTGTGCTCTGAAGATGTGGATATAATAGCAGCAAAATATTAGCTTTTAAGTTAATAATTAGTCATTTTCTTATCAATCTGTGTTCGCATCAATACCATTTAAATCCAATTCAACATGTAGAATGGAGGATTGTTCTGGACATAAGGGAATACTGCAGTTTACTAATGCTAGAAATTTTAGGAATAAGGAGGAGTTTTGTATTAGTTTGTGCAGCATGGCTAAAAGTTAAGGTATTACTGAGTCTTGTTTGGTGGAGATGCATTTGATAGATGTGAGGGTATGTTATTTTCAGGATAATAAGAATAGGATAGGGCTACTGCTGAAGAATTGCAACCAAAAAGATGTGAGGTCAGCAGGAAGATAGATATGGAGGCTGTATTTTGTGAGATAGAGCCAGTTGGATGCTCTTGTCCATATGGGCATGGGTAGGTATTGTTATGCATTGGCAAATTAGCACAATGAATGATACATTAGAGGGTCTGTCCATAATCAAGACAACTACTTTGCTGTGTTTGTTATGGACAGAATTATCATGCAGTCTTGACTTGGGATTTGCCACACATGGAATTTTCAGTTAAGAAGTGTTTATATGAAACTGGAGCACAGGTGATTACATCTGGCAGCTTGCAATGCAGTGGCATAAAAATCTGCAAGGAAGGATGAGAGATGTCAAGGGATGTTTGAAGGAAGCAATAAGTGATATTATACCCAATTTCAAGAGGATAATTGGATAGAAAGTGGATGAATGTGTGTATCATTAAGCAAAAGCTTCAAAAAGAGAAAATGTTGTAGAGCATATTTAAAAATGATAGGTGGTGAGAAAGCTGAAAAGAAATAGTGCCTTTCCAACCTAGGTAAGGTACAGGGAGTGAGAGGACACAATAGTTCATTACATAAATACAAAGAAGGAAAATTGGAGACAAAATCAATATCTTGGGAGGGTTGGTAAATATATTAGAGTAGTTGGTCAGAGACAAAATTCAGGAATGAATAAGACTATACTACTTCTATGGAGGACAATAGATTGGTGATCAGTACATTATGACTTAGTAATTTACTTGCTTTTTATAATAGTGACAGTTGAGGTGGATAAGAGGAAAGGCTATCTTCTGGAGCATATATACTATATACAGAGAAACAAGCTGCACTACAATCTGCATGGTATGTTACAGTTACTGACCAACCGTTACAACAATTATTGGCCTGACCTCTGGTGAACAAAAAAAAATAAAAAAAAAATAAAAAATACTACATCAACGCTAGAGTCCTATTATTGATATTATCTATTGGATGTAAAATTACATTGGGAGCAACAACAAGCCTATATATTTTTTTTTTAACACTATGATTATACATATAAATTCCAACCAGTTGGTATGGAATGGTTTCCAATACTAGCTGAAGGTTGCCTATAGTCCTGAAGTATGCTGGATACTAAATATTAAGTAAGCTGAATGTGTGCCATCGAGATCCTTGGAATTTTCATGCCAACGTTATTGTTGATATTTGGGTGGTTTATCAGAATTTCGCAGGCTTCCTTAAATTTTCTTTAATACCCAGGTTTTTGTATGGTGTAGAGAGCAGGTACTTTTCCAGTCGATTTGGTGTAAGGTATTGAGAGCATGATCTGAGAGGCCTGCTTCACCAAAATGGTTATATTCAATGTGTCTTATGTGTTCTTTCTTACGTATCGGGATCGTACGTCTTGTTTCACCAATGTATGGTAAGTTAAAAGTGCAGTGGATGCAATACACTCCAGGATGTACCAATGGGAGGAGAGGATCCTTAGAGGAGTTGAATATGTTTTTAAGTTTTGCAGGTGGTTTAAAGGTGGCATTGAGATTGTAGTGGTGTAGGATTCTGTTGATTTTTTCTGATAACCCTTTAATGTATGGGATTGCTATGGTTTTACTGTAATCTAGATTTTTTATTGACGATATTTTATGCAGTACTTTATTAATAGTATTTTTGTTATAGCCATTATTTATAAATGTGTCGCTGATGATTTTTAGTTCCTGTTTCAGAGTTTGCTGGTTAGAGCAAATTGTTATAGCTCTGTATTTAAGGGTGTTAATGACTCCATATTTTTATGATGGGTGGTGGTATGAATTATCATGTATGTATTGGCCAGTGTGTGTCAGTTTGCTGTAGACCATGAAGGATAGACTGCCTGAAGGAAGACGTGCATCCAGGAATGGGAACGAGTTCTGATTTTCAATTTCGATAGTGAATTGTATGCATTCATGTTGTTTGTTCAGGTGGCTAAGGAATGTGTTTAGTATTTTTCGCCCATGTGGCCAGATAACGAACACATCGTCAACGTATCTAAGTCACACTGTAGGTTTTAGAGTGGAGGATTCAAGAGCGCTTTGCTCAAAAGTTTCCATATAGACGTTAGCAATTGGGGGGGGGGGGAATAGTGGTGAGCCCATGGCCATACCTTATTTTTGTAGGTAAAATTTATTTTGCCACACAGAGTAACCAGAATGTGGTACGTGGACAAAGAGGGCTGTAATGTCAGGCGGAAATTTATTCCGTAGGAGAAGAATTGTGTCATTGATTGGGAGAAATGTCGAAACTGTTTCTCCTACCAACTCCTTGAGTGTTGACGCTAATTTCTTGGCTAAGTCGTAATAATTAGGGCTATCTATTCCTTCCACAATAGGTCGAAGCGGCACATTTTGTTTGTGTACTTTCTGGACAACATATATTCTGGGAGAGCGGGTGTAATGGGGTATAAGTTTTTTAACCGTGTCTGATGGCCATGAAGTGATGGACTTAAGTAATTTCTCTGTTTTATTCTTTATCCTGTTTGGTGGGTTATAGTTTGCCAGCTGATAGGTGCTGTTATCAGAGACTAGTTGATTCATCTGGTGGATGTATGTTGACCTTTCAAGAACGACAGTGGCATTGCCTTTATCTGATTTCGTTAAAATTATGTCTTGATTAGCTTTCAAAGACTTGATTGCTGCTAGTTCCGTTTTTGTAAGATTGTTATGTATGGTTTTCTTATTGTTCAGAACATTACTGGTTTCTAATCATATTTTATCGGCTATATTATTGGGTAGGGACCTAATGCCTCTTTCTATGTGGTAAATAAAATCCAATTTATTGACTGTTTTAGGTGCTATTATGTAGTAAGGCCTTTATCAAGTAGCACAAGTTGGCTGCTATTTAAGGTGTGATAAACTGATCACATAGTTCTTGCTTGCAGGTGGTTGGTCGCTCCTTGTCTCTCTTGTTTGTTGTTCACTGTTGGAGCTGTTTACCGGGGAGGAGATCTGTTGATTGGTTGGATTTGTATGCTTGGCAGCCATATTTCGCTGTTGTTTCAAAATGTTAAATTTGGCCTTGAGTTTTTCTTTGTTATTTTAGAATATCTGGATTTATATAACTCGATAGTTCGGATTGCAATTTTGAAACCTGATTTTGGCTTATTGCTAGGTTTTTGCAGGCTGTTTGAATTTGCTCTCTAAGTATTGCTTTCTCTGTGTGGTCATATATACAAAGTGCTTTAGCTGATGTAAATTTCTTTTTCAGCTTGATGCAGATAGGAATAAGGTTACTGTCTCTGCATCTCTTTAAAAAGGGCTAGCCGATTGATCAAGAGGGAAACACGTATCTTTAACTTACCATACCGATTGCACCGCTTGTGAGTATCATTTTCATGGATGATGAGGATCCTTTCTTTTAGGCTTACACGGTGATCCGAATACATTTTAGAAAATTATGGAGACAACTACCATGTTTGAGTAAAATTTTAGTTTAATATAAATCAAAATCCACATTCGACGCTTCGAATGTGGATTTTGGTTTATATTAAAGTAAAGTTTTACTCAAACATGGTAGTTGTCTCCATAATTTTCTAAAATGTATTCAGATCACCATGTAAGCTTAAAAGAAAGGAAAGGCTACATGATAGTACACCTGAATTTTGCAAAGATGTGACAGGCAGGATGCATCATGGAACTAATGAGATCAAATGAGGGATAATGGGTATACAGCTGGGGGATATGGATACTAGGCTCTCTGAAGCTGATTGACAGATACGATAGTGTACTGGGATGTGCAGAATTTAGGAGAAAGCAAGTAACTCATAATGTGCTGCAAGGCTCTCTGCTTGAATTGCTGCCATTTAATTTGTACATAAATGATATAGGAAATGATTTGATCTAATTTTGTATCATCAGCAAACAATTAAATAATATAATAGTTAATGAAGGTGATAAAGAGTTCTCAGGATGATTTAAATAAGCTGACAGTATATGCAATGGGCAAACTGTAGTCACATTAGATTAGTTTTGCCATAAACTGATCATCAGTATCTATCCCTAACAGATGCTGTCAATGCATTACATATAGGTAGGTCATAACTTTGCTGGTACATCTAGGCAAGTTCCAAAAGTAGAAATAATGACATCTGTTGAATGAGGAACATATGACCTACCTCTGGTTATAGCCAGTAGCATTCGTTTGAATATAGCTAACATCAGGCCTGGCTGGTGGCGTGTGCAATATACACAGGCCCCGCAGAAGAAAAGGCGCCTAAAAGATGTCAAAAAATATGAGATAAGAGTTTAAACGAACAACGAATGGTACAGAATGGTATAATTATGAATGGACGTCATCTTCCGTTCAGGCCCCTTCAGATCTTCCCGGAAATGAACAAATAAATTCTGAAATATGTCTTGGACCCGATTATATTACTGTATTTTTTGATGTATCCTAAATCAACTTATGATTAATTGTTGAGTTCAAAAAAAACGTTTTTGGAAAGACGTCGAACATTAATTGTGCCCACAAGAAAAATACTAGGCGCTGGCTAACATCCTAATTATTATTATTATTATTATTATTATTATTATGATTTGACACCTCCAGGGAGTCCAAAGACTCATCGAGGGAGAGTGTGCCAACAGCATCGAACGATTGGTCTCCTTTCAACTACTAACCGCGCTCAAACTTACTTAACTGAGCCTTAACTAACATCCTAATTAAATCAAAACCTCCCAAAAGCAATATCCCACTAAAAGAAATCACTGAAAAGAGCTATACAATAACAAGTATATTGTTATAAGCAGGGTAGACAAAAATAATGCTACTGTGGTAATGAATCAAACATAATATGACAACGTTGAAAATTTATTTATCACTAGGTTAGACTATAATAGATTTAGTTTAATCCTTTATCCCAGTGAGAGCAAACAAAGTTTGCGCCTGAAAATATCTTCAGGACTAAATATAGTGTTGTACTATCTTATCCAGTAAGTAGTGCAACACCAAGGCAACTCGTGGCAAAGGTGGAGCAAGCTACCAGGCACTTCTAACCCAGTATCTCCCATAATGCAAAACACATTTCCTATGTGGATATGTATACTGTTATGCATTAAAGGGATTGGCCATCTAAATCCAGAGTAATTTTTAAAAAAGGTGATAAACCTTTTGGCAACTCCCATAGGCACAGATGACTTGCTACTGCTTCTGCCTGGTATCTCCAGCTCTGGGCCTGGCTCCCACTGAAGAGACCTCAATAAAGGTCGAAACTAGTCTGGGTAGATGGCCAATCCCTTTAATGCATAACAGTATACATATCCACATAGGAAATGTGTTTTGCATTATGGGAGATACTGGGTTAGAAGTGCCTGGTAGCTTGCTCCACCTTTGCCACGAGTTGCCTTGGTGTTGCACTACTTACTGGATAAGATAGTACAACACTATATTTAGTCCTGAAGATATTTTCAGGCGCAAACTTTGTTTGCTCTCACTGGGATAAAGGATTAAACTAAATCTATTATAATATGACAACAAAATGCATAATCTTCTATAAGATCAATCTACTCACAAAATCATAGAACGTGAACCTGCTAATACACAAAAGAATGAAGTTTATTTATTACTGAAAAAAAAGTTGCTTCTTTCCCAAAAACTGTTAACAAACCCAACCTTTCATGTAATCCAACTAAGAATATATGGAGCATCAAAAAATTCACAAAGAGATCTCGATTTGATAAAGTCCCATTTCTACCATGATGTATATGAATTATTCAATTTACAGCACATATTGGTTATTTCTACACATACACCCCCCTATGCCCAGTTGTTGATACTATAAACAGTCTGCCATACACATTTGCAGGTCTTTGATAAAGTCTCATTTCTCCTAAGATATATTTGAACTATTCAGATTTACAGTACATGCTGGTTATTTCACATGGAAAGCAAAAATATACAAATAATTAGATCAGATTGCCACCCACCCCCCACCCATCTAATTTTTTTTTACCAAACACTTGGAGAACCAAGCATTTAACCATGCCAAAACTACTATGTACATGGTGTGTGTTTACTATTTGGCCACCATTTTTAGTGCATTTAAATAGCTAACATTCCAAAATTCACTTTACAATGGAAAATGAATCAAGTAACTGTCGCCTTTCTAGGTACACTAATCACATGCATTTCAAATGGGTCATGGACTTTTTCTGTTTACAGAATGTGTATATATACGGGAAGATACTTAAATAAACAAGCTATCATCCAGCACCCTATTGTGATATGCTAAAAACACTAACACACAGAGCAAGAGCTGGCTGTTCCAGTGATCCTGCTCTTTTTCAGAATCTGGATATGATTTTGTAACACCCATTGAATAACATGGATAAGAAGGGCAATTTGGTCTCTCTATTTCTTCCACCTCAGTCGATACGGAGGGTAATAAATATCAGCTTCATCATCATATTTAAACCATATGTAAAACTTACACACCACATCTTTTCACCTAAGGACAAACTCTCTTGTTTAGCCAATGACTATAATCCCCAGAAAGTCGATAAAATACTAACTGCTCCTCAAATCCCGTCCTTTTTCTAATGCACAAGATTTACATAACTGACACTCTCCCTTACATTCAGGGCATATCTGAAAAAATATCCATTGTGTTAACCCCCCCCCCCCCCCAACTGGCCATGACATCTATAGACGTCCAGCTAAATCTGGATATGATTCTGTAACACACATGTTCAATAACATGGATAAGAAGTGCAATTTGTTCTCTCTCTATTTCATCAACCTCAGTCATAGGGAGGTTAATAAATATCAGCTTCATCATCATCATTTAAACCATATGTAAAACTTGCACACTACATCTGTTCACCTAAGGACAAACTCTCTTGTTTCTCACATCCAGGAGTATATGAAGTGGAGGAAACCTGTTACCTGGCTTATTATGGACAGACAGGAAGAGCTGTTTGTCATCTATCTGCCTTGGAAAATATAAGAAATATATTTGGTGCCATCATTTTGAAAGTAATGCCTAACACATCATGCTATTACACAGAATTAGTTGGAAGAAAACAGAAGTGTTACACAGAAGTCATTATAAGTTAGGGAGATTTATTTCGGAATCAGAGCTACACAGCTTTAAAACGTTTCCTGAACCGCAAGTGTGACTGTATCAATTTGCCAAAATCTGGGAGATAGTCAGTTTAAGATTAATTTAATACCTGGTTACCTCATAAAAAACATAGATGGCATCAGTTAAGACATTTGTAGTTCTTTATGTTGTTCGGTACAATTTTAAACTGTTATCACTGTTGATTGATTGTTGCTGTGTACAGATTGTGAAAAACTCTGAAGATTCTGGGTGAAAAACCAGTGAAATGTTAGCAACAAAGTAAATAAATATCATCATAAAATTCCTGATATGTACCCTCAGGGGGTTTACAGGATAATTATGATAGTACTACATGAAAAAGTTACACCATTACTAGATTCCAATATTATCAGATCTTATATGTCTGTCTTAAGGTGCTTTGTACTGTATCAATCCATCTGCATTTTGGTCTTCCTCTGGGTCTTTTTCCAGCCAATCTGGCAAAGAACACTTGTAAATAAATATATGATTTATTTTCTTATTAATATCTCTTTTGGAAATTATACCAGTAAAAAAAAAAAGTGAACTGTTATCACATAAGCTTGTTTACTTGAGTGATATTTAGAGTATATAGGACTCTCAGGCAACTTGTTCACACACCTACTTGCTTCCACAGTACTAGAGTTCACCATTAAAACCTCAGGAGCAGGGAGTGGTCTAAATACTGCTACCCCTTGATCAGTATTTGGTATTTTGGCAATGCTGATTTTGATTTTGTATGGTATGTATTCTAAAATTCACACACAACAGAAAATTTTTAAAAAAATTACAGAAATGAACATTAAAAATATATACAGATTTATTATTATTATTATTACTACATAACGTCTCCAGGGAGTCTAAAGACTCATCGAGGGAGGGTACCTACTCTACAACTCTCCGTCTCCACCAACCGCAACTACCTTCTTCATCTGCACCAATGCCATCTACCACCAACCACCACCATTAGTATTTTCACAGACAATTGCAAACATCCATGCCCACGGCGTGATTCAAACCCACAGCCATTTGGCTTGAGAGCGGATACGCTAACCACTCGGCCAAAGTTATAAAATATAAATAAAATAAAATATAATATAATAATAAAAAATATAAAATTATAAGATAAGAAGTAAAAATAAACCATGAAACACATTATATACAATTTTAAAAAAAATTGAGAAAATGTGTATGATGCTAGAATTTCAAATGAACATCCTTGTAGCTGAAAACAGTGCATAACACACAAGTCGCTACAGAGGAATAGCGAAAAATAATTGAGAAAATAATGAATTGTAGCAGACAAAAGATCAAACATCTTACTAATTGTAATACCCTTAAGGTTGGATTTAAAGTAGTCTACAGCTATTGGAATGAAGGTAGTCTTAAAATGATTGTCTCACATTTTGTAAATTGCATTATCCACCAAACTCACCTTGATTTACTTACAAGTCAATAATTATATTGATGCAGAGTCCATCGAAGTTAAAATATCATTTAGATACTATTGAAGCAGCATGGATACAAAGTTTAAATTTTTTCATATATTTCATCTGTGCATTTGGGTGGATAAAAAAGCCACACTGTTGATGTTTTCCATTGCTTTACTGCTGATCCTGACAAACAATAGAAGTAATCTTTCAGACATGTAATGTCTTCTGCATAATACTGAAGAAGCCGTTTCAGGTACATAGTACAAAGTAGGACTGACTAACTATGCTTTACTTCTCACATATTATATTTTTATAATGGCTATCACATGTACAGAAAAATAGAATATATTTTTAATTGTAATATATTTCATCTTATGTTATAAGGACATCATCAGGAAGAAAGGAGATAATCAATTTTGATATGAATCATGAGACATGAGCACATAGTATGTACTTATTTGCTCTTGTCTCAGTCACAGATGAGTTTGCAAATTACCATCTTTCACTGTCCTGAAATCCTGTCCATATCTTGATGCCATATACAATCACTCCTTTTTTTTATTATTTCACAAAATTTGAATGCACAATCAGTCGAAGCTCCAAGATCTTCCATTAAACTATGAATTTAAAACTCTGTTCTCCTTGACATCCTTCAGCAGGGTGAGGTTAACCTTATGAACTATAATGCTGCTGAAATACAGTTCTGTCTCATTTCCAACAAAAAGAACTTCAGCTCTCCCTTTTTCTTGGATAATACCTAGACATCCAAAAACACATCTGATTTCTCTTCTCTGTATATTTGTGCTGATTTCTCCAGCACAAATATACAGACCTGCCATTTTTCTGACCTTAAGAACAGTGATATTTCAAATAACCAAAAATTTCATGTCAACTGATTTCTAGTATACCCTACAATCTAATTGTACTTCAATTTTCAGGACTCATATTGCCTTCCTGATGTGGTTGCATAAACAGTAGATTACTGTTCAGCATTCCCTCTTCACCCACTTTCACCAGAAGTTGGGTATTATTTACTGTCAAGGGCATCTCAAAGGAACAAATTTCTGCCCTTATGTAACCACGAAATGAAAATATTCTTGCAGTAATAAACTATAATGAATATTTTCACATTTGTGCTCTTAAATTTAGCTGTCCAGCCAATTGGATTTATGTAACTGCATTTGTTCATTATGTTCACTTTCACAATTCCACATGTCACCACTACTTGCTTTACTTTTTTTCGTATCGATGATTTTAATGTGTTTGTGTGTGTGTGTGTGTGTGTCTATTTATATACATAAGAAGTATAAGAACCAAAGCAACATCAACACCCTGTGTGACGTTCTGTTGCAGGTTGAGAAAGAAGAAACATATATTTCCTTTTTGAAGAGTTGAAGGTTGCACTTGTTAGGGAACATTTCATGAAGAAGGC
Source organism: Typopeltis vanoorti (assembly GCF_054136105.1). Taxonomy (NCBI): domain Eukaryota; kingdom Metazoa; phylum Arthropoda; class Arachnida; order Uropygi; family Thelyphonidae; genus Typopeltis; species Typopeltis vanoorti. The sequence continues at coordinate 131,144,135 of NC_143551.1, forward strand.
TGTTTCAAAAGAACAGAGGTATATGTTGAAAAAGAGGAATAGGGGAGGCACGTTTGGTGTGTTTTCATTTGTACTGAAAAGTGATGTTTGGCAGCTGCTAAAGTGTTTTAACAGGTCCAACAGATAGTGGAGCAATATTCATGAAAGTATGTATAGAAAAAATACAGAACTGGTGGTTTGTACATATGAGATAGAGGTTGAAGTGAGTTTGTGAGGGGGGGAGGGGGGGTCATCTATTAGCCATAAGCATTTCTCTGAACTCTGCCAAGAATTTTTAAGGGATTATTGGGTTTACCATCCCAGACATGTGAACAGTATTCAGAGGATGGCTGGATTTTGGATTTGTTAGAGTTGGTGGCTAGATGAGTGAAAGTAGCATCTAGAGTGAAAAAAAGTATTCTAATTTTTTAGAAGCTGAGGAAGATATTGATGTGATATGTTTATAGTAGAAAAGACTGAGGGAAATGTCAGTCCAAGTAGGGAGAGAGCTGGTCCTGTTTGGTAATATATGCACTGTCTACCAATAATTGTCTGTACGTCTTAGCAGTTTACAAGTGATACCAGCAGGCAAACCCTAATATTGGGTATGTCCACCTTTGGCTTCGATCACCTCCTGCACCCTTTGAATGAAACTTTCCACCATTGTGCGGCTGATATCAGGTGGAATTTGTCTCCATTCCTAAATCAAAGCAGCACTGAGTTAAGTGACAGATCGAGGACGTGCTGCTCCGGACCTTAATCACTGCTCCAGTTCACACAAGTGTCCAATGGTGTTGAAGTCAGAACTCTGTATAGGCCAGGGCAGTCGATTAACACTCATCTCTTCATACCATTCCATAACAACTGCAGCTTTTGTGGAATGGGCCATCGTTGTCTTGATAGTAACATGGGTCCATTCCATACAAACTCCTCAGTGTAGGCAGCACCTTGATTATCCAGAATATCAAGGTACTAAGCTGCCTTCTTGGAACCACAGACAACGACCAGTGGTCTTACTCCAAACCAGCTGAATGCACCCATATCATTACTCCTCCACCACCACCAAACTTTACTGTGGGTACAACACACTGTGATAACAAATGTTCACTAGGTTTCCTCCACACCCTGCCATTCAGACTGGAAACAGGTGAACCTTGATTCATTGCTCCAGAGTACTGTTTTACATTGGTCAGTTGTCCAGTTCACACCCTCTTTGCACCAAGGCCAGATGGGCTGCCTTGTTTGTTGTTGTGATGTTCAGCTTTGTGCCACTGCTCTTCTGTGGAAACACAGTAAATGGAGTTCTTTTCGTACAATATTAGTGTTCACCATGGTGTTACTGGTGCTCTGGAACTTATCATGGATGGTCTGTGCCGATTGTAGTCGATTTTTGTGTGCCACCCATTTTGACACCCTCCTGTCCCTGATAGCCATTTTTGGTGGCCACCATGGGTTTTCCTGCACTAGTGATGCCAGAACATCTCCATTTGTTGATCACTGCCAGCCATTGATTCTGGATGCTCCGATTGAGAGGCAATGGCACATATGGATGTGACAGCACACGATGACACCTTTTGAAGTCACTGAGTTCACGTTGTGTTGCCATGCCACTTGTATTCAACTGCTATGATGAAATACTGCTTCCTAATATCTGTACATCACTTTTTATGTTATTAACAAACCCGGAATGTTCTTTAACTTCTAATAACAGGAGTGTTCAATTAATTTTTGGTAGGTGTGTGTGTGTGTGTGTGTGTGTGTGTGTGTGTGTGTGTGTATTATTAAGGATAAGGATAGATGAGCTATGATATCCTGTTATCCTCATCCCAGTGATAATGGTATAGCAAGCAGCATTTAAGACTGGTTTAAGATGATCTTGAAACAAGAGATTTCTGAACACAGCATAGTTTATTGAATGATATGGATGAATGGATTGTACTATCTTCACAGAGCTGTGTATAGGATCAGTGGTGGTTGAGAGTTGGTTATTTATGTATAGGAAAGAGGGTAGCAGGATGGAACATTGACCTGATGCTGGAAATTTTAAGAGCAACATCACATTTCTCCAAAAACTTTTCCATCGCATGTGTACAATGTTGGGTATTGTAGGTCATGTGGTCAGCCATGGATCTAGAATGGCGGACCCTCTATTGGTGATTATTATTTAACTGATAAGTCTCTAGGTGCTGGAGAAACTGGGTGTGGATGACTTTCTTCGTAATTTCAGAAATGAGTCTGTGATGGCAGTGGAATGATAGTTTGATGGCTAACTTTATCTTCCTTTTTTTTTGGAATAGGTTGAATGTATGCTTGATTTCAGAGACATTGAGATAATGTCTAGCTCAGTATAGAAGATTGTAGAGACAATATAGGACAGGTGTTAGTTAGCTCTGGAGTGCAGTGTTGGATTAGAGTTGCAGTGATGGAATAGTTACATCATCCTTTTTTCAAAAACCACTCTAGAGGGTTATGGTTCAATTTCTGGTATGTAGGAGAAAATTTGGCTCAGTCATCTATGCAAGAGTTGGAGGAGAAGAGCAATGACAAAAGGCCAACTTTTTATGTGCTGTACTGTGGTGCTATCTGGATGATAGCATGGCCTTTGCAAGTGATCAAAAGGCATATCTTTCATTTCTATAGGAGGCAATTTTTACTGTTGGCCCATATGAAGTTAGATTTGGATTTGTAGATGGTAATTTTGCATCCTGGCCATTTATTGGCTGGTGATCATGCAATATACAGCCTCTCCCAGCCAAGTCAACCATCTTTGCATGGTATGGCATGCTTCCACAAAGAAGTCTCTGGCAAGGCGATTATTGTCACCTTAAATCATACACACACACACATGCGTCACTAGACAGGATCTGGTCTCTCTCTCTCTCCTTGGACCGACATTTACCTCCAGCCTCTCCTGGCATAAACACATCACTAACTTCCTTGGCCTCTAAAAAATTAGTTTTTTTTTTCACCCAAGAAGCTATTTTATACTCACCCAGCTACTAACTGTATAAATCTCAAATCTGCCCATCCTTAGAATACTATTTACTCGTGTGGTGGTGGTGTATCTACCTCCCCCTCATCAAAAAAAAAAAAAAAAAAAAATTCCTGATGCTTTCCAGAGAAGAGGAATTCAGCTCATAGATGAGCTGAATTCTTTCTCAATCCTTATCTGCATCTCACACATGGCAGTGATGTGCTGTAAGTTCTTGTACCTCTTGTGTATGGAACAAATATATATATATATATATATATAATCCTTAGATGGAGAAAATATCTCCCACCTAGATTTCTAGGTTGGAGATGACCTTCTTGGCCTGCTGAAACTCCAACCTTGCTTACTGAAGGCAAAAATGGCCATTATCAGTCTTTTTCCTCCTCCTTATTCTGCAGTGCAGGTGGAGGCCTCTGTTAACTCTCTCTACATCATAATTATTTAACTAATGAGCCAGCATTTCCTCCATTTGAGGGTACAATGGTAGAGAGAGGTTTCTGTAGGCTGTTTGCTAGGTTATACGCACCTGTTTGTGACACTTTGCAAGGTTTTCTGATCATCTAGTGATAACCACACCACTGCTGCTGCTTACTTACTCTGCAAGGGAAGGAGTCTGAGTTTAGTAGCTTTAGGAGACATTGAGTGAAGCTACACTTGTATAGCAGTGTGAGCATTTCCTGTGTGTAGTCAGGACCACCAGTCCTTTACCCCCTTTGCATGTTCCTGATCTATAAATTTTCCTATGTTCCATTCATCACTATGAAAGACAGCATAAAAAATTATAGTCACTGCAGTTGAAAATAAACTCTCACAAAAATCATCAGAAATATCTCAAAAAATGACAATGAGAAAAAATATAACCAGAAAATTCCCTTCCAAAAAAATTCCATATTAAAAAAGAAACAACTTTTCTGTTTGATTTACCATCATGTGACACTTTTAGCATCAATGACATGCACCACTGTTTACACACATCCAAACCCAATGTGTTATTCACTGAACCTCAAATGACATCCTCTAAGACTATATCTTACCAAAATACTCCACATTACATGATTCATTTTACATGAAGGGCAGGACTTGTACATGTATCAATCTGATATCTCATGCCAAAGGTTACTAAACTTTGGCATCTTCTTTATAGATCTGCTTTGGCTCATGACTTATTGCCTTCTTTTGCTGCTTCTGCTATTCTCCTAACTCTGATGACTTTAATGACCTATTTGGCTATTTATCTCTGAAGGTAGAAAGTAGATCACATATAGGCTAATTACTGTAATAGTGAGATCATCCTATTTGGTGTTTTCAAAGTCCGTAATTCAGACTGGCTTCCATTCTTCAATCTTGTAGACCAGACTGAAAGACAAGCTGAACTGTTTGCTGACAGTAATGATTTAATATCATTGTTCACCAACCCATCAGAATTTCAGATAATCCCCATTATTCTCCCAATATCCTGGACCTCTTATAGGCACTCCCTCCAAACATACCACTGATGTTAACTTCTTTCCTCTTGGCAAGTTTGACCATGATATTGTCCACGTTTCCTTTTTGTACTGAACATCAAACTCAGCCTTGTATCTTATGGACTACAATGATACTGATTGGTATAGCCTTTGGGATTTCTATATGTCGGTTCATGGTCTGATTATTGCTTCCAGCACTTGCTCTGATCTAATAACCAAAATTATTGTTGCTGGGATGAGTTGCTTTTACTTTTCACTTCACTCAAAACCTTAACCCTTATCCTAGCTGTGCTCTCCAATTGTGCTAAAGCATTCTGAACTAAATATTCAGCATGTGTCCAGTGGTTCAAGGCAAAATCTCCAGCCTCTCATTTAGTTTATACTACATCCCACACAACTGGAAAAAAAAAAAATAGAAATAAAAAGATAAAAATCCAAAGGAATTTGTAAGGGCAGTATAAGTTTGTCTCCTGCTAAAATGGCAGACAACCTCTTTCTGGTCTCTTGCAACATCTGTGAGATGCAACTTCTTCCCTATATTTCTATGTTTCCACCCCCCCCCCTCTCGTTTGCATCTTGATTGCACAGTAGTAACATCTCCTAAAATTAAAGCAGGCAGACTTCTTGGAATAGGTCTTTCCATTCACCTCTTGTTTCGACAACAAAAACAAATTGCTATTCCACAAACTACTCTGAGTATGCTCCCTCAGATCTTTTGTCAAAAGGGAATCAGAAAAAAATCTCAACAGCTTGATACAAGTCTCCTGGCTGGTATTCTCTGCTTGTACTAAAATCATGTGCTCCACCTTCCATGAGCATTAGCTTGGAAGCATGCTCTTATCTGTTCCTCGAAAACAGATAAAACTCTACCATCAAACTATCACCCTGTTGCTCTGACTTCAATAGTCTTGAAATTATGGAAAAGGTCATCAACAGTCCACTCCTTTAACTACTCGGAGACTCACCAGTTACTTAGTGATGACCAGTATGGTTTCTAACATTCTCACCCCACAGTAGATCTCCTAGCTCACCTTACCTTTGAATATAAGCAACAGAAACATTTGAGAAACTGAAATAGTCACTCTTGATATTTACAAGGCATTTGATCAAGTAAAGCATTGTTGCCTTCTTACCAAGCTAGCATCTTATAGGAATCCTCCTGCTCCTCTATGAGAAGATTGCGAGCTTCCTCTCTCAGTGTTCATTAATTATGGTTAGATGGTTTGCTTTCTTTCATCAGATTTTTCAGTCAATGCTGGATAAAAGCATGCTTCCTAGCTGATGCTCATGGAAGGTGGAGCACATGATTTTAGCACAAGTAGGTGAGAGGACCTTCTGCTCTTGCCTACATTCTTTCTCCTGTACATTAATGATCTCTCTCTGATATCCAATCCTATTCATATTTTAGTAGATGACAGTGCTCTCCCTTCCTTCTTTGTGTACAAAACTTTGTAGTGCTTAGGTAATTCAGCCTTTAATCCCAATTTCCTTGCTATTATCAAGTGAGGATGAGGATAACCTCATGAGTTTTAATGCCACCAAAACATCTCCCATAATAAATGCCAACCTCTCCCTCACTGTTGACAATATTCTGTGCATCAACCAAGATCAGTTTTCTCTTCTTGGGTTGATATTTACATCCAACCTATCATGACAAATTCCTCTCATCTACATCCTGTTTAGCCTCCAAAATACTCAATTTTGGATTCTGAACAATACTTCTCTTCTGCTGTCTTCCTGCATTGTATAAATTGCAAATCTGCCTAACCATAGAACATTGTTCTTGCATTTTAGGTGATGCACCTAAAATCTCTCTCAAGAATGTTTCATTGTTTCAGAAGTGAGCTGTTCACTTAATAGATGACCCTCTCTTACTGACTTCCTCCAGTTTCTTTTCCATAGATGCTCTAGTGCTGTATTTTTCCTTTCTGTATTTCCATGGACACTGCTCCACTGAACTGGCTACCTCCATTCCTCCACTTTCCTCTAATCATATACAAAAATGTGCAACTCCTGTCAACACATATGCACTTCAACTCCAAACTTATACTTCTCATCCTCCTCCTTCATTCCATATAACTGTTCTTTAGAGTGTTCTTCATATTGTTTTCTCCAATTATTACAACCATCACTTCCTCAGGAAACATATCAACAAATATCTTTCTTCCCTCTGATCATTCACACACACATAGTATTGTCATAAATCTTGAGATCTCATGTATAGAGCTGATTAAAAAAAAAATATATAAAAAATAAATAAAAATAGAAATACTATTTGAGTGTTTCAGTATAGACTTAATATGCAGCTAGTGTTCTTGATGCCAGCCACCACCCATAAGCTTAGATGTTTTCAAATATTTTGTTGCACCAATCCTTAGAAAGGGAACTGACATTTTGGATGGAATGGGGAATGAAGGTATTTATGCTAGTTAGAGCTCAGGGTGAGAATGTGAGAATTTCAGTGTCATGGAGATATGATGATGAAAGATGAACAAGTTCTGGTGTTCACTTTTTTAGATTTATTAGAATGTGAAATTATAGCAAACATTTTTATCATAAACTGAGGTGATATAGAACTTTAGATAATGTCATTAGGTCTCAAGTGACCTTGCTAATGAAAGTTTGTTTGCAATTTTTAAGACTCCATATGGTGTTTTGTTATTGTCTGTGTGTTATATAACAATATGTGAGTTATTAATGTATTGATGAAGGGAACAATAGAAGAATTTATAGATAAGAACCAAAGCTTAGAGACTGAGTGAGTGGAAGATCCTGAAGAAAACATTAATTCAGCCAGATTCATGTAGTGAAGTTGTCTGCAAAGATAGAAAAATCAGAACTACTAGTTGGACTTTGGTAGTTATTAAAAAGACAGTTGAAAAACAAGATAGCATTGATAAGTTTCTAGCAAACAATTCAGTATGCTCTGTGAGGATAGAGAAAAATGTAAAAAAGCAAAGCAATGCATAAAAGTAGCTAAACAATCAACATGTGAGAGTTAGGTGTAATTATAGTATCAGAGGTGATTTTAGTTAGACATGGCTGTTCTCTGCCCAACTGGTAACAATGATCATGCTGTACTGATTTGGGAAGTGGCTAAATTTAGTGGCTAAATAGATCTTCCATTCAGAAAGGGTTACATACTGAACTATAAAAGCTGGAAATTATAACCAGTTAATGAGTATACATACCAATTCTTCCCCATGGTATTATTATACTGTTTGTTAGATTGAAAGGATATTAGTGATGCATGGAAAACATTTAAACTATACTTTAATAATACAATATCTGCATTTATTCCAAGAGTTTGAGAAATAATTAGGGTAGGAATCAGATGGATGCAATCTTATTAAGCAAGAAATTCTTAAGTGATAAGTAAGATTCTTTAGTGCACTGGTGTCCAAAACCTAAGGATGAACACAATTTCTGAATATTACAAATGCAAATTCAGGCAAATCAGTTTGTGGAAATCTGTATAACTGACAATTCTGAGCAAAGAACGAGTGCACCATCAATTTTTCGAATTGTATGCAAAGGGATGATGTGATAGAACTCAACAGGATAAAAGGCAACAGTCTGTGCTAAGCAAACTGCATTTGAAGGAAGCTCTTTTTTGTGAAGGAATAAAGTTGCAAACTTGGATGTCTTATAATGTGTCAATGACATCATCTAGATGATATCACATGGGGACGAATTATTGGAAAGCTTGAAGAAGGCTGCAGAATTTTTGATATTTCCAGAGAGTTTGGAATCTCACATAGCATTGCATCCAGGCTCTGGGCAGTGTTACAAGCAAATGGAATGCAACCTCTTATCAAACCAGATGTTTGATAAGAGGTTGCTCGCACTCATTCTTATCATGGAGCATGATGATAGATTTTTGGTTATAACAGCAAAATGTAATTGATGCACAATGGCAGGTCAGTTTGCAAGTTGGCTCTAGTCAAGCACAGGTATACGGATGTCTCAACAAACTCTGGCACAACATCTGCAACAAGTAGGCCTTTATGCCTCAAGGTCTATAGCCTGCATCCCTTTATCCACAGCTTATTGTAGAGCATGTTTTCAGTGATGTTACATCCATAAAAATTGGATAAGACAATAATGGACTAATGTATTCTTTACAGATGAGCGTCGTTATCGTCTTTCCTCTGATTCTAGACAACACTTGATCTAGCCTGAAAGTGGTACTGCTTATCATCATGAGAATGAACTTGAAAGGAATAGATACAGTGGTGCTGGGATCATTGTGAGGGGAGGCAGTGGATACTTCTAGAGATTCTTCTGGAGACTTAGGATATTAATTGAATAGAGTGGTTTGCATGATCCCCAGATCTCGACACTATAGAACATGTTTGGGATGTAATAGGGAGATGCATTGCTGCTCGAAAAATTCACCTGCAGAAAACAGACTAGCCGTTATCCTTGCTCTGAAAGAGGTGTGGGCCAGCTTGCCTCAAGAACTCCCAAATCACTTGGTGCTAAGCATGGTACTATGTTGCGAGAGCTGCATTGTAGTTGGGGTGGACATAGTCCATACTGAAATGTCTCTCTGCATATAGTTTTCTATAAGCACTGTACATTTGTTCCTTAACTATGCTCTTAGGAAATTTGTAACTTTTGCCAAAAATGTACTGCAGTTTAATTTGTACACATTTTTTGCAGTTTAATTTGCACACATTTCTTATATAATATAATTTATTAGTATGCTGGCAATAAGTTTATGTTCACATTTTGTTCTAGTCATGAAATTTTTCTCGCATAGGTAAAAAATGTATTTTGTCCTTAGAATTTGGACAACAGTGTAATAGGAAATTTTTAAGGAATACTGTGTATACATAAGGATGATGTTAGTTATGAAAATTATAAGGAGCTAGCCAGAAGAGTTGCATCTGTTATATGGAAAGCAAAGTCTGAATATGAAAAGAAGCAAGCTAAAAAAAATCCAAAAGAATTGTCCTTGTGCTGCAAGTAATGGAAAGAATAGCTGTGTGAATTTAGATGATATTTGTGACAGATGTAGAAGAAATTGTTCTACTAATGATTGCTCATTTTGCTAAAATCTATCAACCTGGTATATGCAAAATAGAATTCACTGCTACATCTTTATTGGAAGAAGAAACTCTGTTGTATGAGGATGAGATACCATAACTGTTGCACAAACTAAATATGAATTAGGTAGTAGGAGACAATGGGATATCAGCATGGATGAATGCTAAAGGAGTATTCAAATGAACTGGGTGTTCCTTTGAATGTATAATTTGAGTGAAGATTCCACAGGTCTGTCAAGAATGTACAATAATCCCATTGCACAAGGGTTGTGCAGAGAGTGACATGTCCAATTATCAACCTACCAGTAAGAGTGGTGGTGAAAATTTTGGAAAAATTAGTAAGAGCTTCTATACAGAAATGTGTTGACATTGTTTTGTAGTAATTACTGCTGTTGAGTTATACAAGGTAAATTGATATAACAGTGCACTTTACTTGGGCTTTTGACAGGACACAGCATGAGAGACTTGAAAGTTTATTTTTCACTTGGTTAGACTATAATAAATTTAGTTTAATCCTTTATCCAAGTGTGAGCAAACAAAGTTTGTGCCTGAAAGTATCTTCAGGACTGGGGTAAGGTATAACAACACCGGGCAACTTGTTGCAAAAGTGGAGCAAGCTAGCATCACTCCTATCTCAGTATCTCCCATAATGCAAAACACATCTCCTTACGGATATGTATAATGTTATGCATTAAGGGAAGGGCGACTACCAAGACTAGTTTCGACCTTTATTGAGGTCCCTTCAGTGGGAGCCAGGCCCAAGTGGAGATACCAGGCAGAAGCATTAGCAAGGTCATCTCTACCTATAGGAGTTGCCAAATGGTGTGCCACCTTTTTATTAACCAAGTGAAAAATAAACTTTCAACATCTTTCTCTAAATCCAGAGTAATTTAATAAAAGGTGGCACACCGTTTGGCAACTCCTATAGGTAGAGATGACCTTGCTAATACTTCTGCCTGGTACCTCCACTTGGGCCTGGCTCCCACTGAAGAGAACTCAACAAAAGTCGAAACTAGTCTGGGTAGTGGCCATTCCCTTAATGCATAACATTATACATATCTGCGAGGAGATGTGTTTTGCATTATGGGAGATGCTGATATAGGAGTGATGTTAGCTTGCTCCACCTTTGCAACGAGTTGTCTGGTGTTGTTACTACCTTACCTCAGTCCTGAAGATTCTTTCAGGCACAAACTTTGTTTGCTCACACTTGGATAAAGGATTAAACTAAATTTATTATAGCATGAGAGACCGTTGCATAAATTGAAGAACATGAGATTGTAGTATAAAATATAAAGTGGATAAATGGATGGCTGCCTCACACAGATATGAAAAATTAGTAGTACATGGTGGATGTGAGTATGAAGATATGTGGCCGATTGCATACCACAGGGATCAGTCCTTGGTCCATTGAGATTTCACTCTTTACATTAATGACATTGTCAAGGATTTTCCTGGTGACAGACATCTAACTATTTGCTGTTGATGCAAATAGATGTCTGTCAAAATCAGTGACATTCCTGATTATATATGGGGTAATCAGGAATGTCACTGATATACAGGACTTGCAGAATATTTTAAATAAGCTGAAATTGTGGTCATGCAAAAATTATTAATGTCAGTAAAATGTTATTTCAATGTTAGTAAATGTAAAGTTAAGCACTTTGGTTTTTTTTTTTTTTAATGTTGCTCTCACCCAAAAATAAGTATTTGGAAACCACTCATAATTTAGTCGCTCACAGTACGAAACACGATTCTAGTGACCAAGCATGAAACTTTTTCAAGCCACTTTAAGCCTCCAATAAGTGGGTCGACGGTCTCACACCGGATAATGAAATTCATCTCCTCCCCCCTCCCCCCCTCCAGCCTGTTGGTTGGAGAGCAGGTACACTAACTACTCGGCTGACCAGGCTGCCAATGTGTAATGAGATATCCACTGTCATATCATATTGGTAGGATTATGGTAGAACAAACTAGAAGAGACTAAAAGTTCAAGATTCCTAGCCTGATCAGTTTCTTGTAGTATAATCCCACCAATATAATATGACATTGGATATCTCATTATGAATTGCCAGCCTGGTTTGAGAGTGAGTACACTAACCACTTGGAAAATCATGCTGGCAGTATGTAATGAGTTATTCAATGTCATATTATATTAGTGGGATTATGCTAGAAGAAACTGATCAGGCTAGGGATCTTGGACTTTTAGTAAGGCTTTGAAACAACCTCATTAGGACTATTTTGTACCGGTCTGGTCACCTGGTTTTTGCGGTGATGCTGATACAGTGGAGAGATGGGAAGGCGAGTATTCTTGATGATAATACTGGGATTATGGAATACAGATTGAGAATTTTGGGCTACAGACTAGTATACAGAAGAAAGGGGGGGGGGAAGTGATATGATTAAGGCTTAGAGACTCCTGAAAGGGTCAAACAGGATATCAGTAAATGGAATTTTTCATTTTATGGATGGTGGACAGAGGATGAGAGTGCATCGATGGTAATTGAGAAATAATGCAGTGAAGAAATGTCTGAGAGCTAGATTTTTCTCACATAGAGTGGTGCATGATTAGGATGAATTACCTTTAGAGGTGTGAGTGGAGGTAGTGTGAATGAATTCAATAAAAGGTATGTCAGCTGGTGTGGTTGATGTGTTGCCTTTCTCAATGAGTTTGTAACTTCCTGGAGGTCTATCTGAATAATAATAAAAACAAAAGATGGGGGAGACTTTGTTATGAATAGAGAATGTAAAGAACTGGAAAGTTGTAAAATGTTCTGAATGCTTAGAAATGGAGGAAAGAATACTATAAAAGAAGTCACACTTGATAAAGGTGATGTGAAAATTGGAGGTTGAGCTGTGTTAGATACTTATATAATTAAAAGATTGTTAAAGAAAAAAATGTTCAAGAGGAATGTGATCAGGAGTACATATTAATATTTGAGGCAGGTAGAGTTCATCATCATTCACCAGAAATGGTTGATTATTAAGGTAAAAATGAGTGTACTGCATGATTCAGAAGGTACTTCCTGATGATTAGAGTATAGCTCTCATTTAATACCCATCTGTAAAAAGGGAAATAAAACTATATAAATGAATATCCCTATTCTGTGTTCCAGGTAAGATATATGCAAACATAAAAAGAAGTAGTTTAGAAAAACTGTGGTACGGTCAGACAGCAGTTGTGAGCATCAGATCTCTGTTTTAACACAAATGGCTGATAAAAATGATGTGAATATAACAAGAGGCTGTCTATAAGTGTCACGATGAGAAGTAGTGGTGTATTTAAACAGCGTTGTGAAATTTTTATTATTTTTTTTTCTCTCCCTAAATTATATTGTGTAGATTTGTATAATAGTTATTTTGTGTGATAGCCAGACTGGGTGTTTTCATTGTATTGTGGTTCTAAAAGCGTTTGCTTCGGTTTTATCTTGATTAACGTGGAAGTGCTCGTTAACATTACAAAAATGGCAGCATAGGCAGCAAAGAAGTGTATGCCAGCAATGGAGAACTCAACTCAGAGAAGTTTTTCCCTGAACTTTTCGCAGTGGATAAGATTCGACAATTGTTTCATCTATGCGTCTAAAAATGTTAAAGATTTATGGAGTGTTAGGTGGAATGATGAAAAGGAATGTATTATAGTATGTGAGAAGTGCGATAAAGGCTAGGATGTTCCAAAAATGAAAATGGTGTTACCAGGAATAATCAGGAAATGGATGGGAGTTCTTGAGAAATTAATAATAGCAGTGATGTGGAAAAGCTTAGGCAAGAGTTACTGAAGATGATGAGTCAAATTAAATGTATGGAGGAGGAAACTGAATGTTTAAAGTAGAACATAACTGGTGTAAATGAAAAGGAAGTTAATAGGAAGAAACAAATATCTAAGGATGATAGGATTGCATTATATGGTGACTCAATCATTAAAGGTGTTGGAATAGATAAAAATAAAGGGTACAGTAATATGGATACAATAATAAAGGGACTCAGTTTGTGCATTGATTGAATCAGTATGCCCAAGACATGTTTTACAGGTGGTACAATAAAATAAATATCAGATTCTTTACATGCAGGAAGGAAGGAATGAGAAGTGCACTATAGCAGAGAGGCATCAGCATTAGTGGTAATGGTGGGTACAAATGACTTGAATAGTAAGACAAAGAATGTGGACAGGAAATTGAAGAAGTTGTTGTAGAAAGTGTAGAATAATAGTGTCGTTGGGAAAGTGGCAAGTTTGTTTCCCAGATATGACAGTAGTGAACTGAGGAGAGCAATCATATTGAATAACAAAATGGCTGAATTATGTCAGGCAGAATGTTCAAATTGTTAATGTATGGATTGAATTCAAAGGGAAAAGTTAGAATGGTTCAAAGCTGATGAAATGTATTTTGAATGGCTTTAGTGTTGGTCATTTGGGGTGATTGTTGTTTAATAAGAGTGCACAGCATCCATATGAAATTAGCACCACTAAGAGTCAGAGAAAGGTTGAGAAGCAAAGGAGGATGATGGATACAAATATAAGGAAGTGATTATAGCAGAGCAAAGTAATACAGTGCAAAATCATGGGGGATCATAGGAATATAAATGAAATTCATTATTGGGATCACGGAAACAGCATGGTCAGAACAAAGAGAGAAGTGCACTATAGCAGAGAGAGTAAAGAGTGTGTTGATGCGATTGTCTCAAAGAGTGGAGAATTGTTATGCTTGTATACTAATGTACAGAGTATCAGAAATAAAGGGGCTAAGTTTGTGTATTCATTGAATCAGCATGTCCAAAGATAAGTGGCATAAGTGAAACTTGGTTGACTGAGGATGAGATATTGTCAGGACTTGAAATGGTAGGATATAGAATTTTCTTAAAGGTCAGGAAGGTTAAGAGAGGTGGGGGGGGGGTATTGTTAATGGTAGCAGAGGAATTGTGGCTTCAAGCATCAAAGTGGAAAATAGTAGTACATGGGAAGATTTTGAAGGTGTGTGTTTTGTGTGAGTCTGTTATTACTCTCCCCATTCCCTGTTATAGGACAGGAAATGTGGAGAGTATTGATTGTGAAATGTTTAGACGAATTAGTTGGGCAAGTAAAAGGAAGATGACCCTAATGGGAGATTTTAATTATAGGAATGTAGATATTATAGAATGCAGAAGTGATTATCAGAAGCTCCATAGTCATCTAGGATCAATGAATTGGGTTGATGAATTGAAAATAGAAAAGATGTTGACAGTTCATGGGAAATGATAAGACAGTATCTAACACAAGCAGTTCATAACTGTATACCAAGAATAATGCGAATAAATAGAGTAGGAGTTAGATGGAGGAACAATGAAATCAAGCATGCAGAGTTACAAAAAAAAGTTGTTATGGGGGAAGTACAAGGCCGTCAGCAGATGCATGAAGAATATAAAGTGTGGGCCAGAAAAGTGACAAGCATGGTTAAAAAAATAATAAAATTCAATAAATTAGAATATGAGAGGATATTGGCCAGTCAATCAAAACTAATCAAAAAGAATTTTTATGTTATGTGGCAAGCAAGAGGGAAAAATAGTTATGGCAGATTGACGATGGTGAATAGCTATGGTAGCAGGGTAACCATATCAAATGATGTAGTAGAATTATTTAACGAACACTTCATCAGTGTGTATAATAGTGGTGAATGATGCTGTGCAACATGTAAAAGGCAGGCAGGAATTAGAATGAAATGAAAATGAATTGGTGTTAATAAGATATTAATAGATTAATTGGTGTTAATAGATGTTAATAAGGCTGTGTGAAAGGATGGCATATCACCATGTATTTTTGATGAATGTGCAAAAGAGTTAGCCATGGCCTTGTCCTGTTATTTAATGAGAGTCTTGTGGTGGGTAAGGTTCCTAAGTTGTGGAAAGAAGGCAAAATAATTCCTCTCCACAAGCATTATTCAAGAACAGAAGTTTCTAATTATTGACCAGTCTGTATATCTGCAGTTGTGATCAAATTGTTGGAAAAATTGGTTAGAAATAGAATACAGGATTTGGTTGATGAATTTAGGATTCTCTATGATGGCCAGCATGGGTTTGTGAAGGACAGGTATTGTTTTAGCAATCTGCTTATGTTTTGTGATAAGGTGACGAATGTGTTGGATATGGGAGAATATTAGTTGGTGTACAAGCTGCAGAGGATAGGAATAAATAGTATGTTGGTTATATGGATCAGAGATTGGCTATCTGAACAATACCAGCAAGTTTTTTTACAGTGGAGCTGTCTCTCAGAAAAGGAAGGTAATCAGTGCCGTGTCTCAGGGTTTTGTTCTTGGATCCCCTTACTGTTTAACTTGGTTGTTAATGATATTTCATGTGGATTGACTGGAGATCTTCAAATGTTTGCGGTCGATGCAAAGTTAGGTCGAATTATCAGGAGTAGTTCTCATTTTCATTATTCGCAGGAAGATTTGAATAAACTTTTAGTTTGGACAAATGAGTGGGGTTGTTGCAGTTTTAATGTTTATAAATTCAAGGTCATGTTGTAGGTTTAATAGACCTTTTAAAAGTCCTATTTGGGTGGTGCGCCCTCTATGGGCATTTGTAGGTGGCCTGGAATGTAAAGTGGGATCTCTGATAATTATCAGAGATCCCACTTTTATCCTTTCCTAGTGCTGTAAATATTCCATTAAACCTCCAACATGATGTCCTCATAGCACTTAAGCTTTAACACATGGATAATGCAAGGTGCTATACTTTGGGATACAGAGATATAAGGCTACATACTGTATTGGTGGAGCTGTACTTCAAGAAATGGATGAGATTCAAGATCTTGGAGTGATGGTGGACAGTGGACTTAAGTTCCGAGGACACATGTCGCAAAGACTGCACATCATATTTCTGCTATAATAAAAAGTACATTGACATGTAGGGATATGGAGGTGGCGGTGCATCTATATAAGGCATTAGTCAGACCACATGGACTATTGTGCTCAGATTTGGTCACATAGTTTTCATTGTGATGTGGAAACACTAGAGGGGTCCAAAGGCAAATAACCAAAATGAAATCAGGACTTTGGGGTGTTATGAAGAGCATTTGAGAGAATGTGGATTACGGAGGTTGGGTGGGTTGATAGGAGGAAAAGAGGAAATGTGATAGAGCCCTTCAAATTAAAGGATTCTATCAGATTAATATAGAAGAAATTATAAAAAGACTGGATATTAAGATTGGAAGAACAAGCAGTCATCCTTGGATGTGGTGAAGAATAGTGTGCAGAGTAGATTTTTTGCATGGAGATTGTTAGTGAGTGAAGTGCATTGTCTGAGTGTGTTGTGAGTGCAGGTATTGTAAACATCTTGAAAGCTCATTATGATAGACATGTGCTGGTTGAGTTGGCTTCATGAGTCTGTTGACTCCGTAGAGGTTACCAAATAATAATAAGTTGTTTTGTAGATGTGTAAAATTCATGTGACAAGCTGTTCAAAATGCTACAATTATATAATGGACACTATATCGAGCAATAAGTCAGATGTTAGAATTGATGGAAGTACAGGAATGTAATTTAATGTAAAATCAGATGTGAGACAAGGATGCTTGCTATCTCTACTGTTATTCATTATCTATGTGGATCGCATTAAAAATTAGGCCTAATATTAAAATATAGATTTTAATCTCAGCTCTTTATTCACATCATCTTGAAACACATCAGTGCTGTGTGGGGGGTGGGTGCTTGTAAGGATTCAGGAAGAAGAAATCTTTTCTTTTCTTTTTTTTTTTTTTTTTCTTGAAGAGCTGGAAGCTGTATTTGATGCCAAATACATTATTATTTAGAAGACTGTTCCAGAGGACAGAGATAGATGGAATAAATGAGGAAGAGGAGAAACAGGTTTAACAAAAATGACTGAAAAATTGTGCGAATATAACAATGGCCTGTATCATATAGGTGATACAAGCTGCCAAAAGAAAAGCTGTTTGAAACACTGCAATTATATGATGTGAATGTGACACTGTATCGAGCAGTAATTGAGCAGTTAAAATTCATGGAAGTACAGGAATGTGGTTTAATGTAAAGTCAGATGTGAGAGAAGGTTACCTGCTATCACTACTGTTATTCATTATCAATATGGATCATATTATGAAAGAAAAGTGGCATTAGGCCTAATATCAAAATTATATTAAAATTATCTTATGTTAATCTCAGATCTGTATGTTTGTCCCACTCACGAGCAGTAGAAGCACCAGAAGCATATCAGTGCTGTGTATGTATTGGTAAGGATTGGGAAAGAAGAAATCCGTTGATAATTTTCTTAAAGAGCTGGAGGTTGTATTTGATGGGAAACATATTATGAGGAAGGCTGTTCCAGAGGACAGCCAGATGGAATAAATGAAGAAGAGGAGAAACAAGTTTCACGTGTTTTCAGTTGTACTAAAAAGGTATGTTTAGTAACTGCAGCTCTTATTTTAACAGGCAGAATGTAAAGCAGTGGAATGATGCTTGCCAATTCACTGTAGCAATGACTATGGAGATTCCTGTAGAAAAGACACGAGCTGAAATGGTACTTCTGTGAGATATAGAATGAAGTGAGTCTCTCAGGGAAGGATCATTGGTGAGCTGAATTGCTGTCCTCTGAACAGCAGCAGCAAGAATTTTGAGGGAGATTTTAAGTGCACCACTACAAATTTGTGAGCAGTATTCAAGGATGGATGGATTTCAGATTTATATAGGATTAGTAGCTGGGTGTGTGGGTGAAAAATAGCATTTGAACTATTTTTCATGTTGATTTTTTAGATGCTGAAGAAGCTGTTGATATGTGTTTATGCCAGGAGAAGCTAGAGGTAAATACTAGTTCAAGGAGAGAACTGATTCTGTCTTGTGATGCTATTAAAGGGTAAGGGAAGATAAGCTGAGATCACTTTTGTGAGAGCAAAGGAAGGAATGCATTTTGGTGGCATTGCTGGTGACCAGTTTTATCTTTGTTCCAGAGAAGATGGTAGATCAGTGCATAAGGCATTTCTTACAGATTATTTTAATATTTGGGATGTCTGAGAATATGTCATTTGTTGAAGTTATATGAATGGCATGTACTATTCTCAGCAAATCTGTAGATAGGATTAATGGAGATGGACAGTATGTCATTTTTGTATAGAACAAAGCAAAGTGATGCAATTGAGCCCTGACATACTTCTACATTAGTGGCAAACCTTAAATAGAACATCCTTCACTGGGATATGCAGTGAACTATGCCAAAGAAACTATCAAGTTACAAGGGGCAACATAGATTGAAGGAAGGCAGTTTGCTAAGCAGACCTCAATGCCAGACATGATTAAAAGTCCTGGAAATGTCAAGGGCAACAGTACCCGTTTTTTCTAGCATATTCCATGGA
The DNA here is from genome assembly GCF_054136105.1 of Typopeltis vanoorti. Classification (NCBI taxonomy): domain Eukaryota; kingdom Metazoa; phylum Arthropoda; class Arachnida; order Uropygi; family Thelyphonidae; genus Typopeltis; species Typopeltis vanoorti. Next base: position 131,162,954 of record NC_143551.1, read on the forward strand.
ACTTGTCCAGTGTTGGATAATGTCGGCAAAGAGATCAGCTCTGGATCAAGATTGGCAGAATCCATGCTCATGGTTGCAGATTAACTAATGGGCCTCTAGGTAGTGGATATATTTACTATTGATAATGTTCCATTATTGTTGAGTGAATTGAAGTGATACTGACTGATCGGTTGGTTGTTTGATAGTAGACTTCTCTTTCTCTCTCATTTTGGAATAGTCTGGATATATGATTGCTTCCACACATTGAAATAACTCCCAGTTTAGTATAGAATGTATAGTTGATACAGAACAAGTGTTAAGCCCTGGGGTATAGTGCTTGAGTACATTTGGAGAGATGCCATCAGAACCAGAAGACTTTTTAGAGTTCAAATTGTTTAGTATTCTTCTAATGTCTTTTGGCTTTTGATGAAAACCATAGGAGTTATATGGTGTACAGTTGCTGGAAGGAAATGATTTGCCTAGATCATCTACCAGGAGTTGGAGGAAATGAATGATGCCAGGATGTCAGCTTTATCTTTGAGTATTGTAACAGTGGTGCCACATCAGTGAGAGAAGTGGAAGTTGTATCTGATAGTCCTAGCCAGGAACCAGAAGGCATAAGAGGCAAGTTTTTTGCTGTTGGCCTTTACAAAGTCAGATTTAGATTTATTGATGACTGTTTTGCATGCTTCATGTCCTGAGTATGATGCTGGGGTTCTTGATTCAAGTCATATGTGTGTGCTAAGTTTTTCTTTTCCATCTAGCTTCTTTGCTGCACTCTCTGTTGATCCAGCACTTAGAAAGAAGATAAGAAGTTTGGGTAGAATGGAGAATGATGGCCTTCATGCAGCAAGGATAATTTCTGAGACCCAAAATGAGCAGATGTTTGGATAGAACATCAAAAGGAACACTAGAAATTCTAGAGGTCATCCCACTTGGCATCTTTTGTATCTCCACAGGATATGAAGTTGAGAGAGGTTGGAGGAAGGGCATTCTGTGACAGGTGAGTTGTGCAAGATTATGATTTGAGTTACCAAGAAGAGATATGACCATTGTGTGTCTTGAAGCAGAATTCATTTAAAATATATCAAGAGTATTGGAAGAGTAAAGAGTACTATCAGGAATTCAGGTAGGTTGATGTAGGATTTGTGTTAGGTATTGCATATAAGACTTTCATCTCTCTCTCTCTCTCACAGTAGTGTTCGAAATGGAGAGCTAGTTGGAATTGTGGACCTTAAGGTCACTTAGGAAAATGACCTCACTATTTGGATAGCTGGAGTGCAGATGATTAATCTTCATGGAGAGGAAGGTGAATAGGTTATAATGGTTTTCATTTGTAGACTAGTAAATGTAGCAGATGGAGGTCATGAAATGAGATGAGGTAGCATTGAGCCAGAGGAATTCAAAAGCATGAGATTCTAAATCAACTACTTTTTGGCAAGCAATATCAGATCTTACAAAGGCACATTATAAAGTTTGTAATTTGGACATTGAAGGCACAATAATGTATGTAACTGCACTTTAGGTTTCTGTCAAGAGTAGGATGTCTGGTCTGGATAACTGTAAGTGATGGTGAGTGTCTTTTGTTTTGGTGTTTATGCCATGGATGTTAGTAAAGTGGATGTGCAAAATTTTTTTTTCTCCTTTAATGGAGATTCTGGCATGATTTTTATGTTGTGCTTGGTCTGTCTTTTTTGTTGTGATTGGCTTTGATTTTTTATAGTTGCAGTGTTACTGTCAATATTTGTTTCATTATAGGTTCATTTATGGTTAGATGGATCAAGTGGGAAGATCCAGTGAGAGGAAATAGACTATTGGACATGCAGAAGGCAACCAGTCCCCTTGCCATAACATGGCCTCAACAGTGCCTCTCACTAATTGGATTCTCTCTCTAGGCTTGACCTAGCAGAGTGTGTGATAGTGGGATTGTGTATCAGTTGACCAGGAAGCTGCCTACCTCATTACTGAAAAGTTTGGTCCTGTGTACTGTCTGACCTGTATCACCACCATTTTAACTGATGAACTCCTGGAATGGAGGAAATTGGGTTACTAAGTACACTGAGTGGAAAGAAGTCAATGGACACCATAGTGTGAGGAATAGACATCCATGGCACCCACTTTAATAAAAATGTACGACCTCCTTTTGCTGCAGTGACTGCAGCAGTCCTACAGGACATACTTTCCACAAGCATATGATAGCGATCACTGAGAATTTTGAACCATTCTTCCTGTAGGCATGTAATGATGTCCTGGACTATTGTGCAGTAGATGTCCCTTGTCCTCATCCAGTGCTCCAGTTCATCCTACAGATCTTCAGTAGGGTTGAGATCTGGGCTCTGTGGAGGCCACTCAAGTGTGGTGATGTTCATGTCCATAAACCAATCAGTTACTGCAGAAGCCTTATAACACAGTGCATGGTCTTGTGAAAGAGACAATAGTCAGTTCCGTAGAAAAACACCATAAAGTGGGAGACATTACATTGTCCAGAATGTTCAGATAACTCTCAGAATTCAGTGTTTGTGGCACCACAAACAGAGGTCCAAGTCCAAAACAGGACCATACCATCACACTGCCACCTCCAAATTTCATAGTTGGTGTTATGCACTCTGGTAGGAGAGACGTTTCTGGGCATCTTCCACACTGGCACCTGTCCATCTGCTCTGTAGAGGCTGTAGCATGATTGATTGCTCCATAACATAGCTTTCCAAGCTTCTATGTCCCACCGTATACACGTCCTTTGCACCATGGAAGATGACATTTCATGTTGGTTTGGGTAATGTGGAGCTTTCATATTGCAGCCCTACCATGAGAACCCATGTTGTGAGCCTCAGTTCTGAATGTTTTTGTGCAGATTTATGTTTGAGTTGATGCCCGGAACTTCACATTCAAGGTATCAGTCGACGAATGGCAGTTTTTACATATTATCCTTCATAGCACCCTATGGTCATCTTTGGTGAATGTGGTAGGTCATACACTGCAGGTAGTGCGTGCATTTGACTCCTTGTGTTTCCATCTCAGTATGGTAAAATAGCTGATCTGGAATGGCTCAATTTGCCAATAATTTGTGAAACAGATAGCAACATGGCATTCTATCACAACACCTCTTTAAAACTCCATCAGTTCCCTTCTCGCAGGCATTTCACCTTGATAAAGTTGCACTGACTTTGGAGCATCATATTCCTCTAATTTTTACTGGCTACAAATATGTGACTCATTACATGGCATTGATACACCTTGCCCATGGAATGCCCGTTGAACTTCTTTCCAAGCAGTATTATTGTTTTTGAAGGTTATCACTCACGCTGCAATGAGATGAGGACGGAAGAATCTGGAATCCCTGATCTGAAAACAAACATGACATTTACAGCTTCTGCCTTCCAATAAGCTGGGTGGCTGTATTTCACTGAGCTGTTGAAGTGCATCTCCCACCTAGTGGGTCTAGTTGGTATTTCCTCCAATTAGGAAGTTATCCTTTTGCAGTGGTAATGCTCATTGGATTTGCCAGAGCCTGTTTTTTGGAAATAGCCAACACCATTGGAAACATGGTTGTCATCACAGTAGGCTGTATATTGCACATTGCCTTCCAATGAGTTGCTTATTATTACTCTTTGTAAGTAGTTCTGCTACATTGTATTATTGTAGTTGACAGCTTAACAACCTGTTTTCCTTGGTAAAATTTGATTAGTTAATATTCTTTGCCTGAATTTTTGTTTGTTGTACAAAATTACTGAAGTTTTGAGCAGTAAGGAAAAGTCAAAAATAGAGCTTAAGTGTTTTTCAATAATTCTGTACAAACTGTATCTACTCTAGCAAGATTTTAAACTATGTACAGCTAACATGACTTCAGGACAGGATGTTAACTAAAAAATTGTGTGGTGAAACAACACTTAAAGCTATGAATTATTACAATGATATGAAGTGTCTGGAGTAAGAGATTCAATGATGACTTTTAAGACTGGAAAAGGCCACTCTAGGTCTAAATTCTTGATAAGCATGATGATGATGACAAAATTACTGGGGGTGTGGACCATTTGAGCTCTCTTGTTACAAATTACATTACTGCTACACGATTATAATGAATGTAGCCAATCACTGATATAATCTTCAGCATCTTTGTTTGTATAGTTAGATGAGCTTGACATTGACATAACAGCAGTTTTTGAGTGTGGACAGTGAAGGCATGAGATGCTGTCAAGCCCTTACTCTGAATACTCCCTGCACTTCAGCTGTTGGCAACTTTTATTTTAAGAAGTTTTGAGCAGTAATGAAAAGTCAAAAATAGACTTAAGTGTTTTTCAATAATTCTGTACATAGTTTAAAACTGTATCTACTCCAGCAAGATTTTAGACCAAGTACAGTTAATATGACTTCAGGACAGGATGTTAATTAAAAAATTATTGTCTGGTGAAACAACACTTGAAAAGACTGTGAATTATTACAATGATATAAAGTGTCTCGAGTAATTACAAAGAGTAATAATAATATTTTATAAAGAATTCATCTACTTAAAAGACATGGCGTTCTCCAAGTATCCATATATTTGCCTTTTATCAGTGCATTTGAAAGTTTATTTTATTACTGCACTGAAACCTTTATCAAATGCACTAATAAAAGGTCTTTTATTGTATTATATTATATCCATGTCTTTTAAGTAGTTCAAGCTAAGGCAACTCAGGGATGCTGAGAAATGTATTCTGCTCTCAGGTCAACTTCTGAAACTTTCATAGTTTCTACAGACTTGAAAATAATGTTGGATCTAGTATCCACTTTGCCTATGTAAGTTTACATTGCTGAAATAAAGCCTTATGGCTCTTCTTTTAGTATTTACTGATGGCTGAGCTGTGTGTGACCCAGGGGTGTGTAGTTCTTGATTTTATGGCACAGACTTCAATAAAAGTCACAGTAGTTTTAAAAGAGGTGAACCACATTCGAATAATTTGGAATTGGACATTAGGAGTAGTTGCTGTTTAATGGCAAAGTGAGATTGCTTAAGAGTCAAAGCTAGATAAGTGGCATGAGCCTCCTGCCACTTATCTAGCTTTCACTAAACTAAGATAACTAACTAAAGCTTTTAACCTAATGTCTTAGTTCCAACCTTCTTGTGATGCACTGCATTAGTGTCTATCTGGATACTAAATGGGATGGGTTGGGATTGAAATTTGATTTTTAGCCAACCGATTTGTTTTCTCTATTGTCGTAAATCAAAAAGACAGTGATGATAAATGAAGTTTCCTTTTAAATTAAGCCCTGCTGTTGTTTTAAACCATAATGAATAGTGAAAAGATAGCTAGCTAACTCAGCATCACCAAAACTACAATATATTATGTTAAATTCATGCAGTAGTGATCAAGGAAAGGAAAGAATAGCTATAGTATTCAGCACTTGAGTAATGTGGGAAAATGTCAAAATGGGTCATTGGACAACGGATTTATTTGCCTGTCATCCCTCAGATGATTTCTACTAAGGAAGGAGTAGAGGAATTATTTGAGTCCTTTCTTTTATGCTTACATGGTGTTTGATATCACGACTTTCATATCAAGGTCATCGTCTGGAGCATACACATATATACAGAGAAACAAGCTGCACTATAATCTACATGGTTTGCTGAAATTACTGACCAACCGTTACAACAATTATTGGCCTGAACCTCTGGTGAAAAAAGAAAAAAAAAAACTTTACTACATCAAAGCTAGAGTCCTATTATTATCTATTAGGTTACAAAATTAAATTGGGCTGGAGAGCAACATGTTTATATATATATATATATATATATATATATATAAATAAAAGGATCCTCTCCTCCCATTGGCACATTCTGGAGTTCCTGTAACTTACCTTATGTTGGTGAAACTGGATGTACAATCCCTATACATAAAAAAAGAACACAAAAGACACATTAAATATAACAAATTTGGTTAAGCTGGCATTTCTTTTTCTTACTTTTCCAGTCAGTTTCCAAATTTTTTTTCCAAATTGATTGGAAAAGTACCTGCTCTTTACATCATACAAAAACCTGGTATGAAAGAAAATTTAAAGAAGTCTGTGAAATGCTGATTAACCACCTTAATCTCAAAAATAATGGTGGCATAAAAATTTCTGTGTTTGGATGGCACATATTCAGCCTATTTAGTATTAGATCGTGAATGAGGCCTGCCTTTACTAGACAGACACTCATTCGTGATCTAACAATGAAAGGAGCTTTAAACCAGAGAAAATGCCTGTACTGCTGGTCAAAATTGTATTGGAAAGAAATAAAGAAGGGGGGGATAAAGTAAAGTGTATTATATAATTGTGTATTGAGTGTGTATCTAATTATTAAGTATATATCTATTTACTTATTGAAAGGGAAAGATTGTGAAATATTTAAAATGTGCAATTTTAATGAAGGAAAATAATGTGTATAAATCGAAATAAAGGAATGATATGTGTAAGCTACAGCAAACAAAGAAAACGTGATGACTAAGAGCCTAAAGGGCATGAACTTGACAAGCCCATATTGGAACCTTACAAGCAAGGATTAGCTAATTCTCTGAAAGGAGCTCTCTCATGGGTTTGCAATGAAGCAATTTGATGTGACCGTGAATGCAAGCTCCTTGGAAGAAAAAGGTGAATGATCGAAAGAAAGGAGGAGAAGAGAAAAATGTGGGAGACAGAGAGTGAGGGACATGAAGTGAGAAAACAGGGAAAGAAAAGGAGGTAGGAAATGAGGATGATCTCCGACTAGAAAGGGAAAGCTCGGATCTAAGTGAAACCCGAACCATGATGTTTCCCCTTGAATGATCCAGAAATCCCAGACAAGCACCTCAGATTTTCCCAGCTAACGGCGAAATTTCAGTGCGTGTGAATCCATGAGACAGGAAGGAAAAGAATCTGCAGTGTGAACAAGGATCCAACCAGCATTCACACGTGACTCGCACATGGTGATTCAGTGAAACATCGAGCAGCCAGAAACGGTAAGGCAATTTTGTCCTTTCTAAAGTTAAGTGAGAGCGCTGAAGAAAACATGTTAAGCAGTGTCGCTAAAAGGAAAACTGAAACTAACCTATTTGTTGGAGTAGCTTTAGGAACGTTGAACTAGTAGTCCGAAGAGCCATGTCAAGTGATTCTTGCTCAATCTAGACAACATCTCTTTTCCCTGAGATGTTGTCTAGATAAATTTGTATTAGTTGCCCAAGTGCATGCCTTTCTTAAGGAATGATAAATGTGTTCATTTGTGAGATCATCATGTGATATTGATTGAATGTGGTTTAATCTAATTAAGATAACAGAACAATTGATTATTTCATGTTTAATGTATTTTTATTAGTGTAAAAATACCAGGATTTCAAATGACAAAACTTTGTTTTGTCATTTGAAATCCTGGTATTAAATTTGTGTTTGAGACCGACATTTGCCACTCACTAAACCACGAACCGTGATAAAGGGGAAAGAAAGAGAAAGGGCCACAACTGCAACATTTTATGAGAGCCCCCGAACATATCTAAGGCATAATAACTCTAATTGGCGCAGTATAAATATAAATTTGTTAGGGTGTTACCCAGGGAAAACCTTACAATCCCTGACCACAAAGAAAGTAGTTGTAAGACACATTCAGAATTAAGTAATATTAACACCCCAAAGTACGATCTAACATTAGTATCTAGCATACTTTAGGAATTGAAGCAATTTTCAGCTTTTATTGGAAACTATTTCATACCAATTGATTGAAATTTATATGTATAATCACATAGTTTATATATATAAAAACATGTTTCTCTCCAGCCCAATTTAATTTTGTAACCTAATAGATAATAATAATAAGAAGACTCTAGCTTTGATGTAGTAAAGGTTTTTTTTTTTCCCACCAGAGGTCAGGCCAATAATTGTTGGTTGGTCAGTAACTTTAGCAAACCATGTAGATTGTATTGCAGCTTGTTTCTCTGTATATATATATATGTGTGTGCTCCAGATGATGACCTTGATATGAAGGTTGAAATGTCGAGTGTTCATTTTGGTTTATATTAAACTAAAGTTTTGCTCTAGCACAGTTGTTGTCTCCATAATTTTCCATAATGAATTATTATTAATATTATTACATGACACCTCCAGGGAGTCCAAAGACTCATCGAAGGAGGGCACCTTCTCTACACCAATGCCATCTACTGCTGACCAACACCACTAGTATTTTCACAGACAATCACAAACATCCATGCCCATGGCGCGATTCGAACCTGCAGCCTTTTTGCTGGAGAGTGGATGATATGCTAACCACTCGGCCGGCAAGAGAAAGTAGTCATTAGAGAAAGCAGTTGCATAAAAGATAAAAAACTCTGTTGTTTATATCTCCATCCAAATTGATGGAGATATAAACAACAGAGTATGAATAAAATACAGATATAGAAGTGTTTGGGGAAATTTTGGAGAAAAAAGCAAATGTAATTAATAATAATCATAAACACATACTAGATTTCTGTTCTTGTCATGGACTAGTCATTCCAAGTTCCAACATAAAAATGTTCCAAAATTCACATTTAGAAGAAATATGTATCTGCCAAGAATAAGAAAATTTTCAGTGACTGTGTTATAGTTGACAGTGTTATTTACTGGTGGTTGGTTGGTTCAGGACACAAAAATACACAGGGATTTGAAATCTGATATATAAAGTTACCAGAGGCATAATTATACAACAACAGAATTACATGATAGTCACAGTAATGAACTATAATGAAAATGCAAATATTTCATACTGAAAATATGAAATACACATAGCATCAGAATGGATCTCTGTCAAGAATATGGCTATTTTATCACCAATTGGTGACAATGATCATGATGTTCTTTCTTGGGAAGTATCTACTTGTATTGAAGCTCCGATTAAATTAGGCTACATGCTGAATTATAAAGTTAGAAATTATGATCAACAAGAATACTATCTTTGGTCCCATGGTATCAGTTACTGAACGGAAAGAATGTCAGCAATGCTGGGAATCTTTGAAAAAGTGCTTGAATGAGGCGGTATCTGAATGTATCCTATCCCTAGTGTTCGAAGAATACATAGGTTGGGAGTGAAATGGATATGCATCCTTATTAAACTAGAGATCCACAAGAAGAAGATGATGTGGAAAGAATATCGTGAGAATTAAAGTGAGAGGAGTTATGAAATATATAAAGCTCAGGCCAGAAAAGTAAAGAGTATTGTGAGAAAAGCTAAAACGGAGTATGAAAAGAAATTAGCCATGCAGGCTAAAGGCAATCCAAAAGAATTTTATCTTTATGTCGCAAGCAAAAGAAAGAATGAACGTGGAAGAATAACTTTATTGAATGCGGATAGTACACGAGTGTTGGAAGCTGAGGAGATTGTTCAGTTAATGAGTGCTCACTTTGCTAAGATATATCAACCAGGTGTATGTAGCATGGTGCTACTGCTATGTTGGATGAAGAGTTAGAGGTTCATGAAAATGAGGTTGAAGAGCTCTTGCATAACCTGGATAAGAATATGTCAATAGGGACAGATGGAATATCTGCCCGTTTGTTAAAGGAATGTTCAGCTGAATTAGCTAGGCCTTTCACACATTTGTATAACTTGAGTCTCAGCTCAGGAAAGATACCACAGGAATGGAAGGAATGCATGATAGTTCCATTGCACAAGGGTGGTGCAAAAACTGATGTCTAACTACCGACCTATTAGTATCTCTGGTGTGGTAGTGAAGATTTTAGAGAAGTTGGTAAGAACTCGCATACAGAAATGGGTAGACAAGCATTCTGTACTCTGCAGGAAACAGCATAGGTTTACTAAACGAAGGTCATGTTTTAGCAATTTGCTCATATTTTATAACAATGTTACAAAGTTAGATAAAGGGAATGGATACACTATTATAATGTTGGATTTCTCTAAGGCATTTGATAGGATACCATACGATAGACTGTTGTGTAAACTGGAGAATATGGGATGGGAACATAATCTATTGACTTGGATCAGGGGATGGTTGACAGACAGATATCAAAAAGTGGTATACAGTGGGTGTGAATCTGCCAGATTTAAGGTAACCAATGGTGTACCTCAGGGTTCAGTCCTTGGGCCATTATTGTGCAATCTATACATTAATGACATCAAGCAGGTTTGCAATTTGCAATTTTTTGCTGATGCAAAGATAGGCAGGGCAATCAGGGATGTTACTGATATTCATCAATTACAAAATGATTTGAATAGACTGGAAATCTGGGAAACGAAAATGGCTGTCAGTTTAATGTTAATAAGTGTAAAGTTATGCACTTTGGCATGATTAGCGTTCCAGCGGCACATTATATTAGTGGAGTTATGCTACAAGAAACTGAAGACGCAAGGGATCTTGGTGTATTGGTGGATAAGAATTTAAAGTTCAAAGGTCACATAGCCAAAGTTGCAAATTCAACTCTCGCAGGATAATTGCTATGTTGAAGCAAACCTTGACATGTAAGGATAAGGAAGTAATTTTGCCTCTTTATAAGGCAAAAGATAAGACCACACCTGGATTACTGTGCACAGATTTGGTCTCCCGGGTTCCAAGAGGATAAAGAAGCTGTGGAAAGGGTGCAAAGAAGAGTTACAAAGATTATATCTGGATTATGGGATTTAGATTATGTGGACAGATTGCAAGTATGTGGATTGCAGACTCTGGTTAACAGGAGAAAGAGGGGTGATATGATAGAGGTCTATAAACTTTTGAATGGGTTTTATAGCATTTCAACTGATGAAATTTTTCGTTATATGGAAGCCGGGGAGAGAACACTGGGGCATCCATGGAAGCTAAATTTATTTGCAGTTAAGAAAGGGGTAAGAGCTAGGTTTTTCTCCCAGAGAACAGTGAGTGAGTGGAATAATTTGCCCTTATGTGTAGTAAGTGCATCTAGTGTGAATGAATTCAAGGGTTGGGTAATTTACCGCCTGCTTCGATGACTCCTGGAGGTCTCAGATAATAATAAAAATAGTAATACATCAGTGTGTTGAAACAAAAACCAAATGAAAGATTAGGAATATGAGGCACATACAGCAATTGGTTTACCAATTAAAAATGGTTGCTGAATGCTAGAAATTAATATTGAAAATAAATAATAAAGTTATTTTTGTTATTTACATAAGATGAGAATCTCCCAACCTTTTGGAGGAGAAAGACAGTCATTCTGAGGTTTCACATAATCAGTATAGTATTGATGTTCTTTAATTTGCTTTTCATCAGAACAACCTGCCCTGCCCAAAATATAGCAAAAAGAGAGAAATGATGTGGGATAGCTTTGCGCATTGCAGAATCTTTCATGTTACATGAAAGATATAAGTGTGGGAGGAGAAGGCTAGTGAGGATGTTGACTGGATAAATAGTGTATAGATATAATCTCAGCATTACTTTGAAGCTTGTGATGGAATGTTTTTTTAATACCGATCCAAGGAGTCCGAAATAATCTCATTAAACCCAAGAATGGGTTGTCATAATTGAAAATTGAAACCTGGATAACTGATGATAATATATGTAACAAACAGGAATGAGACATAAATCTATCAGAGAGAATAGGCATAGCTAATGAACTACTATTCATGATTGTACAGGAACTGTATCCTCTAAGAGTGTGACTTGATTATGGCAATGCATTGAACTTGTTTGGTGGTGTTATAAAATGAATTGAATAGAATTTATTATACACACATATTCACAAGAATATAGTAATTTTATTACTGCAAATATTCAACATATTTCAACCAGAAACTTAACCAGTCATCATCAGTTCATCAAGTTTAGGGGTACATAGCAAAAGTGGCTAAAGCAGCTCATCGGATCATTTGCTTATTGAAGAATACTTTAAGAAGACAAGCAGGTTATTGTTCCCCTTTATCGAGCCTTGATAAGACCCCATCTTGGGTGCCAGGGTTTCTTGGTAATGGGCAGGAGGTGAAGAGGATCCAGAGGCGAGAGATGAAGATGGTTGCATGTCTATGGAATGAACCTTACAAGAAGAGGTTGCAGATTTGTGGTTTATAGAAACTTGTCAATAGGCAGAAAAGGGGTAATGTAACTAAGACATACAAATTACTGAAGAGTTTTTACAATATTAATTCAGAGGAAATTTTTCAGAACAAGTCTGGTGGTGGGAGAACTAGGGGCCATCCTGAGTGGAATAAGTTGCCATCTGTTGTGGGTACCATGACTGTGAATGAGTTCAAAGCAAAGTTTAATAGATATTGTGCAAATGCTGTATAGTTCTTGACATGATGTTAGGGCCTCCCTCGATGAGTCTAAGGACTCCTTGGAGTAGCCTGTAATATAATAATAAAAAGTGTCCAAGCAGTGGAAAGTTTTGGTCAAGGGGGATATTTCTTTTAGAACTCCTATAATGTGATTATTATAATAAGCTCTACAGTACTGACATCTTGGGATAATGTGCATTTTGAAAAAGATGATGAAGGAACATGAGAATATATATGGGAATGGAAAGGACATGGGAATAAGAATTGATTTGGACTTGTAATACACATTATACGAGTGTAAAAATGAGCAAAACAGTAAGATCTGAGTGAAATGGATGAATGATAAAATTAGGAAAATAATACTATTTGGAAATTTTTGAAAACTGCGTACACAAGCAATGCATAACTGCATGCCAAGAGTTAAGTGAATACAGTAGGATTTGAAAGGGATGAACTGTGAAATCAAGCAAGCAGTATTGGAAAATAAGATGGCTTGACCATCGTATATCTCCTCCAGTGAGATGCATGAGGACTATAAAATGTATGCTAGGACGGTAACAAGTATAGTAAAGAAAGAAAAAGTGCAATATGAGAGGGGTTGGCCAAGTATAATCAAGTGAATTCTTTTGCTGTATGCAAGCAGGATATAGAATAATTATGGCAGGGTGATAATAGTGGATAGTTTTGATAGCAGCGTGACTGTTGCAAAGGTGCATTCGAGTTGTTTAAAGAGCACTTTATCATTATGTATATCATACTGATGTTGTGTAACATATTGAAGAGAGGCAAGTATTAGGAGAATTAGAGATGAAAGAATCAGAGCGATATGAGGTGTTCATATTGGAGACGTAGTAGAAGACTGCAACAATGTAACTGTGCTTCAGAAAGTAGATGAGATTTGTTATCTGAAGATGATTGACAGTACACTGAAGTTTAGAAGGCATATTGCAAATGTTGGAAACACTGCTTATCAAAGTATTGGAGAAGCTAATTAGTATCCCCATCTAGAGGTGAGTCATAACTTTAATCCTCTGTAAAGGGATAACATGGCTTTTGTTAAAGGTCGGTCTTGCTTTATCCATTTGCCCACATGTCATATTAGGATGTATGCAGATCCAGATAAGAGAAATAGATATATACCAAAATACTTTTGGATTTTGCAAGGCATTTGACAGTTCCACATGGAAAGTTCTTATACAAAATGAAAGGTTTGCATATGCACAATGAGCTTGTGACATGGATAGGGGAGTGGTTGGCTGACAAGTATCAGGCATTATTGTTTGGACATGCTGAGTAAGAGAAGATGTACAACAGTAGTGTGCCACATAGTTCTGTACTTTGACCCTTGTAGTTTAACCACTGAGATATTCATCGTGGATTAATATATCAACCATCTTACACTTTGCATCCATATCAGTGGTACTGCAATTTTAATGGGCACTCCGTATCCATATTTTTGTTGACATACATATTCATCATGACCTGTTAGTTAATATATATGTCAACCAGATTAGTATTGGTGTGGATAGCAACATCAAGTTATTTTCTGATAATGCAAAGTTGAAAATAGTGATAAGCATAATTTCTGATACAAGAATCTTTGCAGGCTGATCAGAGCAAATTGATTCTATGGAAAATGACAGTGAATACCAGTTATATGCTGCTAAGTAGGATTCAGTGAAGCTGGGACCTGAGATAATGGTAAAAACAATTCATGGGCGACATGTCTCATGTAGTTATGTCATCAGATTAGATAATTGCAACTAGAATAGGACAATTACCCTACAATAATAAGGCGATCTTTATGATTTGGCTGATGGTTTCATAATAAATAAAAGTTAGTTTTTCCCTAGTTTCTTATTAAACATGAGTGTTAACATCCCTACCGGCCCGAGGTGGATAAATAGTGAGACCGAATTGCACTTCTTATCCATATTATTCAATAGGTGTTACAGAATTGTATCCAGATTTAGCTGGACATGTATAGACATCCTGGCCAGTGGGGGGGGGGGGGGGTAATCAGCATCTTGGTATCGATACCTGGGCTTTGTATTGATAGAACCGTTTCAGGAGGAGGTGAATGAGATTCAGGATCTAGTGAGGTAGTGTTGACTGAGCTTTTTAGGATATATTTGTACATATTGTAAAGATTTTATAGTGATTACTACTATGGTGATTAGTTCATCAACAAATAGACATGAACAGATGCTGTCACTACTGTATAAGCCCTTGATTAGCTCACTGATGAGCTATTATACTCAGATTTGGTCAGCTGATTTTTAGTATAATGAGAAAATTCTGTTGCCTTAATTACTAGTCCAAAAACCTCTGCATAGGTTTCTGAGATAAGTGGTTAAGGCACTATTAGCTTTATGAATGTTGGTTATGAGAAGCGATTGAATAATTCCATAGCTTAGTGGATAGACATGAAAGAACTGATGAAAAGATTTTACAGGATTAATACAGAAGGGATTATACAATTATACATAGAGTGGAGAGTGAGGGTAGAGAGTACAAAGGCATACTCCCCCCCCAAAAAAAAGTTAATATAAAGTTCTAATGAAGAAAGGAGTGGAGTAGATTTTTTTTTACAAGTACAGTAATGGATAAGTGGAATTATATTCTGAAGTTTGTGTTATGAACGTTAGGCATGTCAGTGGTTCAAGGTGCAGTGTAATAGATATGCTACTTGTTTAGCCAGACCATTTACAAGCAACTTGTTGACTGTTTACGATTGCTATTAATAATAATAATAATACTTTTCTCCCTATTTATATCTTTTTCTCCATAAGTTTACTTCTGCAGCGCCTATTCTAAAATTACATTAATATCATTTTAGAACAGAATGGCTTAAAACATTCTATTCTAGAATGTTAAAAGATAAACATTAAAATAGAACATTAAAACATTCTATTCTAGAATGTCTTAATGTTCTATTCATTTTAATATCATTCTGTTCTTAAATCATTTTAGAATAGAATGTTTATTAGGCTTAGAATGACTTAGGTTTTAGATCAAATGTTTTTTTTTATAATTTTTAGATTAAAAAAGAGTTTATCATATTCATTTTTCTTTTCTTAGTCTAAGAGTGTGATTACATTTAGTGGTGCAGTAATGATGTGAAAACTTCTTTTTATAACCAATTCACTCTTATTCTCAAATTGGCTCCTTCGATTTTTATTTTTTCGTTTTTTACACTTCTGTGATAGGATTATGATATTCAAATAATTAATAAAACTGTAAATACCAGAGGAAATAACAGGTTTTCTAATGTTAAGTGGGAGTTATGTCACATACCAGGAGATTAGATATCAATATAATTCACTGTGTTTATTCATTTATTATTTCCCTTCCTTGGTCAATTTATCAGTCAAGCTTTTCTCAAAAAATTTTGCATTAATTATTATTAGATTGTTTTATTTCTTGCATTAAAAAGTCAGATTTCTTATCTCATAGTATTTATTCATTTTTGATTGTCATTGTTCTCATTTGGAAGTGATTTCTTTCCTGCCCCTCATCTGTTATTAGAAGTTTCTCCTGCAAAGCAATATTTACATGTACTGTTCTTTTCTAGTTTTAACATATCTGTGTTTTGTGCCTTGAACTTTCCAATTAATAATTCATTTCTTTCACATTTGAATGTGCATTTTGCAGAATGAATAACCATTTGTTAGATTCCCCCCCCCCCCCCTCCCACAAGCTAATTATTCGTGAACTCTGGTTACATGTATTTTATTAAAAACTAGTATGTGGAATTCTTCAGAAATTCGTTAAAAACTGATGTTCATATATATATATATATTATTATAATCATTTTTATTTTTGAGTCATTCCTAGAGTGCAACATGAAAAATTATGTCAGCATTATATATTATAATATTTGCTCCCTGGCTAGATAGATTTTTAATAAAATTTGATTTTTAGTATATATACTAGAATGCTTATGTTTCAGTTTTAGTTTCAGTCAGATCATTTTAATTGGCAAAAATTGGCCCAATGATTCAGACTGATAATAAATTTGCAATTGGCTGTGTGAAATTTAGTATATCTTTTAAAATTTATTGTCATTTCAGTTGAACTGTTTGTAATGGTAAAATTATGCAAAACAAAATTATTCATATCAAGTATACATAAAGGGGAAAAAAAAACAGAGTCAAAGTTTCATAAACAGTGTTCAGTTCTTTGACTATTTCCTTTTCATTTCCTTTGTTTAATTTAAAAGTTGTATCACTATTGGATAGACCTTTGAATACTGTAAATTTGTCACAGTCGTTATGATAGTTCTTTCAAAAATAATAAGAATACTAACAACCAATAATTCAACACAGAACAACATATAGGTAATATATGAACAATGATAAGCCCTGGCAGACATGTTGTATCCTTGGTAATACAGTAATCCCTCAATTTTATGACTTTCAAAAGATATAACCTTCACTTAATGGCCTTTTAATGGATTCATGTGTCAACCATCTTCTTGTACATCACCATGCAATTTTACCTTCAATTATCCAGCAACTGATTTTCTGCTACTGTGATGGGATAATTGAGGGATTACTGTATGTGTAATGCTGCTTGGCAGGGATTTCTATCTTTGGTTATTATACTTGTCAATCAGTAACCCCCTTCCCCCACTCAACTACCATCCCATTTTTAGGTTAATGAATGATGTCTCTCTCTCCCCTCTGGTTAACACTGTTGCCAATTTTGTGTTTATTGATAAAACAATTTGAAATTTTAATACTACTACTAATAGCAATAATCATATTTCCTTTCTCACAGCATCTAATGCAATGTGGTATATGATATAATTATCATTTAATATTATCAAGCTATTTCAGTATTGGTTTTCATTGGATCATTTTATTGGCAAAATTAGGCAAAGCATAATTCTGTCTTAATACAATTATTATACAATTAGTGTTAATGGAGGAGAATGCAATTTTGAAAAGCATTATTTTACGATTGTCTATTATACTTGTTTAATATAATTTTAGATTTCAGTTATTCTCTAATTACTTTATGTAGTTAAAGATGTATAAAACTTCTATTTCATTTACAGTGTTTCCTGTTAATTATTATAATTATTACTTTTTCCATTTATGATATTGTTTTTGTTAAAGAATTCATCATAAAGGATCATTTCTTATCAGTAAATTCCAGCAGTGTCACTATTCTCTCATTCTTTTTACCTTCTCCAAACCTTCCCATTGAATTTAGATCACCTTCTGCTATGTCTGACATAAGTTGCTCATGATAATTAGATTTTTTTTTTTTTTTCAGCCATAATTTTTCAACTATTCTTCTAATTTTTGATAATTCTTCTTTGTTGTTCTAATTCCTCTTTTTTTCAAGAGACCAAGATTGGACCAGAGATATGTAGAATTTTTTATTTTTATTATTTTTTAAAAATATTCCTATTTCTGCTATTCAAAAGAATATTTCTTTCTTTTCACTTTTTTTCTAATTAACTTTTCAACCAAGTTTCATCTCAAAGGGATCCTACAGTTGTTAGCATTTTTTCACTGTTGTTTTGTTTTAATTCTCATCTCCTCTTCTCATTAAGATGCAGATCTCCAAGAATTTTAATTTTCATTCCTGTTATAGCCATGGGCTCAACTTATTGCCTTAGTCATTCATGCATTTAGGCTTTAGTACTTGCTGAAGCCTTTTTTTTTTTTTTAATATAACAAAAACATAACTATTTGGGAATTAAACAATTACTTAATAATGCCTGCATTTTGTCTATCACAGGCATCATAAAGGATAGAATATAGGAATTGTAACATGCATACAAGCAACACTGAAATACGTAACTAGACTAAAAGTCCTAGGGAAGAACACCCACCCATGACACTGTTAGAAAATCTTAATTATTGAGAGAAGATCTAAGAATTAGTCTGTTATATCTTGGAGAATTTACACAATAATATTTATTGAGGTTAGGTTAGTTTTTAAGCTCCACTACTGATGTCCAGAGGAAAATCTCTCATGTACTATTGCAGTGAAGGATTAGTAGTTTTTTCTATTTAATTTAGTGTAGGGGTCCATGGCATGTTCCTATATACCTGACTGACCATAATTATAGTATCAGATTCATTTCTTATGTACTTTCTAATGGACATTGCTGGCTTTCCCAGTAAGACAGGGTGTACATACAACTTGTGTATAAACTTTTTATACACTCACATTAGGAAGATGTTTTAGAGGAGTAGATAATGGCAGTCAACTTCATATAAAAATTTTGAAGCAGTGCAGAGATTATATTTCTTTGAAGTTCTGGCTATTTTTTCTGAGATGTTGTGGATATACATGGACAAGAATAGCATTACTGTAATCTGTTAATTGAGAAGATGGAATGGATGAGTATTTTTTTTTTTTAAATTCTTTTAGAATTTCAGCCATTAGATAAGAATGCGTTATGAATGTGGTTAAATTTAGCTGTGACGGAAAGCCTGTTAGAAGAGAAGCTGATAGCTCTGCTAACTGGTTTGTATAATGTATTGTTAGGAAGAGGAAATAGTAAGAAAGTTTATGAATGTATCTGCTGGTGTGGGGCTGTTTTAATGTGTACTGTGGGCAATAAAGTGTATTGTTATGAAGATGTATGATTAAATTATTTAGAAAGAACAGGCTATTGCTATATTCATTTTCTATGATACATTAAATTTTCAAAATTCAGTGAAGTGCTAGCTGCAGAGATAGAGGAGGAATGCATCTGAGTCAATTGGACAGAATAGATGATTTAAGAATTGCAATGTCAACGAGCACGTTTTTGAAAATATTCATTTAAAAAATGACTAGGGAAGGTGAAAAGCAAGAAGCTATAACCGTACCCTTATCTGTTTGTATATTTTGTCTTTCCAAGAAAAGTAAGTGGCACAAGGATAGAGGGAAAAAATCAGTGATATTAGGGGCAGGAAGCATTTTTAATTAGTGATCAGTAGTCAGATAGGCAGATATTGGTTAATAGAAATCTGATGACAAAATGAATCTTGATATCAATGCTGCTTAAAATTAAATTGTGGACCAAAGATTTGAAATGGTAGAATTTTTTTTATATATGAAGAGATAAGGCTATATTCAGTATGGGAGTCAATTAAGATTTTGCTAAATGTGTAATTCTAACCTCTTTTAGATATCTGGGGAAGCATTGGGGGCAGACTAAATGATGTTTTTAGCTAACTCTAGGAGTTAAAGGATCAGGGAGAAAATATTTCAAAAACACACAAAAGGTTTATTATTCAAGAATATCTTGCCCTTTGAATTAATAACAAAAAAAAAATAATAAATAAATAAATAAATCTTTTATTCCTCCTGTATATTCAGATAATCAAAAAACCGTAAACCTAGCAACCCACATTAAATTAAACTTGCCAAGAAATTATGTTCTTGTTTATTCCTATATCCAAGTGCAAGCAAACAAAGTTTACATGTGAAGTATCTTCACAACTAGGATAGTTGTATATAGAGCTGATGGCTTCACATCATTTACTTTAGTATCTCATAATGCAAAACACATCTTTCGTGCACTTTGCATTATGTAATAAAAAAGGTATATCACTTTATTACTTCAATTCAAAGGGAGGAAAAAAATGCAAACAGAGGATAAAGCAGTTGGTCCCCCCCCCCCTCTCTCTCTCACTCACTCATTTCTGGTTTTTTATGGAAGGTTTTGAAAGACATGTTCTGGATACTGTTATTCTTAAATCTTCTATCTAATCAATATATACTGAAGATGGTTTTCCACTGGCCAAGTGATTCAGACATATTTTTTCACCTTCTCAACAGCCAGCACAGGTTGAATTTTGAATGCATTTTGAATTGTGGATATTCCATGCAGAATACTTTATTAATGGTAATGAGCTACACATGGTCAATGAAGCTGGAGATGTTGATAGACAGAGTAAAAATTTAGGAGCATATTTATGTGGTTTTAAATCGGTACATTGGATAATTGCAACATTGAAGAGACACTAACTAAAAATTCACATGTATACCACAGTAATTAAATTTTAATAATATGTAGATATTTCATCTTAAGTATCTTGAGACATCATCGGTACAGACACTATATCAGTATCACTACAAACAATACTAGGAATTACATTCAAAGGAACAGTTAGTGCCCATGCTGACATTGGATGCTTATTTTGAATTGTGGATATTCCATGCAGAATAAGTTATTAATGGTAATGGGCTACACTTGGTCAATGAAGCTGGAGATGGTGATGGACAGAGTAAAAGTTTAGGAGCATATTTATGCTCCTAAAATTTTAATCATTTGTGCAGTTTGATAAGACAAAAATTGGCTATAATTAAAACTAAATTAAAATATATCTGATAAATTTATTTTATACAATTGAGGTTAATGATTTCACACACTTTTGGGATTGCGAGAAGACAGTCATTACGATTTAGGTCTGTGACGTAAGCCTTCAGCACTTTCTTTATTATTATTATTTGTGACACCTCCAAGGAGTCCGAAGACTCATTTCAGGAGGCCACCTACTGTACAACTCTCCATCTCCACTACTACACAGAACCTCTACTATCAATCACCTACATCAACGGCATCTACTGCCCACAACCACTACCACCACAGCTAATATTTTTTTTTGTTTGTAAATTGCGTGTGTTCTGAAGGGCCGATTTGTCTGTATGTGGGATGAAAAACCTGAGTTTCCAGAAAACCAGAAAAAACCCTGCTACTTCTGTATGAGGTTGGCTAACTCAACTTCAATTGAAAAAGTCCATATAAAGATTCCTCCTGTCATGACGAGAATCCAACTTAGGCCTTTTCTAATCAAAGGGCGCAACATACCATCGTTCTTCCAATTGCGCTACGGAGGCGCTATATAAACGCTCATGTTTATATTAGGATCTGTATAGCAGCTTGGTATTTTTTCCATTTTATCCTATTGCTAGGGTTTTCAACTCCATGTTGGGTAAGGCTAGATTCGTGCAGTTTGATAAGACACAGAGAGATAGACACACACACACATATAGACATATATTATCTACATATTATTAAAATTTAATTACCGTGGTATACGTGTGAATTTGTAGTTATGAATACTCCACAGGTTTCACTATATAATAGTAAAGTTATTCTTCATACTAACGTCTAGTAGTAGTGAAGTTATTCTTCACTGGAGATGGCTTTGATAAAACCACCTTAACTTGACTGCTATACTTAGACATAGTCACTTGGATTCAGAGGAAACAATGAAAAGGTTTAGTGGTTGGTAATCAAGATGTAATATCTGTGCTATGGAATTATGCATATGAGAATATACTGAGCTAATGTGGTCTTCAAAGTTCCAATAATTCTTCAGGGAGGAAATAAAATTGGTTAAGGAGATTTTACTGTATAGATCAAGGTAACATTTTCCAGCTCACTCCAGTTTGGTGGAGAACTCTGGGTTATTCCTTTGAAGTGATTGAGCGAGCATGTAGTGTGTTAGTGGTGAATCTTTTAAAGAAAAAATGTGATAGACATTTAGGCATTGTGTGACCTGACCTGGAGGAAACCCTCCTCAGTGATTCTTTGACTCTTTGGAAGAACTTGTTTAATAATGTCTATAATAACAGTAATAACATAGTAATTTCTTTTTAGTTGCAACGTTTCTTACTATGATTGGAAGAACATAAGAAATGGATTCTCTTTGATAATTATGATCAGTTACATTGAGCTATGATCCACAGCTCATCAAATGTGTGTGTGGGGGGGTTGATTTTGCTTCACTGCAGTAAGTACAAACATGTGTTGTTGTTGTTTTTTAAATCAGAAACAGATCTTAAAAAACAGCTTGATGCAGTGAATATGATTGCATGAGACTTGCCACAATATCACAAACTATAATTATTAGATTTCCCACTTAACAGCCAAAACTGTCTAGTTTATGCTTTCTATAAATTAAATTTATGCGTTCTAACTAATCACATGTTTCATGTTGCTTGTCTGTATCAGTGCTTACTGTTTGTATATTCTATCCATGAAGTACATCCCTAGTGCTATCTTCAGTACATTAGGTGCAAAAGAAAGTCTTGTTCAGTTCTATAGAAAATAAATTGTACTATACTCTCCATAGTGCTGGGACTTCATTTCCTTGTCTCTATTACTGTATTTGTATGAGTTCCTTGCCTTGGGTGGCCCTGCTAGAAGAATGCACTCTGGAGTGCTTTGCCTACACTACCTGTTAATCCATGGTGAGTCTGTAGACAGGACTTGAGCAATCATTAAACATATCATCTCTTAAAGATTCCTTATTTTTATAATTTAGATTTAAGTCCTTAAATCTTATTTTTACAGCATCTTAGTTTTGTAATATTGTTTGTCAAAAGTTTGTTTTCAAGATTTGTATGTACTATTGAAAATGATAATCTGGCAGTAACCCATCTTGCTCATCCCTTTTACACATGAATAATGTGTAAAAGGCAGCCTAGCACACATGAATAATATATACTTACACAACAAAACAGAAAAACAAATTATTAATCTACCAACTAATTAAATATAACTTTTAACTGAACGTAGCCTGGAGAAATCTTGTAAGTTTGATCAAATGTTAACAAGAATCTGATTTATTGCTGTCTGGCTACAGGGAAGTGTTTGGTGTCGATAAAAAGAGTCATGCTGGCCATATGAAGGCAGTGAAACAGAGTGTCTTAGATGGAACTTCCAAGTGGTCAGCCAAAATAGCTATAACTGGTAGGTAACATGATGGGTGGTCCTGCCATGGTTGTAAATGTGCCTAGTGTTTGTGTGCCCGCATGGAGTCATGTGTTTACTGTTGCTATGATCGTGTTGCAGGCTGACATATTCCATTGATGCTGACACACATGTTGACGCTCTGCAGCAGGGTGAGCAGGCTATTCTGGAAGGGACCTCCAAGTGGTCAGCAAAGATCGCCATCACAGGTATGCCCTCAGTATGCCTGCCTGAGGGCTTGCTCTGGGGATTTTTCTGGGTTATAGCTGCTGCTGCTGCTTCTTTTTTTGCTGTAATTTTTTCCTGTTGCTTCTGCTTTGCATTAACTGTAGTAGAATGTGCTTAATAACTAGCATTTTAATGGACTTTCTTATTATTTTAAAATTCTGTATCACCCTTTTAATTTTGCTGTGCAAGCTTTAAATAATTAAATGTTACTAATACATTTTTGTAGTTATAGTAGTGGTAGTAGTAGTAGTAGTAAATTTATAGTTTGTAAGTAAAGGAAAAATTGTTTTGATTTTATTTATTTTAGATGATAACTAATATTTTGTTTCATTTCTTGAATGTCTAAATTTTGATTTTTATTTCATCATATTCATAATGCATTATGATGAGCATGACAGACATGTTGCCAATGTAATGTACCTTAAGACTTTTTTTATTTTTTTTACAACAGCTAGATGTTTAGCATGACCTTCATGCTAAGACGTTTATAGAGAAAACTAAATCATATTTAGAAATATGTATTATAAGTAACATATATATATATATATATATATATATATATATATATATATCTTTGTTGGTTGTAAATAATTGGTAATTTCTAATTATCATTATTATTGTTCCTCCTTCATTGAGTCTAATTAATATGTTGAAAAAATCCCAGCCCAACTTTCATAAAACAAATTCTACCATTAAGTTGGTGTAAATCTAACAGCTGTTAATCTTTAAATAGCCAACAAGTGAAACCAGACATCTCACTAAGTGAGGACAGAAAAATAAGCTTTTATCTTATTCTTTCATTAATTTGCTTTAATCTTATTCTTTCATTAATTTGCTGTATGGTTTCCCAAAAATGACTTCTCAGACTGTCCTCATCCACAAAAAATCGCAGTTTCTATACTTTATTTACTTCACCAAACCATGAATAATTAATTATTAATCATAGGACCTTATGTCTGCTCACTGTAGCCTATTTGACATACACATTTGGCTCTATTTACTTAGTCTCCGTCTAATGAAGCTTTGTTCTTTATAATATTTACAATAAACAAAAATCTAATTTTTGCTAATCCAGATATCTCATTGTGTGTGTGCGTGCGTGTGCGCGGCAATATTTTTCAAAATATTTTATTTCAAGAAAAATAAATACACAAAAAACGTTTGCCAAATTTCCTGCATTGTTTTGACTGCATTTTATGTTTCCTAAACTTCAATCTCTATAGTTTCCAGAACCCATAATATCTTTTGACTGCTACTCATTATATTGGAGAAGTTTTCCATGATGAAAATAGTGTACACATCACTTCAGAATATCTCGCCATCTTCCAGTGTATATACTTAAGTCTTGATAAATTTTTGTGATATATATACATGCTAACCTCAAAACTTAAGTGCCAGACAGAGTAAAGTATTTTATTTTGAAGAGCAGTGCTAGTTATGTAAGAAAACATTACTCATGCTGATGATTTTATGTTAGGTTCTAGTTTCATTAATGCAGTAAAGTGTGTGTGTGTGTGTGTATATATATATATATATATATATATATATAATCTTGTCATTTCTTCTTCTGTCTAAGACGGGTTGAGTCTTCTCTTGAGCAGGATCTTCCAGTCTTCTCTATTCCTTGCTGTTTGAAAACGTTCCTTATATGTTCTGCATCCCGAGATGTTCTTGTCATTTATGAAACAAATCTTTTCTTTCTGTCTTGATAGAGAAATACAAAATTTACAAGTTTTCCATCCATTTCTTGTCCATTTGAAATAGTTGAGCCTCTTAGGCAATTAATACATTTGGTTTGTCACTCCTCTGTTCCATCCTATAAGGGTGAAAATGTTTTGGCAGCTGGTTTGCATGATTACCTCCATATTGGACTAGCTAAATCACCTTAAATTTTTAAAGCCCTGATAAAGGTTCTTCTTGAAGTAGATGGGATTCCCTGATCTTTCCAGCCAGAGAGCTTAGTCAAAACTGACTGATCTACAGAAACTTCAAAATGGTTTACTGCGAATTTATGTTTATTCAGATTTACAAAGAATATAGTCACCTTTAAATTTCTTATGTCTTCTTGTCAACCACTGCAGTTCATGTATACAATAAAGATACTGAGTTATTGTTTCTTTATATATATAGTCAGTGACTTCCCCAAAAGAGAGATGGGGAAGTGAAACCAAAATCGCCATATATTGTCTTAGGAGTGAACTGTAATCTAATTATACCAAATTATATAGCCGTTTTCAATTATATGCACAGTTTTGCCAGCTAAAAGAATTCTGCAGAACTGGTTCTGTTAGTGGTGTTGTGTGCAGCCAACATTCACATGCTTTTCAGTAGAGAGAGAGAGAGAGAGAGAGGTCTAGCTGTATGGGTTAACATGCAGTGAGAAGATTATGAGATTTGTGTAGCTGTAATAGCACTTCACAAGGTTGGAATGCAGCCACCTGTTATTTTCAGCATGCTAAAAATAGTCAGGATGAGTAGGATTTGTTTATCTGACTACCAAAGAACAGGTCCATCATGCTGCGTTAGGACACAACAGCTTGTGAGTTCTGTAAAGACACGCCTCCACCATAATCTTGTGAGAATGCAGAGATGAACATTTTGCAGAGAATGATGTCACATGTACTAACTGATGACCTGGGGTAAGACCCTATCACTGTTCTACTGGACACCTCCTAACAGCACAGATTGTGCAGAGGGTGATAAAATCAAAGGCACTTCTGCAGCAGTGCATGAACAACAGACACAGAGTATCCTCTTCACGGCTGAGAAGATTTTGACCATTAAAGAGTTGTTTAACTGCAAAAACGATTGTGTATATGCCCTGGATGGTTGCACAGCATGTGTCATAGGATTCAGAAAGGTCATCATCCCACATAGTGATGATTTATTAGAGGATGGCATATCACGAGGATTTCCAAGTTGTATTTCTGCCAGAAATATGGTCAAAACCTCTGTCAAAGTGTATCGAGACACTGTGCTGGAATCTGTGGTATTGCCCCTGAACAACACCTTGTTTCACAGTAGGCAGTAGACCTTCCAACATGACCTAGCCCCTTGCACAGAAGGCAAGGACTACACAACAGTGGTTGGAGGCAAATGTGCCTGACCACATATCACCATCTGATTGACCATCTGGAAGTCCCAATCTAAATCCTTTGGACTTTAAACTGTGGTCAGAGCTTGAGAGAATATCTTGCAGGAAATTACACCCCCACATCACCAGCCTGAAGGTGGATTTGGAGGGAGCAGTGGCAGCATTTCCATTGGATGTTGTGCATGCTGTCATCGATATGTGACCTCCCAGACTTTGGGTGTAAATGAAGGAAAAAAGGGGACATTTCAAACATTGAATATGCTATATACATTATACATGTGGTTTCTATGTATATAAAGCTGTAAATGATTTACTGGTAGATTAAAGGTATATGAGCTGTTCAAATTGTGATAGTATTTATGGCTAGACTAGGTACGTACATGGAAATGTTAATTTTTGTACTAGTCAGCTAACATAAAATGCTTGCTACTTGGTGTGTAAAATTATATATAAACAGAGAAAACACATATGGTGACTGGATTGAGGAATTGCAAATATATCTAGTTTTTTCATCCTTCAGAACAGGCACACCAGTCTGTGAACACATCTACAGTCATAAAATACGTACTTAATCCGTCACTAGGAGGGCTCAACCAGTCCTAAGGGACGGTTGAGGAATGGAAGGAACTCCCACAAAATAAGTTATTTTCAGTAGTGCAGTTATGGCTTAATATGCAAACTTTACACATCTTGGCAGTATAGTCTTAAATCTTATCACTCTGCATATTTATTTGACAAGAATATATTCTTGTTATATTATAAGAAGAAATTATATTCACTTTGCACCTAGTTTGCTTGTATACAAAAGCACCATCAATTGTCTTAGTATCCCATCATGCAAACACATTATTAGAAGAGTCATTAGCCAGACTGGTTTCGATCTTTATTATTATTATTATTACGGGCAGGAGTCCTTAGACACTCATCGAGGGAGACTCAACATCATGTCAAGAACAACTATTCAACATTCACACAGTATCTAGCATACTTCACCTTGAACTCATTTACAGTCATGGCACCCACAACAGACTCTGGCAGCTTATTCCACTCATTTACCACTCCAAGTAAAAAACCTAGCTCTAACACCCTTGCTAACCACTCTCTTACAAAGTTCCATGGATGGTACCTAGTCCTCCCACTACCAGTCCTATTCTCAAAAATATCTTCTGAATTAATCTTATAGAAACCCTTCAGTAATTTTAATGTCTCAATCATATCACCCCTTTTCGCCTATTAACCAATTTCTGCAGCCCACAAATCTTCAACCTGTTCTTATAAGGTTCATTCCATAGTCCTGCTATTATCTTGGTCACTCGTCTCTGGATCCTCTCCACCTCCTCCTCATCAAGAAGAAACCCTGTCGCCCATATCTGGGCACGGTAGTCTAGATGTGGTCTTATCAAGGCTCGATACAGAGGAACAATAACCTGTTTGTCTCTGCTCGTTAAAGTGTTTTTCGGCAACCAAGTGATTTGATGTGCTGATTTTGCCACTTTTGTGATGTGTCCCCTAAACATCAACTCACTATCAACCAACACTCCCAAATCCCTGGCCTCGTCTATCTCCTGGAGTACAGTTCCACCAATGTGATATACTGCTGCTAATCTTTTCACCCCAAAATGCAAAACCTTACATTTTTCCACATTGAATTGACATCCATTCCCCTTAACCCAGTCCTCCAAACTATCCAAATCATCCTGTGAAATTTTGACATCCTTAGCATTCACTATTGCTCTACCTAACTTTGCATCATTCGCAAACAGATGCACAGTTCATCTCAGATCCTTTCCTATATCGTTAATGAACAAATTAAACAGTAGTAGTCCAAGAACAGAACCCTGCGGCACACCACTAGTGTGCTGCAGGGTTCTCTTTACATGCAAAAGTCACAGGCCGTCTTTTGGACTCTACTCCTGAATAAACCACCCTCCTATCCATCTCACCAAACCCATATCCATTCTCATATGATGCAGATTACTGATTAGAAATCCATGTGGTATCCTATCAAAGGCTTTAGTAAGGTCCAGTAGAATCACTGTAAACCTGTTACCCTTATCCAGTTCAGCCGTCACTGTGTTATAGAACATGAGCAAATTACTGAGGCATGATCTACCCTTCACAAAACCATGCTGTCCCCCCATACAGTATCCCATTTTCATCTATCCAATCTTGTATTTCCCTCTTGACTATTTTCTCCAAGACCTTGACAACAATTCCTGATATGCGGATTGGCCGGTAATTTTCAACAGCAGTCTTGGAACCTCCTTTATGCAGTGGAACTGTTTTCCCCTCTTCCACCCCCCTTGGGACTAACCCAGACCCGAGACTCAAATTAAACAAAATGGTCAAAGGCACTGACAATTCTTTAGCCATTTCTCGTACAACACGAGCTGGTATACCATCCAATCCCACAGATGAATTGACATTGAGGTTTTGTAATAGACTATTCACCTCCACTTCATTCACCACAATTCCCGTATAAGCTGTTGGTTCTTCCATTTCTGCAATGTCACCACCTGGATGATATACTCTTGCAAAGTGCTCACTCAGTAATTCTACTATATCAACTGATTCGGTTACCTCCCTACCATCGGCATTCTTTAAAATCAATCTGCCGTATACATTTTTTCTTTTACTTGCAACATATCAAAAAAACTGTTTGGGATTCTCTTTAGCCTGCATGGCTAATGTTCTTTCATAATCCGCTTTTACTTTTCTTACCACACTTGTTACCCTTCTGGCCTGGGCTTTATACCGTTCATGTGCCTGCAGGTCACCTTTCTCCTTAAATTCCCTCCACAGTTGTTTCTTTTTTTGCAGCTCAAGCTTAATGGTGTTATTCATCCATTTAATCCCTACTTGATTTATTATTCGGACTCTAGGTATACATACAGTCAGCCATTGCCTCCTCATATAGTCAACATATAGTACACTAGTATAATGGATGCGTAAGAAGAACTTACTCACATTTATCTTGAAGAGCTGTAGATTGTATTCCTTGAGAAACACACTAGATGGAAGCTGTTCCAGTGGCCATCAGTGTAAGGGATGAACAAAGAGGAGGAGGAATTTGTTCTATGAGGTTCAAGATGCATTAGGAGGGAATGCTGATTAGTTGCTACATGTGTTTGGACTGATTTGACAATGATAGGAGGGGGGGCATATTATTGATACTAATTGTGATGAACAGTGGTCATAGAAGTATTTTTAGAAGATGCAAGCAGCAGATACTGAGCACCTGTGTGAAAGCAAGTGAAGTGTATTTGTGAGTGAGGGGTCATTAATCAGTCTGACTGCTCTTTTCTATACAGAATATTATCTTTGGGGAGCCTCTTAGGGGACGCCACCCCAGATATGAAAGCAATATTCAATGGTGAACAGATTTGTAATTTTTATAAAGTTGAAAGTTGTTTGGAGTAAAGTAATGCCTCGAGAAAACCTAATTTTTTGGAGGCAGAGGTGCAATATTTGTAGTATATTTGTGTCAAGAGAGATTTGAGGTTAGTGCCACACTAAGAAGATAAATCTTATCATGCATGGGATTTGGCTGTTGTCAACAGTAAGGCTATACAGTAAGAATTCTTTTTATGTGCAATGAGATGAGACAGAGTTGTGTTTTGATAGAACTTAAATTAACAAACTTATCCAAACTCCACTGATGAATGTTTTGGAGATCTGTATTTAAGGTTGTAGTTGTTACAGTTCTGTGGGTTTGTCATATGAAATGGAGGAATGCAATGTACTGTCATCAGCTAAGCTATATAATCGAGTTGGTAGTCTGCTGGAGTAAGTCATTTATGTATAGAACGAATAGTATGGGTGAGAAATTCCATGCCTTATGGGTTCCCCTGCATTGGTTATATACTTAGAAACCGTCCACCATCACTTGAATTCAGTGTTCAGTCAGAAAACTCACTACCCATTTGAAAAAGTTAGAAGGCAGACCATATAATGGGAGTTTAGTGAACAGTCCTTTGTGCCAGACCTGGTCAAAGGTCTTGATGATATCAAGTGCAACCACTTGTAATTCTCCAGTCTTTTCCATAGTATTTGACCAGATATGGATGACATAGTGAGCAGATCACTGTTGACTGACAGTGACAGAAACCATACTGGTGGTCATTTATTAGGTGAGAGTCTTCAAGACGGTGTAGCAGTTGAGTGTTGATATCTCTTTCCATTTACTTTGAAAAAAAAACTGGAGATGAGAAATTGGACTGTAGTTTGAGGGTATAGATTTATCTTCCATTTTAGGGAAAGGATGAATATGGACTAATTTCCACACTGCAGCATAAATACTAGAGGAATAAAAAAAGTGTAAAAAAGATTATACAGAATGGGACTCAGGAGCACAGAAACCGTTAGGATAATCAGAGGAATTGATAATACTGAAGGGCCAACAGACTTTGTGGTATCCAATTTGAGCAAAATATTTCTGATCTCTTTTTGGTAAAAGGACACACTGGGTATTGAATGTAGTATGTATGGGATGGTTTGGAGACATTTATCAAAATCTGCAGTACAACAATTGGAGGAGAACTATAATGTCAGAGGATTGGGATTTTTCAGTGAGTGATGATCCAGAAGTAGGAGCATTGTTGGGCAGAAGTTGTGACTGATGGCTTTAGCTGGAAACTAGAATGTATCACTGCCTTTTGAACAGGATGCAAATTCCCTGATTTTAGTTCACTCTCTCAGTCATTTTTTGAAGTGTTAATAGATTTCTTGTAATTATTCCAGGCTTTGGTATAAGTGCTATAGGTCGAGAGAATTTTGAATGCAAGCTGGTTATGATATGATTAATTCTTCCTTTGTACAACTTTAGCACATCTTTGGAAGAACCAAGGCTTAGATAGGGGATGGGAACTTGGGAATTAATGTTTCCATGCCAATAAGAATTATTTCAGTGATACGTTCAGTATACATAGGTTTGGATCAGAAGGCTGAAAGCAATAATCCATCCACTGAAATGTAGCATAGTAATAATTGTATTGATCGTCCCGCTTGGTTTTCTTGTAGTACCATATGATGCATGGATGGGAGTGAGTGTTTCTGTTGCTTCCTAGGAGAAGAGATAAGCATGAAGATTGTTTCCTGAACTACCTAGAGCAGGCATGGCTAACTTCATTCTATATGAGGGCCAATATATGATGAGTGGTAGTAACACGGACCGTACACTTTTAGACAGAACTTAAATAAAAATAAACTCTGCGTTTTTTCAAGACAGTAGTTATTGGTATTGAATTACTATATTTGTTAAATCATTTTTTGTTAAATTAAATTTAATTACATATTTCTATATCTATCTATATATATAAAGCAATTTTGATTCCGTGTTGAGAATATAAATTGTTTCCGTCATCAGAAATTATGAATATAACTAGTATATCAATCAGAAAACCTGCGGTCGAAACTAATAGCTAAACTGATAATACATATAATTTAATATAGTTTTTATTCTGCCACAGGCCCACCTATGACCTAGAGGATAGACCACTTTCAGTTCACAGTTTACTTGGCTAGATTACTAAACAGTCATCCCATTAACACATTCACTGACTATCTACTCCTATGACTCATGGACCAGAGTGTAATTGCTGTCTTGAAGGTATACATATTATTTAAGAAATACTTTTTCTGAAACTATTGCTGCTTCTGAGGATGAGAAAATCCTCTGCAACTTTGGGGAGGAATCTTGCATTGTACAAAGAATGTAAATGAAGGTTGGGGTGAGGTGGGGTGATAGCAAAGTGTATGAATAGTGTTTGGAAGCAGTGGTTTATATATATTTTCATATATTCACAGCAGCAAAGGATTTGACAAAAACAAACCCTTACAAGAGATTGGAAAGAAGATAGTGCTATTAGCCAAAGCATTGGAAGTTGAAAATGAAGATGTCTCAAATAAAGGCCATAAAGCTCAAAGTATAGAAAGTTGCCAAACAAGAAGAAAGAAAAAATAAATAAAAAAATAATAATAAAAAAAACAGAACAAGAAGCTGAGCTCACAAAAAGTTTACATTGTTAATTGCCGTATTAACTTATGCATTTAGCAATGTTAATAAGCCAGCTAATAGTGCTACAGAGAAATTTATGCAGATAATAAAAGGCAACCTGTGCAGACTATGTTATGTGCATTGTAAATTGTACAAATTTCTAAAAATGTTTACTTCTACTATCACCACACCTAACCACTGAAGGTGAGCCTAGGCTCTCCACAGTTTATGCATCTAGTAAACCATCCTCAGAATACTTTGTTGCAATTCAATTTGAAGAATTTGCCGTTGATGACCAACTTGTCACTGCCTCCTCCTCCTCTGATGAATTGGGCAAGTGCACAGAACCACAGTATATTTATTATTATTTAGTAAAGTGTAGCACTGTGTACAATAACTGTATATATAATTTATAGATTTTGCATAATTTTTATTATTGCACCCCATGAAAAGTAAAAAACTAGTTAAAAATACACGTTTTAGCTTTCACAGATGTTAATCAGTAATGTATTTATGGTTTATATCACATATGGGCAGGCCGGATCCGGCCCTCTACTTCTTTTGATCCAGCCCTAATCTATTTCAGCGAAGTTTGTCTGAGTCATGGTGGGAGAAAACATGGTGTGTTCTACTAACTCACATTAAGCTGACGTCATATGACTTGCACAAAACACACTATGATGTTTTCTCCAGCCAAGGTCTCTTTCTCACTTTGACTAGCGGCGTGTGTGAACGTGTTACAACGTGTTAGTTCGGTACTTGCATTGGTGTTGTGCTTTGTTCAGTGCCTGCACTGATGTTATGTTCTGTTCGGTGCCTGCTTTGATGTTGTGTTCTGTTCAGTGCCTACGGTGTAGAAGACAGTTCTGAATATTGCTTATAAATATGGGACAATGTCAGGGGTTATTGCAAACAAAAAGAAAAGTAGATGCAGAGAATCGTCAATTTCAAGACAACTGGGCAGAGGATTATTATTTTATTTTGAATTAAGGTTTGCCTGTATGTTTGCTGTGCAATGAATCCATATCCGTCAACAAAGAATACAACTTGAAGAGACACTTTACTTTGAGAAATGCGGATCACCCAAAAATTGATGGGCAACTACGAAAAGATGAAATGCAGAAGTTGAAGAAGAACTTGGATACCCAGCAACAAATGTTCAACAAGCAAAGAATGCAGCACCACAGCATTGTCAAAGCCATCTTTGTGGTAAGCGAAAAAATCGCTAAGCATTCTAATTCATTTGGTGAAGGAGAATTTATCAAAGCATGTCTGCTGGATGTTGCAAGTATAATATGTCCTGAAAAGAAAAAAGACTTTGAGAATATTCATTTGTTGAGACGTACTGTTGTCCGACGGATAGAAATTATGGCTGATGATATCAAAAAAAGTTTAAAAGAGAAAATTGCTAGATTGGAAGCATTTTCAATTGCTTTGGATGACAGCACTGATGTCTCCGATACAGCACAACTAGCAATATTTATTCGAGGAGTTGATGCAGATTTCAACATCACAGAAGAATTATTGGTGCTTCGGCCGTTAAAAGGAACAACTACCAGTGAAGATATATATTTGAAACAGTCAACACAGTCTTCGAGAGATTTGGGCTTAAATGGAGTTCACTATCTGGAATATGCACTGATGGAGCCCCTGCAATGGTTGGTGCACAGAAGGGATTTATTGGAATAGTTCGTGAAGAGCAATAGAACTACAGATCCATCCAGAAAATTTAACAAATTTTCACTGCATTATCCACCAACAAAATCTGTCTGCAAAATCGATTAAATTCACAAATGTTATGGAAGTTGTAGTAGCTGGTATTAACTTTATTAAGTCACATGCACTTAATCACTGCCTATTTAAAGAGTATTTGGCAGACCTATTTTCGGTTTATGAAGATGTGTCTTATTATTGTGAAGTGAGGTGTTGAGTAAAGGTAAAATGTTAAAACAATTTTATTATCTGAGACAAGACATTGCAGATTTTATGGACATAAAAGGAAACACAATTAATCAAGTAAAAGATGATGAGTGGGTGTGTGATTTAGCATTCCTTGTAGATGTCACCGGATACCTAAACGAACTGATTCTTAAATTGCAAAAACAAGGACAATTGGTTCATGAACTGCATGGACATGATTTCCAACAATCATGTTGGAAAGTCAGATAAGAGCTAAAAATTGTTATCATTTTCCTACTCTATCAAATCATAAAAATATCCCTTATAACTGTTATGGAGATGAACCGAAGGCACTAATAGAGCAATTTGAATGCAAGGTTTGCTGACTTCAAAAACAAAGACTCCACATTTGCTATATTTGCTCGTCCGATGGATGCTGATGTAAATAATGTGCCAGAAAACTTACAGATGGAACTTTGTGCGCTTCAAGCAGATTTAGTGCTAAAATCACAATTTAAAAAATTGCTTTGACGGATTTTTATAAATTTTATTTGGTGGAAGAAAAATATACAAATTTACATGCCTTTTCAAGAAAAATCATTTGTCTTTTTGGCAGCACATATGTGTGAACAGTTTTTTCGAGGATGAAATACAATAAATCAAAAATTCGGACAAGAATAACAGATGAAAACCTTGGAAATTCTATGCAATTATCCTTAAGTAATATTAACATCAATATTGATAGTCTCGTAGTTGAAGTACAAGGCCAATCTTCACATTAAATTGTTATGTCGTTCATTATATTATAAAATTTATGTTGAGCTTTATACCAAAGCATTATATTATAAATAAATGAAATATGAAGTAGCAACTTGTTTTAATTCATTTAATATTAATTTATTTTATTTAATAATTTGGTCTGGCCCTTGACTTGGAGACAGAATGATAATTTGGTCCCTGAACTAGGAAAGGTTGCCCATGCCTGGTTTATATAGTAATTTCCAACTTACATTTTCAGCTTACAATGAGATATCAGAACAGAACCCTGTCGTAAGTCGAGGACTACCTTTACAAGTAGAAAAAAGTGTACAAGCTTATCACTCATTGTTTAGTGGAAAAACAGATATATAAAGCTAATAATTAACTGACTAAATTTATTTAGCTAATTAGATTAATAAGCCAATATTTTAGCTTGGTGATGAAGGCATCTTCACACACAATGAAATATATTGCATATTTGCATGCAAGCACACTAGTAGGAAGCAAACATAGACTGAAAATAAAAGGCAGGTTCCTATGGTTGTAACTGGCATCTTTTATGGGTGCACTGATGGACACTTGCTGAAGGTCTCAAAATGATGGTCTCTCAGATTTTTTTGGCAATGTTATGCAGCCAAATTTATTTAATTTGGGGGAACATTGTAGCTGTGGCGGATTCCAGAAATAGTCTCTCTGATTTAGATCTGTTTCTTTATAGGAGGGAAGTTCCCTCCATTCGATCTGGTGATCTCTATCCATGGCATAGTGTGTCACCCTGGAATGATATATTTTATGTGTTCTTCTATTGGATATTGGTAGTTTTTCTTGTTTGTCTATACTATTTAAGCTTTCAGGAGCAAGGGATATTATAGACCCCAGGATTGTTCAATGATTGGATATGGATAGCTAATTTTTGGTAAATCTTGAAGGCGGTCAGTGTATATTTTTAAGAATGAATGCTATTTTTTCTCAAGTGCCCCAGATGTAGTGGACGGCAATAGATTTTATTTTCTGGATTTCGGGATAAATGGGCTTAGAGCTCTGTTGATTTTGTTAAAGGCAAAGTCATTGGCAAAAAATACTCCCAAATGTGATTGATTTTTGTGGAGAGAGTAATGCGATCTGATCAGGTGGTGCTAGCTCTGTTTTCTTAGGTTTTTGATGCCATCTGTCTGCTGGGAGGGATGGCTGTGTGACAGGTGGTGGATGTACCTTCCAGTGTGGGTGGGTTTTTTCTAGACTGAAAACAATAATCTGTTTGTTAGCTGGACAATTAGAGTATGAAAAAAGGATAGACTGTTATTTTTCTCCTTTTCAATGATGAAATATATCTTCAGGTGTTGGTTGTTGAGGTTTTAAAGAAGCATTTCTAATACATCTACACATGTAGTCAAATGGAGAACACGTCATGAAAGTAGCCTAGCTATATTGTGGGCAAAATGCTCTGTCAAGATTGGCAGAGGAGGAGAAAGAAGCCTGTAGTCGTTCCTTAAATCTACTTGTAGGTTTCCCCCCCCCCTACCAGGTAGAATAGCCAGCGTGCATGGTGAAGGTAAATAAAGCTGATATTGATATGTATCAGAGATAGAAAGTGTAAATGAGTTCTGAGGTCAGACTCTCTCTCGTCAAGAGCTATCAGCTTTATGACCATTGAAAAAGAAAAAAAGAGAACAATGACTATCTGCCCTTCCTTTACACTCTAATTTGTCCAGCTACCAAATGGATCCTTATTCTTTTCATTCTACAAGCAGAGCTAGAACCTTGTGGTCCAACCACATTAACGTCTCCACTGAAATAAGTCGCATTCAGGACACATTTCTAACCAGTGGCTTACCCCTTAACAAAATCAACAGAGCTCTCCACCTATCTGCATAACCTACCCCTCCAAAAAAAAAAAAAAAAAAAAATCCATTTCCATTCCCTACATTTGTGACATTATGGAAAAAATTTAACACATTCTTAAAAAGTGTAACATAAAGACCTCCTCTTGGCTTTACCAAAAATTATCATATAAACTCCCATCATGTGGTCTGGCCCCTGACTTCTGTAATTGGGTAACCAGCTTTCTGACTGGATGCTCACTTCGAGTAGTCCTCTTATCATCTAACTATTTGGCTAATGCTGGGATCCCCCAAAGGTTCTTTTCTTTTTTCAATCCACCCTCTTCCTTCTATATATATGTATATAAACAATCTACTCTGACTGACAATCCAGTACACAGTTTTTCTGACAGTGGAACAATGTATGCCTCCTTTTCATTTGACAAACCTTGCAAAGCATAAATCTCCACAACCTGTAGTACTCTAACATCTGCTACCTTAA
Organism: Typopeltis vanoorti; assembly: GCF_054136105.1. Classification (NCBI taxonomy): domain Eukaryota; kingdom Metazoa; phylum Arthropoda; class Arachnida; order Uropygi; family Thelyphonidae; genus Typopeltis; species Typopeltis vanoorti. Next base: position 131,200,140 of record NC_143551.1, read on the forward strand.
ATTCTGATCTTCAAACCATTCATCAGTGTGGATTGGATAACCTTGTCAACCTCAGTGCTTGCAAAACACAGCTCTGCATTATTTCCAACACATAAAAAAAGGAATACTTTTTCACAATCGTACTTTTGACAGTATCCAAATCTCTATTCAAGATGAGATTTACCTTCTTGGTATAAGTAATCTCAAATCTCTCTGTCTCTTTTGGCAACATATAACAAATATTGCCTCCTCTGTATCCATTAAATACTGCTCTCACGTGTGGGGTGGTGCCCTTAAAAACTCTTAAAAAATACTGGATTTTATACAGAAAAGAGCAGTTAGACTGATTGATGACCCTCCATCACTAATATATTTCACTCACTCACTTTCACACAATCATTCAGTTCCCTCAGCACGCATCTTCTATAAATACTTCTGTGTCTGCTGTTCATCAGAATTGGCATCAATAATTCTCTCACTTTCTGGAAAATTCATCCAAATTCATGCAGCAGCAACAGCCAACCAACACTCTCTCATAGTTCAACTCCATACCCACAGAAGAAATTGTATAACAGTTTCCAAGTTATACAATCCACAGCTTTTCAATAAAATCTGAACAAGTTCCTTATTGTCAATCCACAGAGATTGACCAACCTTTCGTGGATGGGTTAGCTCTCCATGAAAATCATCATCAAATTCCTGCCATGTACCCTCAAGTATTGTACAGGATGTGATAGTACTACATGAAAAATTTACATCATTACTAACTTCCTGTCTACAATTTTCCTCCAAATCAGTGTTAACTGTCAAGACTCCAACATTATCAGATCTTATATTTCTGTCTTCTGAGGTACTTTTTACCGTATCAATCCACCTATATGTTGGTCTTCCTCTGGGACTTTTTCCTGTTAACCTGGCAGATAACACTTGTTTTGCTAATCTTTCCTCTCCCATTCTGTTTAAGTGACTATACCACTTGAGATTATCTCTGCAAATACATTCCTGGATGCTAACACTGTCAGGTTCTTTTCTGATATCCTCATTTTTAATATGATATTGCCATTGTTGCCATCTGTTCACACCCCTAATCTTTCTCAGAACTCTCATGTCTGCAGTCTCTACTCTTTGGTCAAGTGTTTTATTTCTAACCCAGCTCTCAAATCCATAAGTTAAAATGGTTTGAACACTGTCTTGTATACAGCTAATTTAGTATTTTGACTGATATCACTCTTATTCCATAAAAATGTATTCATTTAGCTTCCTACCATACCAGCTTTGTTGATTTGGTTGTCTATTTCCATATTTAATTTACCATCTTCATGAAAAATCGTGCCTAAGTAGCTGAAATGTTTTACTTGTTCTATAGGTTCTCCATTCATAATGCAGTTGATATTTTTAATGCTTCTGACTATTTTCATTGTCTTTATCTTGTTATTACCATTTCTATTACAACAGTTATTCAATTTAGTCAGGGAATCTTGCAGACTTGTAGTGGATTTATTTAGAAGTATAACATCATCTGCATGAAGCAAAGAGCTGACATTAACA